>NW_012107875.1:791867-823184 GCF_000951045.1 Mandrillus leucophaeus | reverse complement strand
AAAAAAAAAAAAATAGATGTTCCTATTAATTTATTTGCATGTTGGTGATATGAATTGTCTAATCCTAAAGATATTTGTGCTATTATCTAAGCACAATCCCAAGAAAAGGGAGTAACTATAGACTAATGCCCATTTCCACATAGACAAGACCTTTTAATCTCATCTGTGATTTGAACAACATGCTCTAGTACACTACTGGGGAGGATATGGAAAGCACTGGTTATAATTATTATCTGGTGCATCTGCCAACTCTGACTTGGTATTAAAGTAACTAAAACCTAGATAGAAAATGAGTTATCTCTATAACTTAATGTCAAAACATTAAACCAAAATCATTTTCAACAATTTAATTCCCCTCTTTATGCCTTCTACCTGAATTTTCTCCATACAATTCCCTTCTTCTTCCAAATATTGCAAGCTTTATTTTATCAACTTATATTTCTATATTTCTTTATTTTATCAACATATATTTATTTTATCAACTTATATTGCCACATATAGAATACTCTTAATCATACTTTCATGTTAACTAGAACATGGGCTTATAACACACATAATTAAAAGTATAAAAAGAATAAAAACATTTGACTATTTATATTATTTTCTTCCACATATGTTTCTTCAGCATATGAATGTATTATTGAGAACCTCACAAAGGGGAGGCACACAAATTGTTTTAAATTCAAGACAAGTTTCCTTATAGTGTGACACACAAAGGGGAGATAGTCTCAGATATTGTTTTGTCTCCTGGGAGACAGTAGTGAATGAAATCGTAAAAAATCTCTGCCTTCATGAATTTTTCAATTTAGTGGGATGAAATGTATAATAAAGAAAATTATTAAGCAAACTATATACTATACCAAAAATGAGGGACATTTTGGAGAAAAATAAAGTAAATAAGAACAACAGGCAGCCATAAGCCTCACTGAGAAGGTAATGTTTGAGCAAAGTCTTAGGAAGGGAATTTGTAAGCCTTACAGATATCTTAGGGAAAAGCATTTAAGGCAGAAGGAGCACTGAATGCAAAGGTGGGAGCTTGTGTGACAAGCTCAGACAACAGCAAGTGAATAGTAAAATGAAGTCAGAAAAGATCAAGTGCTGGGAAATGGCAGATTTTGTAGAGCCTAGTAGGTATACCCAGACACATGGCTTTTGATCCTGTGTGAAGCTGGAGGTAGGACCATATGAGCATCCCTGAAGAGTTTTGAGCAAAGAAGTGATAGAATTTAACTCATGTTTTCAAAGAATCATTCTCTGTTGTATTGATGAGAAATTATAGAAGGCCATGGGAAGAAGTAAAGATTCCAGTTCAATGCAATTTCAGTGACTATATTTTTTTCCACATTATTACAAATAAAGTATACGAAATTTAAAAATATTATGATTCATACATAATCATCTGTAGTGGATTGTATGGTGGAGGCCCACCAAAAAAATGTGTTCACATTCTAATCCCCAAAACCTGTGAATGTTACCTTATTTGTAAAAGGGGTCTTTGTAGACGTAAATTAAGAAACTGAGATGAGGAGATAATCCTGGTAGGTTTTACATTCAAGACAAGTTTCCTTATAGCGAGACACACAAAGGGGAGATAGTCACACACAGAGAAGAAGGAGATGTGAAGACAGAAGCAGCAACTGGATTGATGCAGCCACAAGCCAAGCACTGCTGGAAGTCACCAGAAGGTGGAAGAAGCAAGGAAGAGACTGTTCCCTAGGGCCTCTGTAGAAAGGTGGCCCAGCCAACAGCTTGATTTCAGACTTATGCCTCCAGGACTAGGAAAGAATAAGTTTCTGTTGTTTCAAGCCACAGTTTGTGGTAATTTATTACAGCAGCCACAGAAGAGTAATACATTATCTCCAAATTATGTTTGTAATCAGTAAATTTTCTTCCCTTCTCATCTTCCTCCTTATCCTTATTCTTCCCAAGAAATGCAATATATTTATATGTGGAACACATATGTCTTAACACTTCAAATATCCTCACTTAATGCAACATAAGATGATTTATTTTTGTTACATGCACAAAAAGGTCAATTTTTATGAAGTTTGCTCAGGCTTCTAATGCACCAAATAAGGTTTTAAACTTCAAAGGAGTTAAGCCCTTTTAATCTCTCTCTCTCTCTTTCTGTCTCCTTGTGGAGGTATGGATATATATAAAATAAAATGTACTATTTTAGCCATTTTGGGGTGTACAGTTTAGTTGCATTCAGTGCACTTAAATTGTTATACCAATATCCATCCCTAGAAATGAAGTGAACAGTCTCATCCCAACGGGAATTCTGTATCCTTTAAACAATAATTCCCTATGCCACCTCCCCAGCCCCTGGAAACCACCATTCTACTTTCTGTCCCTATGAATCTAACTATTCTGTGTGCCTCATATAAATGGAGTTATACAGTATTTGTTCTTTTGCATTTGGCTTATTTCACATAGCATAATGTTTTCAGGATTCATCCATGTAGTAACATGTATCCGAACTTCTATTTTTGAAAATTATAGATGAATCTTATAACAAAATGCTTCAATGAGATACTTTCTGCTTCCTGGAAATTTGGCTCATACCTGAAAACAAATGGCGTAAGAGAGCCTAAATCCTAAAGAGAACCCCAATGCACAAAATCTGTCATCTCTTCATGATTTTTTTTTCTTTTTTTTTTTTTTTTTGAGACAGAGTCTCACTCTGTCACCCAGGCTGGAGTGCAGTGGCGCTTCCTCTGCTAACTGCAACCTCCACTCGCTGCAACCTCCACCTCCTGGGTTCAAGCGATTCTCCTGTCTCAGCCTCCCAAGTAGCTGGGACTACAGGCACTTGCCACTATACCCAGCATTTTTTGTATTTTTAGTAGAGATAGGGGTTTCACCGTTTTGGCCAGGATGGTTTCGATCTCTTGACCTTGTGATCCATCCACCTCAGCCTCCCAAAATGCTGAGATTACAGGCATGAGCCACCACACCCGGCCTCTTCAGTATTTTCTAAGAGGCTGCAGAAGTGACCCTGATATTCATAGTCTCTCACTACCATGACTTTGCATCTCCAGTCTATGTATTCAGAGTTCTATATGTTTAATACAGTGTAACACATTGGTCTAGAGAGGAGTTGCTGTGGTTTCTCTCTCCCTTCTGTGTGCTTCTATTCCCTGTCTCCACACTATGATGTCAGCAAGTTGACAAGAAAATTCCTTGTGAAGATTAATAAAGGCTGCGAGTTATATAGAATACTAACATATTCTCAAGTTGGATATTGGTGGTAACTTTTGGTTTTCCATGTGCATGTTTGAATAGACAAAGAGGACAGCAGAAGGACAGCATGGTGAAGGAAAGGTAAAGGTTGGAGCAGTTGGCCCTCCTACCATGTGATGAGTCAAGGTTGCATAAACATTTTGGTGGTTAGCATGAAAATACATGGGCATAAAGCATTTTATAGGATCTGACCCAAGAGGGAAGACCTCCAGGTGAGGAAACCCATAATTGAGGAACTCTGAGCAGATGTACATTGAGCATAGTTAAAGTGATCTAAAATTGTCAACTCAGACCACATCTTCCTTCATGGGAAATACATAGAAGGGAGATATATGACTGCACACCTAAAAGCACATGAGTGCTCCATGCGGCATCTATCTATTCTGCTACACAAAAGATACCAATAACCAGTAAGTGTGAGCAAAATAAAACTAAGTTTAAAATTAGAAAAAGAATAATAAAAATGTTTTCCCTTTCCTCTGTCACTGCACTAGTTACTGCAATACATTTAACGGGCTCAGCTCTATAGAATGTCTACTGGTCAAGTTTGCACCAGATAAGCAGAACTGGTAGGACATATATGTTAAGAGATTTATTGAAAAAAAAATGACTCGTGATTGTTATAGCTAGTTAGACAATCCTGAAATTGCCTTATTGGAAAGGGTAGACTAGAACTCTTAGTTACAAGACGAAGCTGCAACCCACAAGTCAGATTTCTTCTTCGTAATAGATGCCACAGATTTTCTTTTAAGACCTTTCAGCTGATTGAATCAGACCCTTCTAGATTATCTAGGAAAATATTCCTTACTTAAGGTAAGCTGATTATAGACTTTAATCACATCTAAACAATACCTTCACAGTAATGCATAAATTAGTGTTTGCTTGGTAACTATGGCCTAGCCAAGTTGACACATAAAATTAGCCATCACTGGAGGAATGAAATAATAGACTTCTATTCCTCACTCAAAGTCCCTCAGGTTCAAGCCTAGTAAAGGTCAGACATAAAGAAGAGCATAAGATTAAAATTTTAGATTGTATTAAATGACTTATTTGTTTTACCTAAAAGTGACTAGAAAACTATGGTGTCTGCCAAATATTGTCTTAAAGGACAGGAGAAGTTATTCATATATTTATTCCAAAAATGTATTGGGCACACTTTATACAATGAGACTGTTCTGAGTGTTTTTGAAGGATTATAGAACAACAAAAAAGTCCCTATAGATATGGATCTCACATTGTGGTGGAAAAGACAGGTAATAAGTAATAAATATAGAAATAAATAAGTTGTATTCTCTGTTAGAAGGTAGAAAGTGATAATCACCTCCTCAGAAAAATTGTGCTAGGTGCAAGGTAAAGGAAACCAGGCATTTGATGAGGGAGACATTTTTATACTTAAAAATAGTGGTCAGTGTCCAATGTGGAGAAACCCCGTCTCTACTAAAAATACAAAATTAGCCGGGCATGGTAGTGGGTGCCTACAATCCCAGCTAATCGAGAGGCTGAGGCAGGAGAATTGCTTGAACCTTGGAGACGGAGGTTACAGTGAGCCGAGATCATGCCATTGCACTTCAGCCTGGGCAACAAGAGTGAAACTCTGTCTCAATTAAAAACAAACAAACAAACAAAAAAATGAAAAAAAAAAAAAAAACAAGGTGATCAGTGTGGGCTTCAATTAAGCAATGAGTATTAAATAAAGACTTGAAGAAACCTAGGAAAAATGTTCCAGGAATGGGGAACAGCCTATATAAAGGCCTGGGAAGGAAGCATGACTGTCATCTTTAAGCAAGAACAAGCAGGTTGGGGAGACAGTAGTGTGAGCTGAGAACAAAGAAATAGCCAGGGGAGGATTGAGATAATGTAGTAATGATAATGTAATCAAGTTAGGTCATTGTAATAATTTTTTTTTTATTTCAATCGCTTTTTGGGGTATAAGTGGTTTTGGTTACATGAATGAATTATATAGTGATGAATTATGAGATTTTAGTACACTTGTCACCCGAGTCGTGTACATTGTACCTAATGTGTAGTTTTGGTATCCCTGGCCCCCCTCCCACCTTCCCCATACTGACTCTCTAAAGTTCATTATATCGTTATGTATGCCTTTGCATACTCAAAGCTTAGCTACCACTTACAAGTGAGAACATGTGGTTTTTGGTTTTCCACTTCTGTGCGACTTCACTTAGAATAATGGCCTCCAGTTCCATCCAAGTTGCTGCAAAAGACATGATTTCCTTTCTTTTAAGGGCTGAGTAGTATTCCATGGGATATATATATATATATTATTTTTTGACTTTACTAATAGCCATTCTTGTAGGAGTAAGCTTTGATCTCATTGGGTTTTAATTATCATTTCCTTGATGATTAGTTATGTTCAGCATTTTTTCTTATGTTTGTTGGCCATTTGTTTATCTTCTTTTGAGAAATGTCTATTCATGTCCCTTGCCCACTTTTTGATGGGATTATTTGGGGTTTTTTTGGTGAAGCGTTAGAGTTTCTTATAGATTCTGGATACTAGTCCTTTGTCGGATGCATAGTTTGCAAATATTTTTCTCCAATTCTGTGGGTTGTCTGTTTACTCTGAAGATTATTTCTTTTACTGGGCAGAATCTTTTTAGTTTAATTAGGTCCCATTTATTTATTTTTGTTTTTGTTGCATTTGCTTTTGGGGTCTTAGTCATGAGTTCTTTGCCTAGGCAAATATCTAGAAGAGTTTTTTTCTAACATTGCCTTCTAGAATTTGTATGCTTTTAGGCCTTATATTTAAGTCTTTGATCTGTCTTGAGTTGATTTTTGTATATAGTGAGAGATAAGGGCCCAGTTTCATTCTTCTACAGGTCGATTGCCAGTTTTCCCAGCACCATTTATTAAATAGGATATCCATTCCCAACTTAAGTCCATTGTAAGAATATTGACATTTAATTTATTGCAGGTTTTTGAGTAGAGTAATGGCATTAGCACAGTATAGTTGAAGGCTATGACTGGGAAACATTACAGGTTTAATTGTTGTATAGACTTCTCACTCTCTGCCCCAGTGATTCAGGTTATTATGTAAACTGGTTATACACACATGTTTTACGCAAAGAGCAAGCCAGCATTTATGTAGCACTTTAAAATATTTTAGCTTCCAAATATTTTCAATTTATTTCTGTTTATGAGATGGAACAACAATTATCTAATAGACTTTAAGTCTTTAGTCTATATTAGACATCACCGTTGCTTATAGTCACAAGGTAAAACAAGTCATTAAAAGGAGAAAACTTTGATCTAAAAAGCCACTGGCGTGTTTGTAGCAATTATAACCCTGACTGAATAGAGCCAAATCTACTGCTAAATTAAAAGACCTTGAGAAAAAGTGGTAGACTCTTGGATTCCGTGTATGTATGAAGCCCCTGAGTAGTTTAGTGGCAGGAAGAATCCCCCACAATCCCCTCTGCAGGGTTCCTATTGCATCCCTAAGTGTTAGCATAGTGGTGGCAAGGCTGCTGCAGACCAACTTACCTTTAACCTCAAGGGTACTCAGCATCAAACCAAGGAGAAGTATCAAAAGATAAAAGCAGGGCTCAACCCTTTTAGCCCTTGGCTCTTGCCCTTAAATTTACCTCTGACTCAGATGTCAAGCACTATTTTCACTAAGCCATCTACAGTGTGGCAGACAGAGCTTGGGGACATTTAACAGGTTGTTTGCAGAGGGTCGAATTGTGAACGTGTGCACACACAAGTAAATGGGAAAGGGGCATAGCATGAGAAATGCTTGTGAGGTAGGAAGATGGATTTCATACAACCGAAAGTGAACATTTTCTAAAATCATTTCTGTCATTGCAGATCAAGAGCCTCCACATTAGATTGGTTTAGGATTATAAACTAGAGGTTTCAGTGTGTGCTTAGGATTTAAGGACGGCAGCACACCTCTGCAGAGGTGTTGTTTCTTTACCTGCTTCACAAAAACTCCTCTTCCTGACAGATCTAACAAGATCTTTTAATTGCTTAAAGCTTTTTAGAGGTCAACTTCTTTCAAAAATACTATCTAAAAAAAGACCCTGTTAGATTTTGTATAAGGGAGAGAAGGATCTAGATAAAATAATAGGAAAATGTAAAGCCAGCCTTCAAAATTGAGCCTTGTCCCCCAGGAGAGCACTGTTAAAACTCAGCACACAAAACGTAGTGACTGATGTGTTTATGCTCTTAGTGCCAGCATCTCAGAGAATGCATGCATGTGAGCTTACATCAGGTTTTCCAGTAACTAAGAAAACAAACAAATAGCCTAAGTTTTCAGTGCAAGTAGTGTTTCTCTTCTGAGATGATATATCAGATTTTTAAATGATTTTTTTCCTGTTTTGGATTACAAAACAAATGCCAACCTTGAAAATACTGTTTTTAAACATTGATTTCTCTTTGATCTGAAAAGAAATAAGAAATAAGGAACATAAAAAGGACATGAACATAACATTCCGCAGGATGGAGGTTGGAAAAAGGTTTGATATAACTGCAGCATTTTTTTTTTTTTAATGTGACTTTAAATTACTTTGGGAGAAAAGGAATTGTTAGTGTAGTATTTTCTGAGTGCTAACCCATGTATGGTGCCCTCTGATCTCATTGTGGGCAGGCAGGATTAGATGCTGTTTATTCTTTTAGCTGTATGGTACTTGGAAATATCATAAACATTATATAGATACTAAACTTTCCATCCCTTTTCACTACTTCCCCCCCAAAATGAAATGCTAAGTCTGTCACCTGGGGGTAGTTATAATAATCACAGTTGCTGATACTGCCAACGGCACGAACGGCACTGGATCAAGGAAAATGTGACCCCAA
The DNA here is from genome assembly GCF_000951045.1 of Mandrillus leucophaeus. Taxonomy (NCBI): domain Eukaryota; kingdom Metazoa; phylum Chordata; class Mammalia; order Primates; family Cercopithecidae; genus Mandrillus; species Mandrillus leucophaeus. The sequence goes on along the minus strand of NW_012107875.1, from coordinate 815,129 downwards.
GTACATGACTTTAAACTCCAGTTGTGACAGCTAATGCAATCACTGCCGGAGGAAAATGAGTCCCTTGACTAAACTCACCCTGATTTGTAATCTGATTTAAAAAACGTCTGGTAGAGGGAAAAGACAACATTTGTGGGCTTGCTTGGTTGCTGCACATAAAGCTGATGATTGAGAATTGATAATGACTCTTGAGATGCTGTAGACAGTGGGATCTCACATATACTTTAGAATATATTACATGTTGATAATTTGACTATTAGAATTTAGGTTTCATGGGGGGAATAAAGGCCACAGATGAAGAATTGAAAAACAAAAACATTATATCATGATGAAAAGTAGCTTTTCAGGAAAGATATAAGTATTCAATAGCCATCACTACACCCTATTTCTTTAACTCAAGATTTCAGGGTTTTACATTTTTGTACGAGACTGTAACCTGAGGACTCTCCCAAGCATCACCCTGTGACCAGTAGACAAGACATTATGGTGCTTGATGAAAGGAGGAGACATCTTGTGACACTCTTCAGGGAAGGTGAAATGGACCTTGAATTAAGTAGGGTCAAAAAGTATATTTAAAACTTGTGATAATATACATTTGAAAACAGTTACAGTGCTCAATCAAATGTTCAGGTTCAATCATTTTATAGGGACTTTTTTTCTTCCTATGGGTAGTTAGCATCATTGCAGGATTAAGGGGCTACTTTACTCATGAATGTACTGATAATTGCTTTAAAATCTAAATTTTTACAGGCAAATGAGCAATTTTCCAGGTAAGTCTGAACTCCCCCTCAGTTATTACTTTGTTATACAAATTCTGTGATAACATAAAAGAGTTTGTGGAATTTAGAGCTAGTAGCTCTGAATTGTAAATAACCAGATGAATCTATAAAGAAACCAGGTGGATTTTGTGGTAAAAACTGATCTAATTCAGAAGTCAGTTAATTTTTTTTCCCAAAATTTATTTGAGCAAAAGTTGAATCATTGGGAAAGAAAAATGAACTTCTGAGTTGACTTCTTTGAAGACCAATACTTATTTGTTTGAATAAAGAGCAAGAAGTTTCAGCTCAATATTCAAAATGTTCTCTTTTTAAAAATGTTTATGATTACATAGTAGGTGTATATATATTTATGGAGTACATGAGATATTTTGATACAGGCATACAACGTGTGATCATATCTGAATAAATGGGATATCCATCACCTCAAGTATTTAACATTTCTTTGTTGCAAACATTTCAATTATACACTTTTAATTATTTAAAAATGTACAATAAGTTATTGTTGACTGTACAGACCCTGTTGTACTATCAAATACTAAATCTTATTCATTCTATCTAACAATATTTTGTACACATTAACCATTCCCCTTTCCCTTACCCCCACCCCATCAGTACCCCACTTAGTACCCTTTCCAGCCTCTGGTAACCATCATCTGCTCTCTATCTCCATGAATTCAGTTGTTTTAATTTTTAGCTCTGGACAAATGAGTAAGAATATGCAAAGTTTGTGTTTCTGTGCTTGGCATATTTCACCTAACATAATGTCCTCCATTTCCATCCATGTTGTTGCCAATGACAGGATCTCATTCTCTTTACGGCTGAATAGTACTCCATTGTGTTTATGTACCCATTTTATTTCTCCATTCATCTGTTGATGGCTAGCTACTTAGGTTGCTTCCAAATCTTGGCTATTGTGAATAGTGCTGAAATAACATGAAATATCTTTCCATTTTTGCGTGCTTTCTTCAATTTCTTTCATAAATATTTTATAGTTTTCATCATAGAGGTCTTTCATTTCATCGGTTATTTCCTAGGTATTTAAATTTATTTATAGTTATTATAAATGGGACTACATTCTTGATTTCTTTTTCAGATTGTTTGCTGTTGGCATATAGAAATGCTAGTGATTTTTGTGGGTTGATTTTGTAGCCTGAAACTTTACTGAATTTGTTTTTCAGTTCTAATAGTTTTTTGGTGAAGTATTTACGTTTTTCCAAATGTAAGATTATATCATCTGCAAACAAGGATAATTTGAATTCTTCCTTTCCAGTTTGGATGATTTTACTTATTTCTCTTATATGATTGCTCTAGCTGGGACTTCCAATACTGTGTTGAATAACAGTGATGAAAGTGGACATCCTTACTTTGTTCAGATCTTAGAGGAAAGGCTTTCAGATTTTCCCCATTCAGCATAGTAGCTGTGTGTTTGTCATATATAGCTTTCATTATGTTCAGGTAAGTTCCTTCTACACTCAGTTTTTTGAACATTTTTGTCATGAAGGGATGTTGAATTTTATCAGATGCTTTTTCAACATCAATTGGAATTATTATATAGCATTTGTCTTTCATTCTGTTGTTATGATGTATCACATTGATTTGTGCATATTTAACTATCCTTACATCTCTGGGATAAATACTATATGATCATGATGCATGATTTTTTAAATATATTGTTGAGCTGGGTTTGTTAGGATTTTATTGAGAATTTTTGCATCAATATTCATTGGAGATATTGGCCTGTAGTTTTCTTTTTTTGGTATGTCTTTGTCTGCTTTTGGTATCAGGGTACTGCTGGCCTTGTAGAATGAGTTTGTAAGTATTTCTTACTCCTCTATTTTTGGAATAGTTTGAGTAGGATTGGTATTAGTCCTTCTTTAAATGTTTGGTAGAATTCAACAGTGTAGCCATTAGGTCCTAGGATTTTCAATGGTGGGAGACTTTTTATTACAGCTGTGTTCTCATTATTTGTTATTGATCTATTCAGGTGTGGATTTCTTCATAGTTTGATCTTGGTATGTTGCATATGTCTAGAAATGTATCCATTTCTTCTAGGTTTTCCAATTTTTTGGCATATAGTTGCTCATAATAGTCTCTACTAATCCTTTGAATTTCTGTGGTATGAGTTGTAATGTATCCTCTTTTATTTCTGATTTTATTTATGTGGGTTTTCTTTTTTTTTCCTTTGTTAGTATAGCTGAAGGTTTGTCAATTTTGTTTATCTTTTCAAAAAACAAATTTAGTTTTGTCGATCATGTGTATTTTTAATTTAAATTTTGTTTATTTATGCTTTGATTTTATTATTTATTTTATTCTTCCAATTTTGGGTTTGCTTTGCTCTTGCTTTTTTCTAGTTCTTTAAGATGCATCATTAGGTTGTTTATTTGAAATTTTTCTCCTTGTCGATGTAGGCATTTATTGCTATACAATTTTCTTAGTACTGCTTTTGCTGTATCCCATAGGTTTTGGTATGTTTAGTTTTCCTTTTCATTTGTTTCAAGAAATTCTTAAACTTTCTTCTTAATCTCCATTGACACATTGGTCATTCAGGAGCATATTGTTTAATTTCCATATGTTCGTACAGCTTCCAAATTTCCTCTTGTTATTGATTTCTAGTTTTATTGCATGTGGCCAGAGAAGATACTTTGCATGATTAAATATGTTTAAATGTTTTAAGACTTGTTTTGTTGCCTAACATATGGTCTACCCTTGAGAATAATTCATGTGCTCAGGAGAATAATGTGTATTCTACAGCCATTGGATGAAATGTTCTGTAAATATTTGTTAGATCCATTTGACCTATAGTGCTGATTAAGTCCAAAGTTTCTTTGTTAATTTCCTGTCTGAATGATCTGTCCAATGCTGAAAGGGGAGTGTTGAAGTCTCCAGCTATTTATTATTGTTTTGAGGCCTATCTGTCTCTTTAGCTAGTAATATTTGCTTTATATATCTGGGTGCTCATGTGTTGAGTTTGTATATACTTAGTTATTGTATACTCTTGCTGAATTGACCCCTTTATCATTATATAATGACCTTCTTTGTCTCTTTTCATAGTTGTTGTCTTGAATCTATTTTGTCTAAGTATAGCTACTCCCACTCTTTCTCATGATATACTGTTTTCATAACTTATTTTCCGTCAGTGTGTGTCTTTATAGGTGAAGTATGTTTCTTGTAGGCAAGAAATCATTGTGTCTTCTTTTTCTCATTCAACTACTCCATGTCTTTTGATTAGAGAATTTAGTCCAGTTGCATTCAATGTTATTAATACCTAAGAACTTACTCCTACCATTTCATTTTCTGTTTTCTGGTTGTTTTGTGGTTCCTTCCTTTCTTCCTTTCTTCCCTTTTTCCCTTCTTCCCTTCTTCCTTCCTTCCTTCCTTCCTTGCTTTTTTTGTCCTTCTTCTTTCCTGTCTCCCATTTAGTAAAGGTAATTTTCTCTGCTCGTATGTTTTAATTTATTCTTTTTATTTTTTGTGTATCTGTTGTAGGTTTTTTACTTGAGTTTACCAAGAGCCTTGCAAATAACATCATTTAATCCATTGTTTTCAACTGATAAGTTAACATTGATTGCAAGAACAAACAAATTAACAAACAAGCAAAAAAATAGAAACTCTACACTTTAACTTCATCCCCCTCCCCACTGCTTTTTAACTTTTTATTATTTCTACTTATATATTATTATACTATGCATGTCTTGAATAGTTTTTGACATTTTTGTAGGTTCATATTTTTGTCTTTCTACTCAAGATATTAGTAATTTACATACCACAATTACAGTGTTATAATATTCTGTATTTCTCTGTGTACTTACAATTACCAGTAAGTTTTGTACCTTCAGATGATTTTTTATTGCTTGTTAATGACCTTTTCTTTCAGACTGAAGAACTCCCTTGAGCATTTCTTGTAGGACAATTCTGGTGTTGACAAAATCCCTCAGCTTTCGTTTGCCTGGGAAAGTCTTTATTTCTCCTTCTTCTTTGAAGTATATTTTCACTGGATATACTATTCTAGAATAAATATATTTTTCCTTCAGCACATTAAATATGTCATACCACTCTGTCCTGTCTTATAAGGTTTCTACTGGGAACTCTGCTGCCAGACGTATTAGAGCTATTCTTTATATTATTCGTTTCTTCTCTCTTGATGTTTTTAAGATCCTTTCCTTATCCTTGACCTTTGGAAGTTTGATTATTAAATGTCTTGAGGTCGTCTTATTTGAGTTTAATCTTCCTTAGGTGTTCTGTAACCTTCTTTTATTTGAATATTAATATTTTTCTCTAGATTTGAAATGTTCTCTGTGATTATTCCTTTGAATACACTTTCTATCCTGATATTTCTCTCTACCTCCTCTTTAAGGCCAATAACTCTTAGATTTACCCTTTTGAGGCTATTTTCTAGATCTTGTAGGTATGCGTCTTCCTTTTTTATTCTTTTTCTCTCCCAACTGTGCATTTTCAAATAGCTTAAGTTCACTAATTTTTCTTCTGCTTGATCAGTTCTGCTACAGAGACTCTACTGCATTCTTAAGTATGCCAGTTGAATTTTTCAGCTCTAGAATTTCTGCTTCATTTTTAAGTATCATTTTAATTTTAATCTTAAATTCATCAGATAAAATTCTGAATTCCTTCTTTGTGTTATCTTGAATTTTTTTTAGCTTCCTTAAAACAGCTTTTTAAATTATCTGTCTAAAAGATCACATATGTCCAGGATGAGTTAGTGGTGCCTTGTTTAGTTTGGTGAGGTCACATTTTCCTAAATGGTCTTGATGTTTGTGGATGTTCATCAGTGTATGGACATTAAAGAGTTAGGTATTTGTTGTAGTCTTTGAAGCCTGGGTTTGTTTGTACCCATCCTTCTTGGATAGAAAGGCTTTTTGAAGAGAAAACTTTCCCAAGCATTTAAAGCTAATTGAGTAATGTAATCTAAGTCTTTGGTCACTGTAGCCATATCTTCATTAAGAGGCACCCCAAATCCAGTAACACTGTGACTTTTGCAGACTTCTAGAGGTACTACTTCGGTGGTCTTAGATAAGATCCAGGATAATTCCCTGGATGACCAGGCAGAGACTCTTGTTCTCTTGCCTTACTTTCTTCCAGACAGAGTCTTTATCTCTACGCTGAGCTACTTGGAGCTGTGGAAGTAGCAGTGGGATGACACAATTATCCCTGTGGCCACTACTGCTAGGACTTTCCTGGGTTAGACCTAAAGCCAGCATAACACTGGGTCTTGCCCTTGGTCCATGGCAACCACTGCCTGGCTACCACCTATGTAGACTTATGGACCAAAGGCTCTTCAATCAGCAGCTCTTCAACCCAACCAGGCTTATGTTCTTCCCTCTAGGGTGGTGAGTGCCCCTTCATCCCAGGGTGGGACCAGAAATGCTGTGCAGAAGCCAGAGTTTGGAGGCAGGAACCTTTGGAATCTACTTGGTACTTGATTCTATTCTGGCTAAACAGCACCAAGACTATAATGCAGAGTCCTTTCTACTCTTCCTTCTTTTCTCAGCAGAAGGAGTTTCTCCCCATGACCATCACTGCCCAGGCCCCCTGCGAGTACTGCCTCCCTAACACTGATGTTCACTCAATGCTCAAGGACTGTTTTGTCAGCTTTTGGTACGTGGTGTGAGGCCTGGGTCTCTCCCTTCTGGGCAGTGGGCTCCACTGTGGCCCAGGGTAGGTATATAAATGCCATCTGGGATCCAAAGCCTAGAATCAGGGACCCCCAGGAGCCCATTTGGTACTCTGCCCCACTGTAGCTGAACTGGTACCTAAGTTAAAAGACAGAGTCCTCTTCACCTTTCCCTCTTCTTTCCTCAAGCATAAGGAATCTCTTTCTCAGTGCTGAGAATGCACTCAATGAGTCATACCTAAAGCCAGCATGGCCCTGAGTATTACTCCAGGCTCATAGTGAGTACTACCTGGCTACCACTGATGTTTATTCAAAGACCAAGGGCTCTTTAGTCACCTGGTGATGGATCCTTCCATAGCTGAGTCCTTCCCTTCAAGGCAGTGTGCTCCCTTCTGGTCCACTTTATGTCTAGAAATGTTGTCGGGGAGCTAGGTTCTGAAATGAGGGCCTCTGTTCTCTGCCTGGTGCCTTATTCTACTGTGGCTAAACTGGTATCCAAGCTGAAAGACAAAGTCCTCATTACTATCTCCTCTTCTCTCTTTAAGAAGAAGGAAGGAATCTCTCCTGGAGCTTGCAGCTGCACTGCCTGGGGTTGGGGGAGGGGTGACACAATTACTCCCTTGTGTCTCACCAGGTCACATGCATTCCATGTCCATTGGCTTTAAGCCCAGAACAGTACCCAGACATGCCCAGGACTTTTAATCCTTATGTCCTAGATGGCCATTCAAGTGTATTTAGAACCCAAGGGCACTTTAGCCTGCAGTGGTAGAGCTAGCCAGAACTCAAGTTCTGACTGCTGGGATGGATGATTCCCCTCTGGCTAGAGCTAGTCTAAATGCTCCCTTCATGGGTGCCAGCTGAATTCTGCCAAGCGTTGCTTTCTGCTGTGGCAGGCAGCACTGAGTTTCAGTGCAAAGTCCTACAATCACTGTGCTCTCCCTCCCACAAGTGCAATGATTCCCTCTTGTACAATATGGATGCTGCTGGAGGATAAGGGAGGGATGGTGTTAACAATTCAAGATTGTCTTTCCTATCTCTTCAGTGCCTCTTTTCTTGTTATGATGTTAAAATCAGGTACTGTGATCACTCATCTGATTTTTGGTTCTTATAAAGCTGGTTTCCTGTGTGGATAGTTGTTCATTTTGGTGTTCTTATAGGGGTGACAATCGCTGGAGGCTTCTATTTGGGTGTGGATTTCAACGTCTTATTGTTGAATAAGTCTTAGTCCACCTCTTCTCTTCCACTTTTTATTTTGATTAAATATTTTTTCAAGCACTTTCTAAAGTACAACATTTGACCTTTAGCATGTAGGTCCATGAGTTATAGATGTATAATAAAATTAGACAGTTTCAATTTTACCTTTATCCATGAAGTTAGAGGTGAACATGTTTTCTTCCATGTCATATTTCCATCTTCAACTGTGGCCATCTGTATGTTATTTTTAAGTTTCACATTTACACTTGTGTTAGGTTGTTCTTGAACTGCCATAAAAAAAAATACCTGAGACTGGGTAATTTATAAAGAAAAGAGCTTTAATTGGCTCACGGTTCTGCAGGTTATACCAAAAGCATGCCACTGGCATCTTCTCAGAGAAGCCTCAGGGAGTACACACATCACATGGCAAAAGCAGAAGGAGGGGCTGAGTGGAGGCACCATACACTTTTAAATGACCAGTTCCCGTGAGAACTCACTCACTGTCTTGAGGACAGGACCAAGGGAATGGTGCCAAGTCATTTATGAGAAATCCACTCCCATGAGTCAATCACCTCCCACTAGGCCTCACCTCCAACACCGAGCATTACATTTTAAGATGAGATTTTGGTGGGGACAAATATCCAAACTATATGAATAAATTTTTTTTAAGACGTGAATAATATTTTTCTAGTAGAGATGTAAACACTTTCAGAGTCAAGGTACAGTAGTGATGAGAGAATAAAATTGGCTTAATATCTGCTGTAAGCAGTATTAACAGAGGATCACCTGATACATTTTTGAGTAGAGTTTCTGAAAAACTAGAGGAAATCTAAGTCACTGATTCATATCTGTAATAAGCATATGGTACTGAGGCAAAAGGAAACAGATGTGAAATGTTCTTGAGTCATGGTAATGGCCAAGTACTGTAATCAGTATTCTAAACTCCTGTTCCTATTGTCCCTAGAGATGTCTGACTGAATATTTGCATCAGATGACTGTATTTGATTCAGGTGACTGAATATTTGTATCCCCCCAGTGTTGAAATCCAAACACAAATATGGGAGTATTTGGAGATAAAGGTGGGTCCTTAGATTTAGATGAGGTCTTGAGAGTGGGATCCCTATGATGCTGTTGATGTTCTGGTAAGACAATAAGATGGAATCTTTTCTCTCTCCACCATGCAAGGTCATAGTGAGAAGATAGTTAAAAAGATGTGCCAAAGTATAAATATTTGAGCAGACAATAGTGCCTTTCATAGCCAAAAATTCAAGTTGTATTGCAACTATTTTATCTGGGACAAATAACCTGCATATTTTTAATGTAATTTTTATTTTGCCAGAAATACAGCCCTCACTAGGAACTAAATCAGGTGGCACCTTAATATTGAACTTCTCAACCTCCAGAACTATAAGAAATAAATTTATTTTGTTTAAGTCACTCAGTCTATGGTATTTCTGTTATGGAAGCCCAAGCTGACTAAGACACCTTGAAACTAAAATTTATATCCAACTCAGTTATCTATGACTCCTGACCCCCTGCATTTCCATGAGAGTCCTATCTCATTAGTACTTTACTTAAATCTGTAGAATAATTCTCCCCTTTACTAGTGTTTTCTCAACTAAGATTTTTTTTTTTTAAAGCAAAACAATTTCTGACTAAAACATGATACTAAGTTTTAGTTGAATTAAAGAAAATTATTACAATCTAGGGCCTTGTATTTATATTAGATGCAAACTAGAGACTCATTTTGTATAATTGCAGTTGAAACCTAAAACAAAACAATTTACAAAACCTTTCTTTTACATTTGACAAGATTTCCTTATACTTAATTATCTGAGCTACTGTTTCAAAATTCTATCAGGTTATATGCAAATAGAGAAAATCTTAGTGAAACACAGTTTTACCTATTTTTACAATAAAAATATGTTATGACTTAACTTGATTAAAAGAAAAGAAAGTTCCATTGGCTATAAGATTTTACCTTTATACAAATATTAGAATTAAAATATGCAGCTTGGTGAACTGCTTACAGGTGTTTGGCAGAAATGACAGCAGTTTACTTACCAGAATTAGGTAAAAAGAACAAAAACAGGGACAGCACAACCTGGCATATTTCCTCGGATTCCAGAGCATTTCAACATGATGAAAATGTCCAAACATCCCCAAAGGTTTACAAAACCATTATTTTCCAGAAATCTTTGAACATTTAACTCTGTAATTTAAAAAATAAAATTTCTAGCAAGTAAAACTTTAAAGAAAATTACACAATGATAAAAACACACAAATGATGAAAATACTAGCATATGCACATAATAGCAAAGGAAGACATTTGCTGTTATGGTACTGGAAAACTGGCAAGTACCTACATGTTTGTAACTGTAAGAAGAAACTGGCAATGATTTTCGTCTTTGAAACTTTAAAACCCTTCCATGTGAGAAGCATTTAATAAATCAGGGTTATTCAAGCTCTCCTTATCAAGTCCTGCCAGGTTTATGCTGTCTCTTATCTTCAGTTAACTGCAGTAGCTCTCCCCGGCCCACCTCTAGATTCTTCTTGTAATAGGTAGCACCGTGGATCATCTCATCGCTCCATTACCATACAGCTCCCAAACCAGCATCCATGTCGATTCCTATCGAGAGACTCCTGCAGCTCTTAGCACAGTATCCAGCCCACAGTGGTGGAGTAGCACACGCTGTTAGGTGAATGTAATTTTCAGCTAGGTAACATTTTTTACCCACTTTGGCTGCAAGAATCTTGACTACATTAATCAGATAGTGTACAGTCAACCCAGATAATCTGTCTATGAAGCCTGTTTTATGTCACTAGATGTAAGGTAATTTGTCACATAGTCTGAGCAAGTGGAACAGAAGATAAGAGGGGTGGGAAGGAAAATAATTAAATTCCCTATTAATGGAATGTTTAATTGCAATAGTGTAGTATATGTGTATTTTACTGGAAATTTTCACTATGTCAGGGACAGATATTCTTGTAAGTCTACTTTCTCTGGATAAAAATTGAAATATTTTTCTTTCTGAGAATGATACAAAGATTTTTAAAGCTAATTACATAATTTGTATATTAACAATAGCTGCATGACCTAACAGTGATTAGGATGTCAATAGACTATTAACTTCACTGCAGTGCCATTGATTAAAGTAAAGAAATGGGATAGACTACTACAAAAAAGACTGGTGCATAAATTATTTGGAGGTGAAAACTTTGTGCCTTAAATAGCTATATATATACACACACACACACACACACACGTAACTATATATAGTTCAATGTATATATATATTCAGTTTTCTTACTTGCTTGTGGTTGTAAATGACTCAATTTACTTGGCAAAATGTGATCTAATTACAATGAGAGCATTCAAGATATTTGAGGGAAATTCAGGTCCCATAAAATGTAATATGAAAATTCTTAAGCTTAGTAGTGATACTAAATGACATAAAAACCCTAGAACTTACACATTCTCCCAAGACCACCTTTATATATAACAAGATTTATCTTGACACATCAGGAACTGGTAAAATCAAATACACTAAACAAATATAGTTACAACAAAAGCAATGTACAACATAGTCCATACTGCAGTGGGGATCTGTCCTATCATTTCATATGAAGAGGGACTTTGAGTCTTTTCCTATATGAAAAATACTGTGGTTGTCTTTCCTTTGGATTCCATCCTTTATCAAATTGATTGCAAAATATTCATTCTTTTTGTATAGAGGTTTACAAATCGGTTAAACAATGGTATGAAAAAATAGATCACGTTTATTTCATAGTTTAACTTAATAAAGTAAAATATGTTTTAAAAAAAGTCTTCCACCAAAAGGTATAGCTGTTGATATTAAATTATCTGTAAATATAGTATAACATATATTAAAACTCCATTAACATATGTTAATGGTTGTGAAATTATATTGAAATAAAGCAATATGATGGTACAAATTATTGTGAAAATAATGGTACAGTACAATTACAAGTTAATATTCTTTATTACTCTTAAATTTTATGTAGGAGAATAATTTTTTTCTCTTAAAAATAAAATTAAATCATTATTTATTATTCCCATATTTCTTTCCATTGTTTCTTAAAGCTGAAATTTACTCTTTATAGTATTAACATACTTTTAAGGTATTTATTATGTTATAGTAATGTAAATTTTGGTACTAATACTACTAATATTTTGAAATCTTTGAGAATATATGCTAAACCATATATAGTTCCTGATGCTAGTTTAGTGTTCAAATATGGTTGCATCAGGTTAAGTCACATGTATGTTAGAAGTCTGCTGAAGTCACTATTCTGTTGCATTGGTACAGGCATACACACACATGCAAACAAATTACAGCATCCTAAACCCCATCCCTATCCAGTGACCTTCCCCAGATTAGAGTCAGTTCCTAGGAGCTTATAATTTCATGGCACGTTTGGCTTCTAAGTTTCTGATGCTGCTGAAAATCTCTTGTGTCTCATCACCTGAGGCTGTTCCTGTCTCTTTTCTCTGCTGTAACTTGAACCTCAGCCCTCTTTTCTTGGGTATCCAGAAGCAACATAAAACAAAAGCTTTCAGGAGACATTTGTATTTTGTAATGGTCTTAGTCTAAGATTTCAGATTAATGAAAAGGTCTACTTCACAGCAATGCCAGAAATATACAATTAAAAGCAGACGTTTCTATATTTAAACATTTGTTTAAACCAACAGCAGAAATTAAGAGACGCTTTTATACACAGGCATAGGTACAGGCACAACAAATGTATTTTATGCAGAGTAATTCATTTATTTTTAAACCTAACTGCAGAAGCCATCCATGCATTCACTGATAACCTTATAGAGCCAGAAGAAGCTTCCAAACTTTTCCTTTTCAAGATCAGTTTATGTAGCAGAACATGGGCAACAGAAAGACGTGTTGTTCCCTATAAAGAAAACGTTGCTATGGAGGAGGCGCAGTGAGTAAGTGTCTATTTATATATTTATTTAGCAATAATTAATGAGTTACTCCTTATGCAGTCACAAAGAGAGGTACTAGGAATTCAAAGATGAACAAGACATCAGTTCTGTATCTGACGAGCTCAGGGATTCTTATGAGAAAACAAAGAGTAAAGGATTCATTACAGTCACCACATGAGGAGTGAGTGAGATGGACTTAACAACACACAGCAGGAAGGGAAACACAAGAGTGGATAGGGATGTTGGGCAGAATGCACAGACACAGGCTGTAGTGAGATGAGGACAGAGTGGGGTGAAGGTACGTTCAGGTTGACTTCCCTGAAAAAAAAAAGTACATACAGATGATACATAAAGAATGAGCTGGAATCATTAAGGTGAAGGACAGGTATTTAGGAGGTTTTAGGCATAGAAAGCAATATTAAACTCATTAAGGAGGAAATACTGGAGTATAAGATAAAAAGGAAGGAGTGTTAGAAAAGAGAATGAGAGATAGGTAAAGAATGATCATAAAAAATTGTGTCGCGTTAGCAGCACTTTGATTTTATAATACAAGAAATAAACACATTGATAATTTTGAAGCAAGGGAATGATTTGGTGGCATTTTTCCTGATGAAATGTTTACCTTTATTAGAACTTAATGAATTTTGAGAAAAAACTACTTGACTCACTAGATGGATAGATAGATAGATAGATAGATACATAGATACATAGATACATAGATGATAGAGAGATCTACATATAGATCTCTATAGATATATTCAACTATGCCTGAAAACATATGTTACAAATATTAGTTTGAGATGTATATTTTGTTCCTATGTAATGTAGCCTTCTATGGCCAAATGTGACTGCTCCTTATATATGAATACAGTGGTTTCATTTAGAGTCCACTTTGAAATAACTCAGGCCTCTAACAAAAACCAGTGTCTTTTGTGAGACTTCCTTTAACTCATACTAGAATGAATTATTAAATGAAAAGCAACCTAGAACTATAAAAACTCAAAACATATCTACAAAGTGAACATTTGCATAAGAGGCAGTAAAAAACATCTAAGCTGTAGTTTTCTGCCCCAACACATTCTAGGGGCTTTCAATTTTGTTCTCATTGCACAAAAATATTTAATTAACCCAATTTATTATTGCCAGAACTCTGATACGAATTCTTTTAACTATCATATTTGGGACAAAAAACCTGCATATTTTTAATGTAATTTTTATTTTTTTTAGGTAGTTTTCAAATTAGCAATGGTAGAACCAATGCTGTTATACATGAATAACTTGGGGATAGCTTCTATTCTCCATTCAAGCAATTACATATTTGTATGGGAACTAAATTTGGGAGCTCTCAAAACCAACTGCTACAGCAACTAAAGATTTCAGTATGGATTGCCCAAAGTATACCTAAAAAGTCACAGGTGCCATGAAGCAAGTCTGTTCCAATAAAATGAGTTAGTTTCATTTCAGGAAACTTTTCTCTAGCAACTGTAATGCCTCTTGATACTTAGCCTCTTTTTCTAGATAGCACCTGTTAAAAAGATGTGCCAAAGTATAAATATTTGTGCAGACAATAGTGCCTTTCATAGCAAAAAACTCAAGTTGTATTGCAACAGCTGGCAGTAGGATTAGTGGTCTGAAAGTCATTTGAAGTATTGAAATCTGTTTTTATGAGGGGAATGGGCAAAGGAAGAATAGTGAACTGACTAAATGTGGTCTACTAAGGCTAAATTTCATGCCTGGATTGAATGGAATGAATGTATTGCCATTCCATTGGTACTAAGCAGGTGGAATCTGGGGATATGTGTTTTTTATTCCATCCTTATACCTGGATGTATTTCATTCCATATTTTTATATAGACTTTATTCCTCTGGAAACACACATATTTTCCAGAGTTTATATTTCCTAGTCATTATTAGATAAAAGTAAAAATGAATTTGGAAAATATGTCCCTAATAAATCTGTTTGTCTACTGTAGTTATTTGCTTTTGTGAGAGTTTTCTGACAAATTAGTGAGGTTAACAGCCCTTAAGAGTAAATGCAACAAATTATAGATTTTTAGAGGTTGAACAGACTTTTAAATTAGCCTGTCCAGTAATGTTAAAATTATTCCAGGATGGCATCCATTGTAGGAGTGTATGGGTGAGTGAGGGTGACCAGAAAGGGCACAAAGTAATTAAGGCTTGGGAACCATCACTGTCACGTGAATCAGGGTAACTCCACTTCTATGTGTTTATTTCTTTAATTCAATTTCTAAATGCTGTCTCGTAGGAGTGTTTTTTAAAGAAGAAATCTATTGCTAAAATATGATTTAGGTTGTCTATTATTTAATATGAACGATGTGGAAAATGAGAGTATCTGATATGAATTTTAATAATATTAATATCAAATCTTTTTATTTGGTACATTTTTCTTTCCATTATTTAAAGAATCTATTGTATCTGGTGTTTTATTATTGTCAAAGTCCTGTCTTCACTTTAATATCCCCTTTGCAGCTTCAGACTCATTATTTTTACTTTGAGATATCTCAAAAGAAGAAAGGAGACATCTCTAAACCATCTTCCATATTATTATGTGGTAGTGTCTGTGAAATACTGTATGGAAGTATTTGTGAAGTACTTTGAATCAACTTGAGTCATACACCCACCAATGGCTGGACCAGGAAGGTCAGAGCTATTCAAAGAGTGTCCATGAACCAGCTGAAATTCACCCACCCATTGTTACTACTCTACAAGCTGGTATAGAGCTTGTTCCAAGAGAAATATCACCTATGTCACTTAGTACACTTGTTAGTTCAGCTGAATTTTTATTTTAAAGCAGGTATTTCTTGATATTGATTTACATTCTGGAGCAAACTCCAAGGAAATGGAAGATTCTGTATTTAGAAGAGAGAAAACTCTTCAGGACAGGCAGCACTTCCACATAAACCACACACACATTCGATAAACAAAAATTCAACCCAACATAAAACAAAACATGAGTTCACATTCTAGGTACTTAAAAATATATTTCAATGCAATTATCCTCTGAGAATAAGGTCTTATCATTTCTATGTGAAGCCTGAGAGAATCCAGGCTCTGTTAAGTTCACAAAGTCAACGTGCAGTGGATGGATATGTGTATTTGGCACTCCAAAACCTATGCTCTTTATATTAGAATATGATAAATTGAAGACACCATCATTTGGCACAGATTTGAGGAGGGAAGGGTGCAGAGAGGCAGGGAAGGTTAGAGAAAACTTTCTACAGAACTGAGAATTAAGTTAAGTCTTTTTTTTTTTTGAGACGGAGTCTCACTCTGTCGCCCAGGCTGGAGTGCAGTGGCCGGATCTCCGCTCATTGCAAGCTCCTCCTCCCGAGTTCACGCCATTCTCCTGCCTCAGCCTCCCGAGTAGCTGGGACTACAGGCGCCTGCCACCACGCCCGGCTAGTTTTTTGTATTTTTAGTAGAGACGGGGTTTCACCGTGTCAGCCAGGATGGTCTCGATCTCCTGACCTCGTGATCCGCCCGTCTCAGCCTCCCAAAGTTAAGTCTTTAGGTACTAGCCAGGTTGTCAAACTGAACCGTGTGGCTGGAGAAGAATCCCCCACTCCCCGCATCCCAACCCTGCACAGAGGGAACAGTGTGTGGTAGTCATGGAAGCTTCCAGTGTTCACATTGTCAAAGCAAAAATTGCACCAGCCAAAATTAACCCGTCAAGGAAGACTTCATTCAGGCTAATAGGTGAGCAAAAGTGAACTTGACTCCATTGAAACAAAAGGCAGAAGGTTGTTTTATTATTATTATTATTATTATTATTATTATTATTGTTTAAGTTCTGGGATACATGTGCAGAACATGCAGGTTTGTTACATAGGTATATACGTGCCATGGTGGTTTGCTACACCCATTAACCCATCATCTACATTAGGTATTTATCCGAATGCTATCCCTCCCCTAGTCCCCTATCCCCTGACAGGCCCCGGTGTGTGATGTTCCCCTCCCTGTGTCCATGTGTTCTCATTGTTCAACTCCCACTTATGAGTGAGAACATGCTTTGTTTGGTTTTCTGTTTTCATGTTAGTTTACTGAGAATGATGGTTTCCATCTTCATCCATGTCCCTGCAAAGGACATGAACTCATCCCTTTTTACCGCTGCATGGTATTCCATGGTATATATGTGCCACATTTTCTTTATCCAGCCTATCACTGATGGACATTTGGGTTGGTTCCAAGTCTTTGCTATTGTGAATAGTGCTGCAATAAACATACGTGTGCCTGTGTCTTTATAATAGCATGATTTGTAATCCTTTGGGTATATACCCAGTAATGGGATTGCTGGGTCAAATGGTATTTCTGGTTCTGGATCCTTGAAGAATCGCCACACTATCTTCCACAATGGTTGAACTAATTTACACTCCCACCAACGATGTAAAAGCATTCCTATTTCTCCACATCCTCTCCAGCATCTGTTGTTTCCTGACTTTTTAATGATTGCCATTCTAACTGGCGTGAGATGGTATTTCATTGTGATGTTGATTTGCATTTCTTTAATGACCAGTGATGATGAGTTTTTTTTCATATGTTTGTTGGTCACATAAATGTCCTCTTTTGAGAAGTGTCTGTTCATATCCTAAAAGGCAGAAGAGTTTTTAAGCAGTGGAGTAAACTTGTGGAAAGTACTGGAGGATGTTATGGGCAGGTTCATCAATGGGATGTGTCTAGCACATGCAATTATTCCTGAGGTTGCAGATGTTTTTCTCTGTGCTCAGGTCATCTGTGCTTGCTTATTGGGCTTACCCAAAGGAAAATTAAACTCTCTTCTACCCTCGTCACAGAAGATAGTTTTACAATCTAGAATAAAATGCCTTATCCAAAGTTGGGCTCCTATCCTCCCACCACAGAGACTGAGAGATAGGAGCACTATCTCCTTTTATATTTACATTTGAAAAAGATGGTTCCTGGGTTTATGAGAAAGATATTTCCTGGGTTGTAAAACTGGCCAGTGGCTGGGAGGTTTACTTATATTTCAAATAGGCAGAAAAAGTATTTACAATGACAAACTTTCTGATGTAAATGCTCTAAGAAAAGGGAGGTCAGACAGTGGCTTACTTTGAAGAAACCTATCTAAAATTTAGTCAAGCTGGGTTTCTCCTTGACCATCTTGGTGCATCAGAGCCACTAGGCATATTAAAAACACGTGCAGTTTTAGGCCACATGCCCAGAGAGTCTGATGTTTTATTCACTTTTGTCTACACTGAAGGAAACATTGATTGAAGGAATGACATTATCAATGTCTTGAGAGTATGTGGCAAGGGGAATGAGATGAAACTAGAAGTGGCGAGGACCAGGTCATGAAGAGCATTGTCTATTTCACAAGTTTTTTTTTTTTTTTTTTTAAATACAGATTTTATTATTTCAGCCAGGGTTCTCTAAAGTGTGCACTGCCTGAATCAAAATTACTTGGGAAGCAGATGTCTAGTCTCTATCATACAACCACAGGCTAGAACCTCTGTGGTAGGTTGTGGAGATTCAGAGATGACCACTGTTAGCTTTATGGTGTATTTTGTTCTCATTTTGTTTTTCTCAATATTCTTTTTTGCCTACTTAATGACTGTATTAGTATATATTATATGAGATATATATGTCTGTATGTATTATAAAATCTATGCATTTTATTTTATTTAAAAATGGCTGTAGCCTAATTTATAATATTAATTATAATCTACTGAATGACTCTCTTATCCTTAAATATTAATGTGTTTCAATAAATAAATTTGTTTAATTTACTGGTATAGATTTGAAGAAGTAGAATTACTGAGTCAATGACTATGAATATTTATAGAATTCTTCTTTTCTAAATTGTTACCCAGGTAGGTTATATAAATTTATGCCCTTATCTTGTTTTTACTAATTTATTAGTTTATGGTGTCTATCTTATTTTGCTTGAAGATATTTAATTTGTTAAAACTGATAAAATTGCATTATTGTGTTCTTTTAGCCACATTTATTTCAGATTTTTGAACTTGAAATGCAGATTCTGTTTTGCTTCTGGAGATTTCATCCTTTTTCTTTTTTTGTCCTATTGTAATGATTCTCTACATGATGAGGACACTAGCATTTTCCTGTCACTAGCATAGTGTATGTTTATCCCAAGTTTGCTGTTGGTCTTTTAACTTTGTTGCAATGGTGTAACTTTCATGTACTGGTGTTTTTATTATTGTTTGGTTGATTTTAACAATATTTGCTTCATATTTTCTGCTTTGGGGGATATTACGTCACTTCCTTCTCATGGCCTCATGTTCCTTCTCTCCGTTTTTGTTTTGTTTTTTGTTTTTTTATACTCTCTGTTTTTATTGGAACATCTTTTTCTGGGGGCTAAGGGTAGGTCAGAGTTGGGATGGAGTGGCCTATTGAAATAAATACATTTACTTGTCACTATCAGTGTTGCAACATGCTCTCACCAGTTCCATCTGCTTGCTAGTATGTTGTTTTCCAGGAATCAAAGTCCTATTAGAAAAAATATAGAATAAACTATACTCTTGAATGGGCTGCATATTTTGAACATCTGAAAAGCAATATCCATGCAACAGAAGGACAACTGCCCAATTTTTTTCTTTGGCACAGACCCTAGAACTCTGGCCAGGGGAAAAATATTGAAAAAGAGAAAGACCTCTATGAGGAGCTCCATATTTCTCTTTTATGTGACAAGAAATATGACATAACTAATATTGTAATTTCAGTTTCATGGATGTTGAAGTAATGGAACTTACCCTTAGATCTGACAGTTGTCTGGGTGTCTGTCAGTCTTATATTCGTTATGTTTCATTTTTCTTTTGGGGTCTTTATTTATATTTTAATGGAAACATAAATGAGGATGATTTATACATCATCAGCCACACATGATTTTAAATGGAACATTGTTTTTTCATCTTTATCTGGCCAGCAGATGGGGTATCTGGAAAACTTTTTTCTCTTTCCTTTTTCTTTGGTGGATGACAGAGTCTTGCAGTAAATCTAAAACTGGAGAGCAGATTGCTGAAGAAAGCCTTCTCTTTTCTTATGCCCAGCAAGCGGTCAGCTAGCATAGCACTCAAAGAACAAAGGATCCTCTCCTGTGCTACATAATTTCTAACTCTATAGATAATTAACCTATTAATGGCAGATCATTGTTGTAAAATATCTTTGAACAAGGATTGCTCAAGAAAATATATAATCCTCCAAACAATCCATCCTCTGTGTGGAGCGACTGATGTGAAGCAATGACAATGCAAAATATAAGAATAAATAGCTTCCTATCTTCCATGGCTATGGTGCCCATTGAGATATACAGTTACCTACCTAGCTGGCATAGATCCCATGTCTTCAAACAAGGTGGTATAGTATAATTCTCTCTTTCTTAGACTGATGGGGATTCCCATGTTTTTATCTCCACACATTGTAAACACACATATATAAACATGCTGCTTAACAGTACAAATAGATGTAATTTGAGGACTTTTCAATACAGCAAGGATAGTTACTACACAACTGCACACAAACACAGTTAAAACAGTTAACTATTTTTTGTATATACAACATTATCTTCTGTTCTTTCAAAGCATTTGAAGATTAAGATATTATGCTTAATTAAGTATAGTGTTTCAAGAGAACATCATGGTTATACTGCCAATTTTTAAGAAGGGAAGTCACTGTATAATTCATACAGAAAACATTGAAAATAAACGTAATGTTTACTGAAACCACCATGTCCATCATTATGATTTTCCCACATCCTTTGAATGTCATGATGAACATATTAGGAAACCATAATGTAATTTCTATAGCAAAGAGGTTATATTAATGTGTGGCTATCAATATTGTGAACCAATGTGTCTGTACCATTTAATGTTGTGTTTTTCAAAATGTGCTCTGTTATCATCTACATTGCAGTTATTTAAGATGACTTTTAAAGTATACTGTCTAGGACCTACCAAAGACTGAATCTTTTACCAGCTCCCTAGGTGATTTTCGGGCTTAGAATCCCACTGAAATTGGAAGAGTTTACATCAGAGGTTCATATGAATCACAGTTGCTTTAAGGTCTCTTTTTAATTCTTCATTTCAATTGTTGGGCAATTGTGACATTTTTAATCAGAAGGCTCTTTAGTCTTATCTACATAGAGCTATGTGAAACTAATAATTAAATGATAGTTTTAAGATATGCTATTTAGCTTTCTTAGTTGGTCCAGCACTTTTATATTATAGCCTACAATTTAGGTGGGGGAGATATCAGGCTAAATTTTTTAGCATATAAAATACCTTGGCTACACTTGTGCTCACTCTAGTTTTATCTACTTACTGTGTTTGGTGCTTAAGATATTAAAAGGTTTAAAGAGGAGCATAATGATTTATACTCTACGTAAAAAGAACTATAAGTGTTTTACAAATGTACCTCTTAAAGAAAGCGATAATCAAAATTATAATTCCGAGTAAACTGAAATGGAGACTACAATTCTCTAATTTATTAAAATTCAACTTTTTTGGAGTTACTTACATAGCATTGAAAATTTTTTGGGGGGATAACTTGCTTTGTCTCTGCTGATGATGTAATCCATGTAATTGAGGTGAGCTTATTAGTGGATAGTTCGATTAATTCCAACATGATACTAGTGAGGCTAAGGTGCCAGATTTACTTAGTATGCAGGCCAATTAAACTTTACATGAGGATGAAGGACTTATTTACAGCCATAAGTCTATAATCTTAACAATATAGTGTCCTGAAAACATGTTCAGTATACATGTATTAATATTCCTGTGTCATGAAAATTCAGATGTTTAGCCAACAGAGTGCTGAAAGTATCTTTTCATCAACTATTTGATATAGAATTACTAACAAGTTTTCCAACAGAATTTGCAGAAACTAAGAAGACAAATATTGAAGGAGAAAGAAACATCATGGGTCAAAATCACTAATAAAGATGAATATTTCTGAATAAAATATTAACAAATTAAAGCCAGTAGTACATTAGAACACATACATACACACACACACATGCACACACACATGCATGCATATTATTTAGGTTTAACTGCATAAACACTTGGATACTTTAACTTTAGAACAGCATTCAATATTCTGCAGAATACTTTGGAATAAATGCAATGAGGAAGACCCAAGAATTATATGACGAATACTCTAAAATCTTAATTGAAGATAGATAGACCTGAACAAATGGAAATAAATTCCATTCTTGGATGGGAAGATTGAATGTCAAAAATGTCATTCAGCAACCAAAAAACAAACATGTCCCCCACCAAATTATATAAATTCCAGCTAGAATTCTAGCACTCTCTTTTTTGTTGTTGTTGTTGTTGTTGTTTATTTTTCTTCTTTTGCAATTAGGTAGAATAAAATTCATATTGAAATAAAATAAATTCAAGAAAATATCTAGAAAAACAATGAAAATGAGAATAATGGGCAGGATTCTTAGGATATAATCAGAACATTCTAAAATCAAGGCAATGAGGTTAATAGGTTTTTAGTGTCAGAATAAGAAAATAGGTCAGTTTGAAAGTGGGTCAAACAGAAAAGACAATCCAGAATTAGAAGTAATTATGCATTTGACATGACTGCAGACTCAATTAATTGCTCTTTTATTTGGAATTAATGGAGAGGCACACTATGTTCCCCATTTACTTAGCCATATCTAGGATATAGCAGGCAATAGATATCTCAATGAATCAGCAGATGTAGCAGGAGGTATCACAGATTGTCAAGCTCAACTTGTAGATCCTTTCATTCAGAAGGGTACACTTCATTGCAGGAAATGAAATTGAAGCTTCTTTCATGGACCATTTCAATTCAGGGAAGCTACCAATTTTATGTTTACTGATTGAGCTCTTATTCATACTTGTCACGTAGCTTCTCTGGGAATATTTTCTAGCTTGATTCCCTCCAGTTGCTGCTATAGCTTATTAATGAGGTATTTCACCATTAACAATTATAATGACCAGGTACAGTCTGAATATTTATCATTTATCTTAACTTGGCACATGTGAGAGAGAAATGTTGCAATAAAGAAAACTCAGTATGATACACTCAGACAGCCCTGGGTCTAGGACAGTGTTTCTCAATCTTAGAACTATTTGCCTATAAGGCTACATAATTCTTTGTTAGAAGTTGGGGGATGTCCTATGCATTGTAGGATGTTTAGCATAATCCATAGCCTCCATCCACTGGATGCTAATAGTACCCCCTAGTTTGTGACAGCCATAATTGTCTACAGATATTTTCAAATGTCCTGATGGGGGATGGGAAGGAGGGTCGAGTAAATTACCCCTGTTTGAGAACCGCTGGTTTAGCATAAGGGTTCTGTTAACACTTTGTCCTTATGATTTAGTGTAAAAGTAAATATTTGACAAAGGTAATAGTTTAACTCAGTAAAAAAAAGATGAAGTGCTTAATAAGTTATGCTAACATAACTGACTTCTGTCTGGAAAAAATAAAAGTGGACTCGTTCACCACATAAAATGTTAGTATGTAGATGGATCAAATAATTAAATATTAAATATTAGATAATTGAATACAATAAGAAATACAGGTAATAATATATAAAATATAGGAGTAGTAGAAACCTTTGTGCCCAAGATTGGAAATTCAGATGGCATAAGAGGAAAAGTAGACATATTGACCACATTAAAATTTTAACATTTGACCTGCTAAAAGACACAATACACAAAGTCCTTAAA
>NW_012107875.1:790680-791521 GCF_000951045.1 Mandrillus leucophaeus | reverse complement strand
ATTACACCTGTAGCTTTATAGAATCATATCTTTATGACCTAAGAGTAATGACAATTTTCTCTAAGATGGCATCAAAAACATAAATTATAATTTACAGCTTATTAGTTTCATTACCCTGAATTTAAAAAGTCTATAAAATAAAGGCAAATTAAACAAAGTTAAAAATAGAGAGTTCTAAAAAAAATTTAGAGAATGTATAATAATAAAAAAGGATGGTATTCAGAATTTAGTAATGCACATACATATTGATAAGGAATAATTATAAGATCCAATAAAAAGTCTGGCAAATGATATGAACTCATAATATGTAGAAAAAGATGGTCAGCAAGAATGACAGAGGCACTTGATTTTACTAGTAAGAAGAGGCAAAATAATAGAAAGTAAAACATTTTTTTCTCCTATCAGATTGTTAAAAAAAAAAAGTCTTATGATACTAAGCGGTGACAATTATTTGGCAATATGAGGCAACTTATACACATTGCTTATGGAAGTGAGTTTTATAACAATTTAAGCTTCTTTGGCAATACACAGTAAAACTGAGAACAAATATCTCTTAGTAGCCTATAATTCCACTCTTTTGGTATACACCTTGAAGTATTTGCACATGTGCACAAGGATACATAAGAATGTTCATAATAGTATTCCTTATAATGGAAAGATTTAGATATAATGTCATATTAATCCACAATGGAATGCACAAAATATATATTCTTTATTTGATGAAATACATATCTATACACATATTGACATATATGATACATATAAATCATGTATCAAGAAAGATAAATTTCAAAAATACAACTGATTAAAAAACTAAGTTGGGAAATTATATACCATCATG
>NW_012107875.1:776075-790630 GCF_000951045.1 Mandrillus leucophaeus | reverse complement strand
AACATGGCACAAGTATACATATGTAACAAACCTGCACGTTATGCACATGTACCCTAGAACTTAAAGTATAATAATAAAAAAAAGAAAAAATTAATTTACAGCTTATTAGTTTCATTACCCTGAATTTAAAAAGTCTATAAAATAAAGGCAAATTAAACAAAGTTAAAAATAGAGAATTCTAAAACATATTTAGAGAATATATAATAATAAAAAAGGATGGTATTCAGAATTTAGTAATGCATATACATATTGATAAGGAATAATTATAAGATCCAATAAAAAGTCTGGCAAATGATATGAACTCATAATATGTAGAAAAAGATGTTCAGCAAGAATGACAGAGGCACCTAATTTTACTAATAAGAAGAGGCAAAATAACAGAAAGTAAAAAAATTTTTTCTCCTATCAGATTATCGAAAAAAAAGTCTTATGATACTAAGTGGTAACAATTTTTTGGCAATATGAGGCAACTTACATACATTGCTTATGAAAGTGAGTTTTATAACAATTTAGGCTTCTTTGGCAATACACAGTAAAACTGAGAACAAATATCTTTTAGTAGCCTATAATTCCACTCTTTTGGTACACACCTTGAAGTATTTGCACATGTGCACAAGGATATGTAAGAATGTTCATAATAGTATTCCTTATAATGGAAAGATTTAGATATAATATCATATTAATCCACAATGGAATGCACAAAATGTATTTTCTTTATTTGATGAAATACATATCTATACATATATTTACATATATGATACATATAAATCATGTATCAAGAAAGATAAATTTCAAAAATACAACTGATTAAAAAACTAAGTTGGGAAATTATATACCATCATGTAAATTTTTGATATATATTTATGTAGTATGAACATGAAATATATTTTCAACTTCAAGATTGATATTCTTGCTGAGCAACCCAGAAAAAGGAATGAAGTATGGTCCTTAAGCTATATTGATTCTTTCATTCATTCTCTCATTTATTCAATAATATAGGCAAGAAAATTCTAATCTGTTTGCTATGGTTTGAATATGGTTTGCCTCTACCAAAACTCATGCTGAGGCTTGGTCCGTAATGTGACAGTGTTGGGAGGCAGTGCCTTTAAGAAGTGATTAAGTCGTTAGGAGGGATTGATATCTTTCTAGTAGAAGTGAGCTCTCTTGGGGAATTGGGTTAGTTATTGGGAGATCAGGCTTTTATAAAGCAAGGCTACCTTTCAAACTTTCTCTATTGGCACACACCAACTTCCCTTTACACTTTTCCATCTTGTTATAACACAGTATGAGGCCTTACCACAAGCCAGCCATCTGTGGCGACCTGATCTTGGACTTCCCAACCTCCAGAATTGTGAGCTACGTAAACATGTTTTCTTTTCACACTACTAGTATTGGATATTTTGTTATAGCAACAGAAAATGCACTAAGACAGAAAATTGGTATCGGGGTGGAGTTGGTGTTATATCAATGTAGAAGTAGCTTTGAAATTAGGTAATGGGTAGTGTCTGGTAGAGTGTGGAAGACCAGGTTAAAAAGCCTATATTTCAGTGAAGGAAGCATTTACGGTGGTTCTGGTGAGGGGTCAGAAGACAAGAAAACTAGGAAAAGTCTGAAACTTCTCAGAGGTAACTTAAGTGGTCGTGACCAGAATGCTGATAAAAAAATTCTGATAGTAAACATCATTCTGATGAGGTCTTAGGTGAAAATAAGGAATACTCTATTAGAAACTAAAATAATGGCCATCCATGTTATAAAGTAGCAAGAAAAAAATGGGCATGTTGTGTTCATGCCCTGGGGCTTTATGAAAGGTGGAATTTAAGGGTGATAAACTAGAATTTCTAGTGGAAGAAACAGCTAAGCAGGAAATTGCTCAGGATGATGTGTGGTTATTTTTGGCTGCTTACAGTGAATTATGGGAGCAAAGAGATGATTTAAAGACAGAATTTATAATTAAAAGGAAAGCAGAGCATAAAACTTTGGAAAATTCACAGCTTGGCCATGTAAAGAATGAAAAATGTGTTGAGAACAAACAGAGGGTATGGCCAAGCAACTAGTTACTAAACATATGAGCATAAACAGAAGGTAGCCAGGTGCTAATCAGCAGGACACTGGGAGAAAAACTCCTAATGCATTTCAGAGATCTCCAAAACTGCCCCTTCTATCACAGGCCCAGAAGCCTAGGAGGGCAGACTAGTCACATGTGACAAGCCCAAGGTGCCCTCCACAGGCTCACTGCCCAGGGCCACCTTGGGACTTTGCTTCCTGCATCTCAGTGCATGTTCCTCAGCAACTCCAGCTGTGGCCCAAATGGCCCAGTTGGGGCTCAACCCAGTGCTACAAAAGGTATGGTTGTTAACTTTGGCAGTACCATGCCATAGTTTGAATGGGCCCAGATGCAGCTCATGCCACTTCTCCAGAGGGTATAAGCAATAAGCCTTAGTAACATCTATGCCTATATGATGCTAATTCTGCAGGCATGAAGAATGCAAGAGCAGTGGAGGCATGATGGCCTTCACCTAGATTTCAAAGGATGTATCAAACTTCCTGGGAGCCCAGGCAGAAACCTGCCACAGGAGTGGAACTGCCACAGATAGCCTCCACTAGAATTCCTAATGGATC
This sequence comes from Mandrillus leucophaeus, assembly GCF_000951045.1. Lineage (NCBI taxonomy): Eukaryota > Metazoa > Chordata > Mammalia > Primates > Cercopithecidae > Mandrillus > Mandrillus leucophaeus. The sequence goes on along the minus strand of NW_012107875.1, from coordinate 788,011 downwards.
TTTTTTCCTGTGAGCCCTATACCTGTAGAGACACTGACAGTATGCAATACCTGCCTGGGAAAGTTGCAAGTTCTCGTGTGCAACCTCAACCTTTGAAAGCAGTCATGTGAGCTAAGCTCAGCAATACCACGGGGGTGGGACTTCCCAAGGCACCGGGGTCCCAACTCCTATCCCAATGTATCCTGGAGGCAACATATGCAGTGAAATATTTTTCTAGAGTCTTAAGATGTAATGCCTGTCCTGTTAGGTTTTGCAGCTGCTTTGGGCTGGTTATTCTTTTCTTTTTGCCTGTCTCTTTCTTTTGGAAAGGGAATGTTAACCCTATGCCTGTCACAGCATTGTATCTTGAAAATGGGTTTGGATCACAGTCCCCAAAGATACAATCCAGAACACCATAATTCCAAATGTAGAAATCATGGAAGATCAAAATGGCTAAATTCTAAAATCTCTAAAATCTAAAATTCCTAATAAATGAAATCTCTAAAATTACCATCACAGGATAGTTGCATCATGTTAGGCAGAACTATTCTCTTGTTACTGTCTTTATGCAAAAGAAAATGGATTTTAATTGCCTCCTCAAAGCATAATAACAGATTGGTAATTGAGATCAAGGCTTCTAAAAGTGAATTTCAAGGTATTATCAATACAGTTTGTTTTTTCCATTAAGCCCAATGCATTTGGTGGAAAATTCAGATGTGTAAATTGGCTAAGCAATACAACAATGATGAAAATTTTGTTTTAAATGCATCATTTGACTGCATTGGCATTCCTTCTAGCTGATGACATTCCAGGAGTTTTTAATGAATTAAAGCTACATTTGCTTGAAGAAGCCAGTGAAGTTACTGACTGGTTCCAAAATAATTACATGCATGGTAGGACAAGAAGACACTCATGCAATGGTGTTGCTGTTTCATTATCAGAATTGTTTTTGTCAAATTTGTGATCTGTATATGAGCGCATGTGGAATGAATTTTAGTGTACCAAAAACAACAGAGAAGCATGGCACAGAAGACTGGAAAATTTAATAGGGATTGTTCATGTCAGTGTATATTGACCCACAGAGGAGTTTTAGAAAGAGCAGCACCACATAGAAAATGAATATGAAACTATTCTCTAAGGAGGGCCATATCCTAAAAGAAAAAATAAGGATATATTTATTTTGATTCAAGCCTTCAAAATATGGTTAATGATCATGAAAGTTGGCCAGCTTTTATGGACTATCTCCATGGAAGCCCCCATAATCTATAACTGTAACACATTTTTTCATATGGCAATTTTTTTCTTTTCTTTTTTTAGTTTTTCTTTTTTAAAAACTTTTAGGTTCGAGGGTACACGTGCAGGTTTGTTATATAGGTAAACTTGTGTCATGGGGGTTTGTTGCACAGATAATTTTGTTACCCAGGTACTAAGCCTAGTATAAGTAGTTTTTCTGCTCCTCCCGTTCCTCCCACTATTCACCCTCAGGTAGGCCCCAGTGTCTATTGTTCCCCTCTTTGTGTCCATATGTTTTCAAAACTTAGCTCTCACTCACAAGTGAGAACATGGAATGTTTAGTTTTCTGTTCCTGCGTTAGTATGCTAAGGATAATGGCTTTTAGCTCCATCCATGTTCCTGCAATAGACAGGATCTCATTCTTTTTAATGGCTGCAATGTATTTCATGGTATATATATACCACATTTTAATGTTAGGGTTTTTTTTTTAAGTTTTAAATTCTCAGCATTTTCTTTTTCTTTTTTTTTTTTTAAACAATTAATTATGCTATGTATTTCATCTTTGCATTATTTTCAATACTGGAGATATAATTCTGTGAAGACTTGTAGGGAGTTCTAATGCAAATTTTGTGCATTTTTCTGCAAATGTGACTCCATGAAAGTGCATTATTGCAAATTGAATTTGTGTGTAAGCATTGTGCATATATGTAGAAATGCTTAAACACTTTCAATAAAAGAAGAGATGTCCTTTTTCTACATTTGCATTTGTGAAAGATAACATTTCTCAAGATCTTGGTACTTTGGGCAACTAGTGTGGTAGTGATGCAGTGGTGACCCATTCCAACTTTTGATTGATCTTGTTAAAAGACTTATGTTGTTTGTCACAGTATTTCAGATGCTGTGGTTATAAAACTGAGTGCACAAAATTACCAATCATCATAATATGTATTTATACATTTAGCTTTTTGACCTATTTCTTTATGAATACAGGTTATCTGCTTGTAACTGTTATACCCGTGTGACTGTTAGTATACCTGAGTGTTTATGCTTGCATAAATGTTTGATATTATTGCCTGTTTTATTGCATAATGTTGCCTATAAATTGTTGTCATGTTTTTATATGTTTCTCAAATAAATTCTCTTTTTAAAAGGCAAATAAATATCTTTCCAATAATGTTAAAAATTATTTTTTCCATAATCATATTTTCAGGATTTTGATCTTCAGGATTTTGATTTTAAGATGTTAGATTTTAGGGATTTTCATCTTTTAAGATTTCAATATTTAGGATTATGATTGTGGAACTGTTTGGGATTATGACTGGCTCCCTTTTGAAATAAATAACTTGTTTTGATTTCACAGGCTCAAAACTGGACTTTGGATTTTTTTAGTTGATGACAGAATGAGTTAAGACGTTTGAGATTATAGGGATGGAATGATTGTGTTTCTTATTGTGAGAAGGAAATTAGTTTTGGGAAGCCAGAGGCAGAATCCTGTGGTTTAAATATGGTCAGTCCCCACCCAAACTCATGTTGAGGTGTGATCACCTACACGGCAACATTGAGAAGTGGTACCTTTTCTAGGTGAGGTCATTAGGAGAAGTTAATGCCTTTCTCCTGGGAGTGAATTCTCACTCTCATGGGACCAGATTAGCTACTGGAAGATTGCTCTTTATAAAGCGAGGCTGCCTCTGGTGTTTACTCTCTTTGAACTCAGTTGCTGCTGCTTCTGCTTCTCAGCTGTATTACAGTACAGCATGAGGCCCCCACCAGGAGCCAACCAGATGTGGCTACCCAATTGTGGACCTGCAAGTCTCCAGCATAGTGTGCTAAATAAACCTATTCCCTTTATTAATTATCCAGTAGCAGCTATTTTGCTATGGAAATAGAAAACAGATTAAGACACTGTTGCATCTAGAAGATTACTGTATGTGTAGGTACCTGGTGAAATTTAGAGGATAACTGGTGTTGCAAGATTGGTTTATTTAAATCATGAATAACTTTATAAACTAAATATTAAACTCCCTTCACATATAAAACACTAAGGATTTCAGAAATTATGCAACTTGTCCAAAGTTGCACAGCAAATAAGTGGTAGAGCTTGATTTGAATGCAGAGACTCTGATGCCAGAGAATGGAGATGTGACTTCCGTGTGATACTATGGGAAGGGAAGTGTTGGCAGCAGCTCTGTAACTTGCTCTCCACTCCTCAGGGATGTAAGAGGTACTCTTGACTTTGACTAGACCTCCTTGTAAACACTGTAATGTCAATTCTTAGCATGGAGATACTCAGGGAACTTGAAATCTAACAATATTTTAAGCAGGATATATTTGGCATAGTTAGGTTACTCATTATAAATAAAACTGGAATTATGACCTTATGAGATACAGCTGGTTGAAGAACAAAAGTTGGTCATGTTTCAACCTGAGTAAATAATGAAGTATAGACACCAAGAAGCTCAAATCAGAGCATTTTCTTTTCTTTAAGTTGTACTACACACATCATTAGATCTTCTGTTACTCTGAAACCAAAGACGTCTTAGGGCAGAAAGAATAATTCTTTTTTGAAGCTAGATCTGGTGGCTTAGATCCTTTTGAGAGCCCAGTGCTTTGATGCTGCGTCTGTAGGCACACAGGCCTACCGTTGGCTTGTATCTTCCTCTAATCATTAGCAGATTTTTATGTTGGTTAGTGTTATGACTTATGTGAGTGTGCAGTGAATATTCATTGCTTTGTGATTCTGCATACAGCTTCTTAGCATTAGATAGAAAGGGAAGCAGGGATTTAATTCAGTTCAGAGAGATGCTTCTTATGAATCAAAAACTGTCAGTCCCCACAACCTGTATCATGGAAATAAAAGCCTATTGAGGCAGATTTGAAAACAGTTAAAATGGTAAAGTTTATGTTATATATATCTTACCACAATTTTTATTGAAAGCAAATGGTTAGTGGCACAGCTGGCGGTGCTGACTGGCCATGTGTGTATAGCAGGGGGAGGGCACGATCATGTGACCTCTCATTGCATGTATTACTCCACACTACACGACGTGGTGGTGGCTCAGCTAGGCTTCCTGTTGAACACTTTCTTCTTTACTGATCTAGAAGCTGAAACAGCAGGAGCATTTAATCTTTTAACCCTTCACTAGAAGTAAGCTTACACACTCCTGTTTTCTGTTTCTTTTATTTTTGTTTCTAGAGACAGGATCTTGCTTTGTCACCCAGGCTGAATGCAGTGGCACATTAATAGCTCACCGCAGTCTTGAAATTCTGCACTCAAGCAATCCTTCTGTCTTAGCCCCCCAAGGAGCTAGGACTACAGGTAGCAGTCACTGGACTTAGTGAATTGAAAAAGTAATAATAATAATTGAAGACAGAGCCTTGCTGTATAGCCCAGGCTGGTCTTGAACTCCTGGCCTAGAGTGATCCTTCCTCCCTAGCTTTCCTTTTCTGTTTATTAGTGGTACAAAAATGTGTATCAAAATTTTAGCTTGCAATATACAAAAGTGAAATCAAATTTTTATTGTACAATTTATTTTTAGAGTTGTCTCTTGCTTAGCTGAAAGTACCTTAAAAATATTGGAGAGACACATATTTAATTTGTCCCACAAAGTCTAGGACTAAAAAGCATAAACTGAGCTATAGATCTTTAAGCTTAATACAGAAGATTGATTACCAGGTCAGGGTTTTTGTAACTGGGAGCAGAGAACTTTTTCTTGGACCTAATATGTTGAGCTAGATGGAACAGGTCTTATTTTTTCTTCACTGAGGATGAACTGATGGTAATATCTTAGATGAGAACTGGGAATAGGAATGATGGTAAAACGTGGAAACAAGAGCATAAGGACCCTGTAGTGCTAAAAATAAAGGAGCAGGTCCAGAAAACATGGAGCTAGCTTTGAATGAAGAGCTTAATTAATGAACTAAACCAAGTAAATAATATACCTGTGAGAACTACATAGCTATAACCTGTCTAATTTCTATGGAGTTTATAATTGGTGGTCCAAATGAGAAAATGTTGATATTCCACAGGCGAGCACAAAATTAGATTTTAATAAACGGAAGACTACTGGAGGGAAATCGTATGCAGAATGTAATTTAAAATGTAATCTTTCAGATGATCTGAAGTTTGGTTCACTTTTACAATGCAAATAGAAAGGAAAAACTTGATCAAATGCTTTTAAAATCATGGCAGTTTTATTACAAAATTGTTGGTATAGGATAATAGCCTTCTATAGCTTCTGCATGTAGAAGTTTAAGATGATATTGTGTACAACTTTTCTTTCTTTCTTTTTTTTTTCTTTGAGACAGAGTCTTGCTCTTGTTGCCCAGACTGGAGTGCAATGGCACGATCTCAGCTCAGTGCAACCTCCACCTCCTGGGTTCAAGCGATTCTCTTGCCTCAGCCTCTGGAGCCCCACCCAGGCTAGCATGCAGTGGCATGATCATAGCTCACTGTAGCCTCAACCTCCTGGGCTCAAGCGATTCTCCTGCCTTAGTTTCCCAAATAGAGGGACTGTAGGCGTGCACCATCATGCCCAGCTAATTTTAATTTTATTATTATTATTATTATTTTTAGAGATGGGATCTTCCTATGTTGCCCAAGCTGGTCTTGGACTCCTAGCCTCAAGCAATCTTCCTGCCTCAGCCTCCCAAAGTGCTGGGATTACAGGTGTGAGCCATCACACCAGCCCTTCTTTTAAATAATTGGAAACATTAGGTAGCTTGCCTCTCTTGATTATCAAGCTACTTTTATACCATTATATCAGGTCCAGAAAGTTTTATATTGCAATAAGCACATATACTGCAATGCATTTATTAATTGTATGTAGCCATAGTACCTGCCTTAGAATAGCTCTGGGTGACTAATGATGGTTGTGGTCCATATGTATGGTAGTATTGCCCTAACAGGACTTCTCTCACACAGGAAGCATTTCTACTGTTATAATGTTGAGCATTGTTGCAACACTAAGGCTATTTTAAAATCTGTGCTTTAGCAGTAACAATAATTTCTGTGAATACATTCCTAAAGATATTATGTGATAAAAGGAATATTGTAAAGCCAAAAATGTCAGGAGTTACAACCCTAGAAGATTAGTATGTAATTCAGTTACAAAGTCAATCAACCATAAGTCATAAATCCCTAAGAAAACAAGCTTAATTAGTTTGTGTGCATGTCTCATGAAACTACTTGTCAGGGAACTTAATTAATTTTATTAAACAACAACAACAACAAAATGAAGCTTAGATTAGAGGCAATAAAAAATCCCTGTGACATTTGACCACTAATAGTCATTTTGTTGACATGTATGACAAAAGATATTATATTTCAGATTACATATTGCTAACCCATGGTTAATGTTACAGAATCCCTTTGTCCTTTGTGTATAGCAATCTTGCTTCATGCTATGCAAACTCAACTCAATGAAAGTAAAATTCTTCCTTAGAAATTATTTCAAATATGGTTGATCATTTAAGAACATGAACTGTACTTTAACCAAGCTCTCTTGAGAGAATATATAATTCTAGAAGAATTTTTTTTTTCATTAACTCAAAGCTAGGCTGCAACTCTGTTCTCTGATTCTGTTCATGCTACTGAGTTTGTGCTAATGTGTCACTGTTGGTCATAATTTATTCTACAATAGATTTTAATCTTCGTAAAATAAAAATTGTTTAAAGAGAAAAAAACATATAAATACAACTTTGAGTTTTTATTAAAAAGTTCCCCATATGCTATTTTCTTTCAAAAGGGTTCAATTACATTATCACAATTTTAATATTCTGTAAGTTATTTCAGCAATTTTTATTCCATAATTAAAATTTAATTAAAACATTATTCATTTATTTCTGACTAACATGAGAGAAAGGTGCATTTATTGCATTTTGGATATGTTAATGAGGTCAGAAATCTAAAAGTTAGGGCAAACTAAGCAGACCCTAAAAATAGATGTTTTGGTCAATTCCTCTAATTGGTGAGGAAAATACTATTTTTGTATGAAGTTCTAAATTCTATTATAAATTGCATTCTATACTTAAATGCTTATATTTCTCACCAACATTTAGAAACTTCAGTGTTACAGATCCAAAGAGGAGGCAAAGTAGAAATAATTTCTTTTTTTTTTTTTTTGAGACGGAGTCTCACGCTGTCACCCAGACTGGAGTACAGTGGCGTGATCTTGGCTCACTGCAACCTCTGCCACCTGGGTTCAAGCAATTCTCCTGAGTAGTTGGGATTACAGGTGCCCACCACCACACCCAACTAATTTTTTTATTTTTAGTAGAGACGGGGTTTCATCATCTTGGCCAGGCTGGTCTTGAACTCTGGACCTCGTGATCCACCCGCCTTGGCCTCCCAAAGTGCTGGGATTACAGGCGTGAGCAACTATGCCCAGCCATAGAGAAAAAAAGTTAACAGAGTCAACTGTCAACAGAGACATGCAGGTAAAGATGTAAAGGGCAGGGCATTTGTGAGAAAAAAAAAAATTATTAAGATCAGCAAAATCTATATGCATAAAATTATCTTTCCTTTAGATAATTTAATAACTACTAATTGGAACATATGAAATTGCTTCTTTCTGCAAATAAAAAATTGTTGAATATTGGACACTTCAAGTGTTTCAGCTTAATAATTGTGTACCAAATTGTATATATTTTTATCAAGAGAAAATTAGGTATCATATTGTAAGAATTTTCATCAACAGACAATTCTTTTTGTCAATCAAATATTTATCTATATATTAGAAACTAGTTTTTGGCTGAATAGTTAGGAAATCTTTAATCTTTATAATTTTTCTGAACTGAAACAATAATTATATTCTCAACATGACAGCCAGGGATGACTCATTTGAAATATGTCAGATCATGTTACTCCTCTATTCAAATCCTCCCTGTGACTGAGCTAGCTATTTACTCAGACTTAAAGCTTATGCCTTTAAAATAGGCTATGAACCTCTTCATGGCCTGCCTGTTCTACTTTTTAACCTTTCTGATTTCATCTGCTACCACTCTCTGTTTCACTTACATTGCTCTACTCACACTGACCTTCTTGCTACTTCTTGCACATGCCAGACCCTGTGTGCTGCACTCAGAGATTTTACACTGGCTGTTCCCTCCACCTAGAATGTTATTTCTTCACATATGTGAATGAATTATATACTTACTTCCTCCAGGAGTCTGCCCACCATGAAGAGAAGTATTTCTCTGAACATCTGATATTAAATAGCATTATCATGACCCCTGAATTTATTTTATTGTTTGTCACTTAGATTTTTTTATTCTATTACACTCATATCCATTTTATGTAATACATACTTATTATTTATTTGATGATTGGTTGTCTTCATTCACTAGAATGTAATCTCTCTAAGGGCAGGGTTTTTGTTTTATTTGCGTCTATAGCCAAAGATCTGTGAATGGGGCTTAGCATATAGTTGGTCCTCTGAATAAACAAATGAATATGTGACTAGGTTGAAAGATGATATTTAAATACAGAAAGTTTATTCTGCAGGAAAGGACTTGGAGATGAAAGTCTTAAGCTTTGCAGCAAATATCTAAGAATCTAGGTTCAAAAGTTTTTCCCTCAAATCTTTCAATTTTGAAGTTAATTTTTAAAATAACTTACTTTGCAGAGCCGCAGGATGCACTCTCAGTAAAGAGAAGTTTATATGAATAAATTGATATTAAGAATGCATGCCTTTAAATCCTCAACTGACAGTAATTTGATCTAGATTGCCCGGAACTTTGGTGTCAGAAAACCAACATTGATAGTATCTTATAGTATATTTAAAGAAAAAGTTCAGAGTTTTGTATTGAGAGAAAATGACTGACTCCAATGCAAGATCAAGAAGACCAAGGGGATTGTTTACAATCATCTCTAGAGATATTTATTCATTCAATTAATATTTGAGTGCCTGCCACATGTGAAGCACAATTTTAAGTGTCATGGAGTTTTGACTAAGCCTAAATTCTTGCTTGAAGTTTTTGTTGAAACAAACGAATTAGTTAAAAAATAAAAAATAAAATAATTTGAGACGGTGATACGAAGAAAATAAAAGAGGATATATGTGAGATCCTGACAGGATGATTAGGAAACACCTCACTTCCCTAACTCAAATGCTAGAGTAAACATTAGGAGTTTATCTGGAGGAATGCTTGCCAGGCGGGGAACAAGATATACAAAGGCATTAGGAGGAAAAAGACTTAAGTGTGCACAAGAATAAGTGGAAGTTGACAGCGTTGGGAGCAAAGGGGACAAGTGAGTAATGGAGATGAGATTAAAGATCTGGACTATATAGAGCTGTGTCAGTCATGGGAAGAAGGTTTGGTTTATGTGAAGTGCCGTTTGAAGATTTTAAGCAGGCAAATTGCAAGATTCGTTTTTTATGTTTTTTGATTGTTTGTTTTTTGAGATGGAATCTCTCTCTGTCGCCCAGACTGGAGTACAGTGGCGTGATCTCGGCTCACTGCAAGCTCCGCCTCCCGCGTTCACGCCAGTCTCCTGCCTCAGCCTCCCGAGTAATTGGGACTACAGGCGCCCGCCACCAAAGAGGGCTAATTTCTTTTTGTATTTTTGGTAGAGATGGGGTTTCACCGTGTTAGCCAGGAGGATCTCGATCTCCTGACCTCGTGATCCGCCCGCCTTGGCTTCTCAAAGTGCTGGGATTACAGGTGTGAGCCACCACGCCCGGCCACATTATTTGTTTTTAAATGGGTTCCTGAGCCACTATGTGGGGATTGTAATCTTTTAGCCATATTTCTTCAAGTACTTCTTGAATATGAAAAGATTTTACTAATATATTTCTATGATGCCATTAGAATGCTTGTATGTCCCTAAATACTAGAAGCAATTTTACATTGCAATTTCATAATTTACTTCATATTGTTTTGTTTTCCATTGTGATTTTAAATTACCTGTTTTTACCCTTCAAAACTCTCTACTTTAGCCGGTCCATTCCTTCCTCTCTCTGAATTAATTATTCTGACTACTTAAGAATTTACTGAATCAAAAATAATTATTTCTATGGTTTAAATATTTGTCCCCTCCCAAACTCATGTTGAAATGTAGTCCCCAATGTGGCAATATTGAGAGGTAGGGCAGTTAAGAGGTGATTGGGACAATTGGATTAATCCATTCATGGATTTATTTATTAACGAGTTATTGTGGGAGTGAGTAGCATTAGTGGCTTTAGCCCCCTCATCACGTGATGCCCTGTGCTGCCTTGAGAATTTGCAGAAGGTCTCCACTAGCAAGAAGACCCTCACCAGATGCAGTCCCTCAGCTTTAGACTTCTCAGCCTCTATAACTGTAGGAAATAAATTTGTTTTCTTTATAAATTACCCAGTTTCAGGTATTGTGTTATAAGCAACAGAAAACATGGTAAGACAATAATAATTGGAAAGTCTTGGCTGTGAGAATCTGAGATTGTTATAAAACCAGAATTTCTCTAGAATCACTACCAATTTCTTATATCTATGTCAAAATGTATAAAACGATTTTTCTCCTTGTTTACCTCATTTATCTGTTGCTTTCTTCATTCCATGTGTATTGATTTCCTGTGGCTGCTGTAATGAATGATCACAGATTCAATGTCTTAAACAATAGAAATGTATTCATTCACCATTCTAGAAGCCAGACATCCAAAATCAGTATTACTGGGCCAAAATCAAGATTTCAACAGGGCCACATTCTCTCCAGAGGCTCTAGGGGAGAATCCAACCTTTCTTCTTCCAAATGCTGGCAGTTCCAGCATTCCTTGACTCTGGCCACATCACTCAAATTACCAAGAAGAGCATATTCAAGTCTTTCTGGACTGCATCTTCATATCACCTTCTCCTCTGTGTGTGTTAACTCTCCTAATGTCCTCTATATAAAGACATGTGAGATTGCATTTAGAGTCCAAAATAATCTCCGCATCTCAACATCCTTAATCACATCTGTGAAGACCATTATTTACCACATAAGGTAACATCCACAGGGCTCAGGTATTAGAATATGGATCTTCTGAGAAGCCACTTTTTAATCCACTAGAATGTGTCTGATATATCAATATATCTCTAACTTTTTTTGTCTTTTATAAGTCGTTGTGTTTATCATTTTGTGTTCATTTAAAATAATACTTTCTATAATTTTAGTATTTTTGATATGGAAAGAAAAAAAATGAAAGATGGTTAGACTCCATAGTATTATTTCATTCACATAAAATCAAGGATTATGAATAATAGTTCATATTGATAAATTTGTCTCTCTCGTAGGAAGTCAATTCTCTTTGTTGGTGTTTGACATAGCGTCTCAGTGGTAACTTGTTTTCTGACATTTGTGCCCCTTTATCTTCCCAGATGTCACCAGTTGCTAGTATATCTCAACTTCCCAATTCTTGCTCGAAAGTTGATTCCATTATTACTACTAGGGGCCCAGGGTGAAGTTATAACACATCAGCTGCTGCAGAATTCACTTATTCTATCTAGTCCTCTCCCACTCTGGTCTCCACTGCATAGAGACGTGGATCTTTCTTAGTGCTGATCTTACCCGTCTGCAGTAGTATTATTCCATGCATATCCTAGGCTGCAATTTCTTCCCTTAAGTAGATATCACCTCCTTTTCAGCATTCAGTGAGTCCCAAAACTTAACTCTTCATTTATGAGTCAAGATTAAATGTATTTGTAACCTGTTATTTTTCTTAATTTGCTACAGGAAAAGCAATATTTTCAGTCCACCATCTTTTCTTTCTTTC
>NW_012107875.1:764368-774035 GCF_000951045.1 Mandrillus leucophaeus | reverse complement strand
TATCTGGTGTAAAATATAGAAAACAGGACCAATAATTGTAGAAGAAACTGAACATATTAACAAACTGCTATTCTTACAGAAAGTAGATAACAGATTTGTTTTTTGATTATATTTTAAAACTTTTATTTTTTTCTGTATTTTACGTATTGAACATCTATATAGAAAATGGCATTATTCTCAATCCATTCTCTGATGCACACATGATAGTGATAATACAACCTCTTTCTTAAAATAAATTACACACCTTATGCATTTACATTATTAAAAATATTATACATGCATGCAATTTTATGTGTGGACTAGATGTTTAAATATAAAACACTAACATTAAAAATTAAAATAGATAAAAATTACATTAAATTATTTGCAAATATCTTAAGCATAAATTTAGGATATGTATGAGAGAATTCTACTTCTTTTTTTTCTTTTTAATTTTTATTTTAGATTCGGGGGTACATGTGCATATTTGTTATACAGATAAATTGTATGTTACAGGGGTTCAGTGTGCAGATTATTTCATCACCCAGGTAATAAGCACAGTGCCCAATAGGTAGTTTTTCGATCTGCATCCTCCTCCCATCCTCCACTCTCAAGTATACCCTGAGGCATATTGTCTATTGCTGTCTTCGTTTTGTCCATTTGTACTCAATATTTATCTTTCATTTTGAGTAAGAACATGCATATGTGGTTTTCTGCTCCTGTGTTAATTCACTTAGGATAATGGTCTCTAGCTCCAACCATATTACTACTGCAAAAGACATGATCTCAATCTTTTTTAGGACCGCATAGTATTCCATGTTGTATATTTATTACATTTTCTTTATCTAGTCTACCATTGATTAGCATTTAGGTTGATTCTATGTCTTTGCTATTGTGAATAGTGCTGTGATGAACATACATGTGCATGTGTCTTTATGGTAAAATGATTTATGTTCCTTTGGGTTTATACCCAATAATGGGATTGCTGGGTTGAATGATAATTCTGTTTTAAATTCCTTGAGAAATTGTCACATTGCTTTCTACAATGGCCAAACTAATTTACGTTCCCACCAGCATTGTATAACCACCCCCTTTTCTCAGTAACTTTGCCAGTATCTGTTATTTTTTGGCTTTTTAATGATAGCCTCTCTGACTAGTTTGAGATAGTATCTCATTATGGTGTTGATATGCATTTCTCTAATAATCAGTGATGTCGAGCATATTTTCATATGCTTGTTGGCTGTGTGTATGTCTTCTTTTGAAAGTGTTCATGTCCTTTGCCCATGTTTTTATGGGGTTGTCTGTATTTTGCTTATTAGTTTGTTTACATTCCTTATAGATTCTGAATATTAAATATTTGTCAGATGCATAGGTTGCAAACACTTTCTCCCATTCAGTAAGTTGTCTTTTTACTCTGTTGATAGTTTCTTTTGCTGTGCAGAAGCTCTTTAGTTTAATAAGGTCCCTTTTGTCCATTTTTGCTTTTGTTGCCATTGCTTTTGGGACCTTTGTCATATGAACAATTGGAAAATATGTGAATGAATTGATGAAATCAATGAAAATTTTATACTATAAATATTAACTTATAATTCTGATGGCACTATTGCACATACTATCATCTTTGATTACAAAGTATATGAGAAGATGCTCCTGAAAACCAGTAAAGATTTGTTTTTTTCAAGTGAGAAGATTTTAGGTGTAAATTATAAAACTATTGAAATTACAAAATGTTTTAAAGTTTTATCTGTAGGTTGCAGGTAAATTTATGATTGACTTGAAGAAACATGTTTTCTCTTATGGACTACTATGGTGAAAAGTCTATTTAAAAAGATTAGTATAAGAACTCAATAGTACTTTAATTACAAAGTTGACATAGAGGAAATATTTTAAATGTCTGTTGTCATTTAATGGGTATCTATCATAAAAAATAATATAATATGACTAAATAAAATATTAAAAATACATTTTAAAGTTATTTCTTGGACTCATCAAGAACGTTATTTTTACTTTTACATATTTAATTTAGATGAAGATAATTTTGTTAGATAAACTATGAACATTTTGGATTGGACTCATTGGAGATATCAAACTCTTTAGTCAAACATGTTTTTGGCAAACCATATGCTAGATTTAGGTATCTTATTTTTTCTAAAATATTTAAATCAATTTCTCTATAAGTAAACTAAAGTTTCTAAGACCTTATCTTTTTCCATAAGTACATTTTTGGTAGCTATGATGCCAAACATTATCGGGCAACTTCATTGGGCTAGAGAATGCCCAGATAGCTGTTAAAACATTACTTCTGTCTGCATATATGACTGAATTCTGGGAAAATCAATAGACTGAGTAAAGAAGATTACACTCACTAATGTAGGTGGCCATTATCCTATCTGTTGAGGACATGAACAGACAAAAGAAGGGGGAATTTGCTCTCTGCTTGAGCTGGGACATCCATCTTCATCTGCCCTCGGACATTGACACTCCTGGTTCTCAGACCTTCAAGCATAGATCAGGACTTTCACAATTAGCTCCCTTGGTTCTCTGGCTTTCAGGTTTGGACTAGAATTATATTCCTGGCTTCCTTGGGCCTCCAGATAGCAGATGGCAGATTGTGAGATTTTTCAGCCACCTTAATCACATGAGCCAAATCCTCATAATAAATATCTTTCTTTGTATTTGTCTATGTATCTGATTGGTTTTGTTTCTCTAGAGAATTCTGACTAATACAGACTTAGTATTGATAGTGGGCTTCTAGGAGAGCAGAGTTTTAAGAATGAGTTTCCTGAATTGGCTCTTGGGTTTCTGGAATTGATTCTCCAATATAGTTATATTTAAAGATGCTAATGATTCCATTTCCAGTAGTAAAGACCACTGATGGTCTGTGGTGTGTAATGTTTATAGAGATAACCAAAATATTTGCATTTGATATTCCTAATCAACCACTTTCAAGAACCAAGGAGCTAAATGATTATACAGTATTTTCAAACATCATTAACAAAAAGTAATACCACATTCCAATAGGAATTGTAATGATTAGTGCCATGATGAAGGGCTTAAAAGATGCAGAGTTGGTGATTCCCACCACATCCTCATTCAACTAACCTGTTTGGCCTGTGCAGAAGATAGATGGATCTTGGAGAACGAGAGTGGATTATGTCAGCTTAACCAGGTGGTGACTCCAATTCCTGCTGCTGCTGTACTAGATATGAATTCATTGCTCAAGCAAATTAATACATCCACTGGTACCTAGTATACAGCTATTGATTTAGAAAATGCTTATTTAGTTCACAGAAACCTTTTCTTTTCACAAGATATCACATTAGTCTGTTACCTTGGTGACATTACGCTGACTGAATCTAGTAAGCTAGAAGTAGCAACTACTATAGACTTTATTGATGTTTTCCAGCATGTTAGAGGTTGGAAAATAAATTCAACAAAAATTCAGAAGCATTATGCCTTAGTGAAATTTCCAGGAGTACAGTGGAGTGGGGCATGTACAAATAATCCTTCCAAGGTACAGAATAAGTTGTTGAATTTGGTCCTTCCTACAACCAAGAAGGAAACACAATGCCTCATGGGCCTCTTTATATTTTTGAGGCAACATATTCCTCAGTTGGGTGTGTTACTCTGGCTCATTTATCAAGTGATCCAAAAAGCTACTAGTTTTAAATAGGCCCAGAAAGATAAATGGCTCTGAAGTAAGTTGAGCCTGTTCTACAACTTGCTCTGCCATTTGAGTCATATGATCCAGTAGATCTAGTGGTGCTTAAAGTGTCAGTGATAAGTAAGAATGGTGTTTAGAGACTTTGGCAGGCTTCTATAGGTGAATTGTAGCACAAGCCTTCAGGATTTTGAAACAAGGCCCTGTCATTATTCACAGATCACTACTTTCCTTTTGAGAAACAGCTGTGGACTGCTACTAGGCCCTGTTAGAAACTGAACACTTGCCTATGGGCCACCACATTACAATATAACCTGAGCTACTCATCATGAACCAGAGTTTACCTGACAAATCACTTTATAAATATGGCTGTGCACAGCAGCACTCCATCAAGTGAAACTGGTATATATGTGATTGTGCCCAGCAGATCCTGAAGTCACAAGAAAGTTACATCAAGAAGTGGCCCAAATGTTCATGGTCTCCTCTCCTTCTACACTGCCCTCTCTCTCCCAGTCTGTACCTGCAGCCTCATGGGAAATTCCCTATGATCACTTGACAGAGAGAAGACTCAAGTCTAGTTATAGATGATTGAGCACAATATGCAAGCAATGTACCAAATTGGACAGCTACAGCTCTGCAGCCTCTCTCTTGGATATCCCTGAAGGAAAGTAGTAAAGGGAAACCCTCACAGTGGGCAGAAATTTGAGCACTGCACCTGGTCATGCCATTTGTTTGGAAGGAGAAATAGCTAGATATGTAATAATATACTACTCATGGGCTGTACCTAATGATTTGGCTGGATGGTCAGGAACTTGGAAGAAACATAATTGGAAAAATGGTGCCAAAGAAATTTGAAAATGAAAGATGTGGGTAGACCTCTCTGAATGAACAAAAATGCATGCAGATATTTGTTCTATATGAAGGCTCACCAAAGAGTAACCTCAGGAGAGGAAGATTTTAATAATTATTGAATAGAATGACCTATTCTGTGGATACCAGGTCAATTTATTTCTCCAGTCACCCCATCACCACCTCATGGGTTCATAAACAGAAGTGAACATGTTGGCAGCGATGGAAGTTATACATGGGCTCGGCAACATGGACTTTACTTAAAAAGGCTGATCTGGCTATGGCCACTGCTCAGTGTCCAGTTTGCCAACAGCAGAAACCAGCATTCAGCCTCTGATGTGGCATCATTACCCAGGATAATCAGCCAGCTATTGGGTGGCAGGTTGACTACACTGGACTGCCTCCATCATGGAAGGGGCCGTGTTTTGTCCTTGCTGAAACATATATTTACTCTAGATACAGATTTGCCTTCTCTGCACATAATGCTTCTGTCAAAACTACCATTCATGAACTTATAGAATGCCTTATCTACTATTACGGTATTTCACAAAACATTGCTTCTAATAAAAAAATCTCACTTCACAACCAAAGCAGTGATAGAATGGTGGAACAGTCTTTTGAAGACTTGGTTACAGTGCCAGCTAGTTGGCAGTCACTTTCAGGACTGAGCCAAGGTTCTCCAGAAGGCAATCTATACTCTAAGTCGATGTCCTATATATTGTGTTATTTCAATGATAGCCAGGATTCATGAATCCAGAAATCAAAGGGTAGAAATAGGAGTAAGACCACTCACTGTTTATTACCTCTAGTTAGTTGGTTACTTCACTAACCCACTATCAAATATTTACTACTTGTTCCTGTGACTTTCTGGTCTGCTGGCCTAGAGGTTTTAGTTCCAGAGGGAGGATGCTTCCACCAGGAAACACAACAATAAACCCACTGAACTGGAAGTTAAGACTACCACCTGGCCACTTTGGGTTCCTTGTGTCTGAATCAGCAGTCAAAGACGGTAATTACTGTGTCAATGGGGGTGACTAACCTATAGAAGTAGAGAGATACTATTTTCAGATAAGATAAAAAAAGAGTGTCTCCATTTTTATTTTGGTGGAATTTTCTGAACAACTTTGCTGTCCAGAATTAATGAATTATTCACTGAAGTTTAGATAAATTTTAGAAAAATAAATAAGGAAGATATTCAGAAAATATATACTTACTAATGTTCAGAAGTACATCATTTATTTAATTCCAATAGAATACTTTTTAGGGGTTACATCAAATGGACGGAGCTAATTTCTTAAAATAACACAATTTTAGAACCATTCGAAGCTGGGTGCAGTGGCTAATGTTTGTAATCCTAGAAATTTGGGAGGCCAAGTGGGGAGGATTGCTTGAGCCCAGGAGTTCACGACCAGCCTGGACAACATGGCAAGATCCTATCTCTACAAAATAAAATTTAAAAACTGGCTGAGCGTGGTGGTGCATGCCTCTGGTCCCAGCTAATCAGGAGGCTGAGGGAGGAGAATTGCTTGAACTCTGGAGGTTCAAGCTGAAGTGAGCCATGCTCACTGCACTCCAACCTAGGCAACAGAGCTGTTTCAGACCCTGAGACAAGAAAAAACAAAAAAAGAGATTAGAACCATTAGGGATCTTACAAATCAATTTGTTTAACTCACTAAGTCCTCTCATTTTTTCAGATATAGGACTTCGACATTATGCAAACAGTGTCAGTCTGAGAGTAGAATCTGTCTCACTGCACCAGAGCATCTGAGTTGAATGTATTTTTTAAATTTTATGAATATATACCAGTATTAACATCCCAAGTATATGAAAATCTGTCCTTAAAAATTATCATTTATTATGTATTAATATTCTCATTGTTTTATTTTATCCAGAAGAGTTTAGAAGGAGAATTTAACCTGGATGTATGCTTGATAATAAAGAGCTGTCCATTGGAGACACTGTTATCTTTTGCTGTATTAAAAATATTGAATGATTGAAAAAATAAATAACCCCACTAGCCTCACGGAAAACTCTTGTGACTTTTGTGACTGATGCAATGTTGAATTGACTATGTGTTTTCTTTGAGATCTGTTAAATTGCTAGTGTTATTGTCTGAATCTTCAGTCTTAGTACTCAAATGCAATAGTTATCTTTTATGGCAATTAGACTAAATTATTTCAAATCTCTCCAGACCTGAGAATAATAATTAAATGTGAAATATTGCTTTTGCATACTTCATGGTATTAGCTACTAAGAGTCACAAGCAAATTTTTCCTTTTTCTTGTTCCTTTGTCTTTTTAAATACAGTTAATTTTTAATAATCTTTTCATTTTTAATGTTTTATGCGTACATAGTAGATATATATATTTATGGGGTACTTGAGATGTTTTGATACAGGCATGCAGTGAGTAAGAATCACATTACAAAAAATGTGGTATCCATCCCCTCAAGCATATATCCTTTGTGTTTCAAACAATCCAATTATACACTTTCAGTTATTTTACAATGCACAATTAAATAATTATTGACTATAGTCACCTTGTTGTGCTATCAAATACTAGATCTTATTCACTCTATTATTTTTGTTCCCATTAACCATCTCCCACTCTTCCCCCTGCCGCCCCGACCCCCATCCCTCACTACCCTTCCCAACTTCTGCTGTCTATCTCCATCAATTGTTTTGATTTTTGGATAGATCCCAGGAATAAGTGAGAACATATGATGTTTGTCTTTCTGTACCTGGCTTATTTCACTTAACATAATGACCTATGTTTCATTCATGTTTTGGCAAATGACTGAATCTCATTCTATTTTATGGCTGAATAGTACTCCATCATGTTTAAGTATCGCATTTCCTTTATCCATTCGTCTGTTGATGGACACTTAGGTTGCTTCCAAATATTGAGTATTGTGAACAGAGCTGTAACATAATATACAGATTTCCTGTCTTTTGAATATACAACCGGCAGTGGAATTGCTGGGTCGTATTATAGCTCTATTTTTAGTTTTTTTGAGGAACCTCCAAACTGTCCTTTATAATGGTTGCACTAACTTACATTCCCACCAACAGTACATGAGAATTCCCTTTTCTCCACATCCTTGCCAGCATTTGTTATTGCCTGTCTTTTGGACAGAAGCCATTTTCACTGGGATGATAGTGAAACCATCAGGGTTCAGACTTTTCTTTCCTGGGAGACATTTTATTATGGCTTCAATTTTGTTATTGTTCTATTCAGGTTTTGGATTTCTTCTGGTTCAATCTCGGTAAGTTGTATGTATCTAAGAATTTGTCCATTTGCTCTAGATTTTCCAATTTATTGGCATATAGTTGCTCACAGTAGTCATTAATGATACTTTGAATTTCTGCAGTATCAGTTGCTATGTGTCCTTTTTCATCTCTGATTTTATTTATTTGGATTCTCTCTCTCTTTTTTTGTTAGTCTGTCTATAGCTTTCTTAATTTTAACTTTTCAAAAAGCAAATTTTTGATTTCATTGATATTTTCTATTGTTTTCTTATTTTCAATTTCATTTATTTTTGCTCTGATCTTTATTATTTCTTCTACTACATTCTCAGCTTGGTTGCTGTTGGCATACCGAAGGGCTACTGATTTGTGTACATCAATTTTGTATCTGGAAACTTTGCTGAATTATTTTCTCAGTTCTAGGAGCTTTCTAGAGGAGTCTTTCGGATTTTCTAGGTAAACAATCCCTATTCAACAAATGATGCTGGGGTAATTGGCAAGCTACATGTAGGGAATGAAACTTTGCGTCATCTCTCATCTTATTAAAAAAATCACCTAAAGGTTGATGAAGGACTTAAATCTAAGACCTGAAACTATACAAATTCTAGAAGATAACATTGGAAAAACCCTTCTAGACATTGGCTTAGGCAAAGATTTCATGACCAAGAACCCAAAAGCAAATGCAACAAAAACAAGATAAATAGTTGAGACTTAATTAAACTAAAGAGATTTTGCATGGCAATAGGAACAGACAGCAGAGTAAACAGACAACCCAAAAAGTGGGAGGAAATCCTCACAATCCATACATCTGACAAAGAACTAATATCCAGAATTGACAATAAACTCAAACAAAGTAGCAAGAAAAAAAAATCTTATCAAAAAGTGGGCTAAGGACATGCATAGACAATTCTCAAAAGAAGATACACAAATGGCCAACAAACATATAAAAAAATGCTCAACATCACTAATGATCAGGGTGGAAATCAAAACCACAATTTGGTACCACCTTACTACTGCAAAAATGGCCATAATCAAAAAATTTTTAAAAATTTAGATGTTGGTGTGGATGTGGTGAACAGAGAACACTTCTACACTGCTAGTGGGAATGTAAACTAGTACAGTCGCTATGAAAAAAAATGTGGAGATTCCTTAAATAATTAAAAGTAGAACTACCCCATTTGATCTGGCAATCCCACTACTGGGTATCTACCTAGAGGAAAAGAAGTCATTTTAAGAAAAAGATACTTGCACACGCATGTTTACAGCAGCACAATTCACAGTTGCAAAAATGTGGAATCAACACAAATGCCCATCAATCAATGAGTGGATAAAGAAACTGTGGTATATACATGATAGAATACTACTCAACCATAAAACAATAATGAATTAATGGCATTCGCAGCAACCTGGATAAGATTGGAGACTATAATTCTAAGTGAAGTAACTCAGGAATGAAAAGCCAAACATTGTATGCTCTCACTCATAAGTGGGAGCTAAGCTATGAGGATGCAAAGGCATAAGAATGACAAAATGGACTTTGAGGACAGGGGGAAAAGGGTGGGAAGAGTGTGAGGGATAAAAGAGTACAAATTGGGTGCAGTGTATATTGCTCAAGTGATGGGTGCACAAAAAATTCACAAATCACCACTAAAGAACTTACTTATATAACCAAACACCAAACACCACCTGTTTCCCAATAACTGATGGAAATTTAAAAAAATAATTTTATTGTGAATAGTGCTGCAATAAACATACGTGTGCATGTGTCTTTATAGCAGCATGATTTATAATCCTTTGGGTATATACCCAGTAACGGGATGGCTGGGTCATATGGTAGATCTAGTTCTAGATCCTTGAGGAATCGCCATACTGTTTTCCATAATGGTTGAACTAGTTTACAATCCCACCAACAGTGTAAAAGTGTTCCTATTTCT
>NW_012107875.1:708022-764043 GCF_000951045.1 Mandrillus leucophaeus | reverse complement strand
TGATGGGTGCAGCACACCAACATGGCACAAGTATACATATGTAACAAACCTGCATGTTACGCACATGTACCCTAGAACTTAAAGTATAATAATAATAAAAAATAAAAAAATTAAAAAATAATAATTTTAAAAAATAATAAATGCATCCTCTGTGGGCAGGCATCAGCAGTTTGGTCTGGTTTTGCCTTCTGTAATAACAGGGGCAACACTGATTTCAACGCCTCACAATTGCTGCCTCTCTCTCTCTTCAGTGCCCGGAAGTGCTCTCTGTACTTGGCTGCCTCTACTAGGGGATAGGGGAGGAGTGGCATCAGCGACTCAAGACTGTTTTTTTTTTTTTATAACCTCTTCAGTGCCTTATTCAGCCATATTAAGTTAAAACCAGGTGCTGTGAGTGTGCACCTGATTTTTGGTTCTTATGAAGGTACTTTTATGGTGTGTTGATAGTTGTTAAATTGGTGACTTTGTGGGAGTAGATGATCAGTGAGTCCTTGTATTTTGCCATCTTCCTCTGCCTCTCTCACAGTGGTATTTAATATACTTTTTAAATTCATATTCTCTTTACAGTTTTATTCTTACTCTTTTTTACTATAGTATTCAAACATTTTGGAAGCTTAAGGTCTGGTTTTTCATGCATAGGTTTTCGATGACATTAAGCCACTACTCTTCAAAGAGAAAAAAAAAAAAAAAACAATTGAAAGTTGCATCCTTGGAAGGCAAAGGTAGCATTCATTGCCACCTCCTACTCTACTATTCTGGAAGATACCAATTCCTTAACATGGCATTCTACAAAGAAGTTCAAAATGGCCTCAGTGACTTCTTAACATGGAAACACAGAGTACCCTTACTATCAGAGCTAGCAAGTTGCAATTATTTTGCTATCCTTGCATTTGACCTGTTTTCCATAATATTTTGTTGCAAATTTTTCTTCTTTGTAGTGTGCTTGAAGAGACTGAGTTACTGTATACATGTATATTCTGCAATTACAAACACTAATGTAATTCAACAAAAGTCTTCAAAAATACTTATTCTGAGTTCTGTGTTCCAGTAGATACTGAAATATAAAGATGAACAGAATGTATCATGTCTCTTTCGGTGTTCATAGCACTGTATATGGATTTAGCATATGTCATTTGTCCTTGGAAAAATCCATTATGAATCATGAACCATAATGCCCTTTTTACAGATGAGAGCAGATTTCACATTAGCTCAAGATCACTGTTTTTAGTAACTGAGCTGGGATTTGCAAAGTCTGAATGATTCCAAAGCCCACCATGGGAATTCATTAAAACTTTTAAATACAATTTAAATATCCACTGAGCCCATGCAGTGCTTCCTCTCAATTTGCCCTCCTGTCACTCTAGTGGGTAAAAAATTTTGTGGTAACACAGAGCTTTTGCTGCAATGCTGTAAGGTATGAAATTGACAAAGGAAGTATATTTAATTTAAGTCCTAAAGAATGGGTGAGAGCCATTCTGGCAAAGAACTTAGTAAAGAACAATAAGTAAACTCATTCATAGTTTAATTTATATGTTAATATACCAAGCAGTTATTTGTTGTCCTCAAATATTCTATGTCTGGGAATTCAAAGACAGTAGAAAATGTGACATTTATATAGGTGTTTAATTTTTTAAAAGCTTAATATAGATATAAGGGAGAATCTAGCAACTGATTCAAAGCTTTGGTTTGGGATCATACATTGAAAAAATTTTATGTATACCATACTAAAACATCTGAACTTAATTTTATAGGATAAAAAGAATCAACTGAGTATTTTATGTAAGGCAATGAAAAATTCATTTATACAGTGTTTCAGTTCCAAAATCATCACTGAAAAATTATAAGAAGCTAGACAAGTGGGTCAAAATGGTTATGTCATAACGTTCTTCTTTTAAAGTGTTAATTTTCCATGCTCCCCTGCTGTGAGGATAAGAGTGATAATTTATTGGAAATTATTTTGAGTTTTTAAGAAAAGTTTTCAAGGTGTTAAGATTTTTAGTCACATGTTTAAGCAATGGAAGCAATGTGTAAGTTTATCGTAAAAGTTAAATACAGTTGAAAATCCTCCCTGAACCTTTCATTCACCTCTGGCTTTGACTCATTTCCTCTGTTCCTCTTCACAGAAAGACTCTTCAAAAACTTACCCATAATCACTCTGTATACCTCTTCCCTTCCAAACCTTTGCATGCTTATTATGTAGGAGGACGCATCAACAGCATGTGACCCAGTCTTCCTCTTTTAAACATGCTTTTTCCTTTGCTTCTTAGGATTCTGCTAGAATTGCTTCTACTCTTACTCTATTAACTATTTCTTCTTCATCTCCTTTGATGGTCCATATCTACATGACCCACAGCAAATGAAGAGATTCATTGCCTAGACTCTGTACCTCTCCTTTCTTAACACCCTGCTCCTCTCCTCCAATTTCCTCTCCTATATTCTTTACTCCTTTCTTCTCCTTCTTGGAGGAGCAAATCCAACCACTTGCTTATTCATTATTTCCAACAAATGTTTATTAAGCACATATTCTGTGTCAGACTTTTGCTACTGTAGGGGCATAAAGGTATATTGCCTTTCTTCACCATCAAAAGAGTTACAACTGACACGCCTATTTAAAAAGACAGATTAACAAGAGAAAAACATAACAAATTTCTTGGCTTTTCTTTTTTTCACAATCCAAACAGACAATTTTATTCTGCTGACCTGAATTTGGAAGGCAGAGGATAAAGAGAAATGTTTACATTTGATTCTCAACTGAACATTAGAGGCAGGGATCTGGGAGAGCTGACCTTTGTAAAAATGTCTTAACCTTTTGGTGGCTTTTTGTCGGTTGTCCCAGGATCTCATCTGCAGGCTCTGGAGTGAGTCAAGTGTTCAGCTGCTCCATGCTGGGCACCAGAAACTGTAGGGATGGAATGATGTCATAACTTTTCTCACCATCATAAGGGTCACAGCCAACATTTCTCTAACAAAAGACAGCCAAACAAGAGAAAAGCATAACAAATTTATTCAATTACAGTTTTACGTGACATGGGAATCTTAAAAAACAAAGATTCAAAGACCTAGTGAAAACTGTTTATTTGTATACTTGGGCTCAATGAAGAACACATAGTCACGCAGACATGTGACTGAACAAAAGGATATGATCTAATGATAACAGACTGAAGTGGGGACACCTAGAAAGGCCCGTTCAGACATTTTTTGGCCTCTCTGTGTAGCATTCCTCCTTTCCAGGCATGGCACAGAACCAGTCCCGAATGTGGGTTTTCAAGGGAGAAGGGAGAGAGTGAACTTTCCAGATTTTATGACTTGCTTTGGGGAAGAAGAGTTCTAGTTTCTATCACTTGCTTCAGGAGATAAAGAAGGGTGAGAGAGAGGAGGGCAAGAGAAGATCAGAGAAACCTTGCTTCTGAGGTTTTTTCCCCTGACCTTCAGTTCAAACTACTCAGGATGCCAAGGTACATACTTCAGGGTGTTGCTTTTCTGAGCCCTGACACTACAAATGAACAGAGTCCTGTCCTTCTTGAATTTATGTGTATATAGGAGAGAGAGTAGATTAATAAACACCTAAAACATATAGAATGTCAGATGAAGATAAGTGCTATGAAAAATTAAAGTTGGGAGTGATATAGGCAATGCTATAAATGCTATGAGGAAGGTGGCAAGGGAAGGGTTCTTGGAGAGGGTGATATGTCAGCAAATATCTCATTTATATGGGAAATCTAGAAAAAAAATGTTCAAATATATAGACATAGAGAATAAATAGTGATTATCAGGGTTGAAGTGAAGGAGAGTAAATGGGAAAATGTAGGTGAAAGTATACAAAGTAGCAAATATGTAGTATGAACAAGCTGAAAGATCTAATGTTCAATCTGAGGACTGTAATTAATAATAGTGTATTATATTTAGGACTTTTGCTAAATGAGTAGATTATAGTTGCTCCTGCCGCAGGAGTGAAAAATGTTCAACTATGTGAAATAATGGCTATGTTGATTTATTCCACTTTAGTAACCATTTTTACTATATGTGTATATGTATATATATATCTATCTATATATATATCATATAACATCATGTTGTATACTTTACACACAATAAGATTCATTTTAGAAAAAAGACTTTAGAAAATGAAAAAGACATAAGATCTCTCTGGGCAGAGGTAGCAGCAAGTTTGATAGCTTTGTGCTGGATAGAGAAGGAAATAGGTATATGAGAGCCATGTGGAATGGTGAAAAGATGATAGAACAAATGCACTTTAAGTCCTGACTGAATCAAAAAATTATAGCCATTAGGATAATAGAGAGAATGCTTTAAAAACATGGGAGATTGTATACAGTAAGACTTAAAAGTTATAGAAAGAATATAGTGATTAAAAATGACCAAGTCTATGGTATAAAATAGGGAAATATCATATGTATTATTCTACATTATGATAATAGAAACACAGCTGAAGCAGGAGGGAGGAAAAAATCATTGGAGTAAAGAAACATTGAGATACTTGATGCAAGGCATTGCAATGCCAGGATATTGAATAAATCATTCATGAGGATAAAGAAATCTCTAAGAATTCTGACAGGATTAATGTAGAAAGAAGATTAGGTGCTAAACTCTTCAAAGACTGCGAGAGAGTAACTCTAGGGTATGTAGAAGTCTGTAACAAGGAGGGTAAATAAGAAGGGATGTGTTTAGGTACTCCTCCTTAAGAACAAAATTTAAGAAGGGCTTCAAAAACCTCAATGAACAAGATGAAGACTACTTTGATACTATTTTAAAAATCAAAATTAATGAAAAATGACAAATGAAATATTAAAATTTTAAATAAAGACAGCATCATAGTAGGTAGGATATTCTGCTGATGATTTGAGGTTCAAAGACTGAAATTCATGCCTATAAATATCAACTGAAGGTAGCTTCCTTGAATTTTTCAAATGTGTATTCATCTCTCCATTTGTATGTCTGCATCTCCAACCTAAAACGGCCAAAATTTAACCACCGACTCCCACTTTACCCTCTCCTGCTTCTCTTCCAAGCTTCCCAAACTCAGTGACTGGAAATTTTGTTGTTCCTGTTTCCCATAGCATAAACTATAGTGTCGTAGTTAAATTCCTTGTTTTCCCTCAGAACTTCCTCCTATCAGCAAATTCTCTAGTCTTTCCCTGATAACTTCTGTCAGATTTCCAGCCACTTTTTTTGCACTTTCACTACTCTCATCCTAGAATATGCAAACATTGTTTTCCAGCTGGATTGTTGCAATAGCTTTGATTCTGGTCTTCAATAGCTTCGTCCTTCCTAGGCTCCCTAGCAGGTATTCTCTAGCCAGCAGTTAGAGTGATCACTGTACTATGGAGTCAGATCTGCCCAGACCTTCCAAAGGATTCTCATATTTCTCAGAACAAAAAACAAAACTCTTACATAGTCCCATTTCTCTGGCCCCCAGCCATCTTTTCAATCTCATCTATGAAATTTTTCCTCATTCATTGTGCTACAAGCACACCGGCTTCTTGTGTGTTCTTCAACACATTATGCAGGGCCTTTATACTTGGCTTTTCCTTCCGACCTACAACACTGTCCTCTCAATATCCATATGGCTCACTATTCATGTGCATCAAGTTTCTCTTCACATATTATCTTATTACATAGTTATCTGGTTTAATCTGATCATCTAGATTGGTTGAAAACAGCATCACCCCATCACTCTCTATCACCCATTTTCCTCTCCATTTATCTTGCTTGACCTTATCATAACCCAACTTAAGTACTTATTTGTCTGTTATCCTATAATCCATACCAACGTGTGGTATGTCTGTTTGTTTACTGCTATAGCAGCACTGCCAGGAGCAATGTTTGGCAGATACTAGTTGCTCAATACATATTTGTGAATAAGTTAGTATATTAATAAATATAGTACTCAATCTTTAAACTGTTACCAAATATAATTAGATTGAATTTAAAACATATTTGAAAACTACATTTGAGAAACATCAAATATGTTTCTATTTTCAAATTTAAGTCTGTTGATTAAAATATTTTATTGTGAAAAACAAATTTAATTATTCCAGAATAGCATCACTATGGAAAATATAGAGCAATAGAACTAAACTGTCTGAAAACAGTTGAAAAACACCTAATATTTAAACATTTCTTCTATCCTTTTTACCTTGCATAATATGAATCTGATTTCTTTTCAAAATTAGACTTAAAACTAGTCAAGCATGTTAGCATAATATGCTATTTAGAATAGCCCAATTATTTTATACCAAATTCTAAACTATATTTCAAGAAAATAATTTCAGTGTTGTCTCTAAAAGCCTATCAACTGAAATTGCAATACAAAATTGATCAGGTGTTTTTACCTCAATCAAAAAGGCTTCAGCGTTCATAATAAAAGTAATTTATTTTCTTATTTATATAACCTGCATTGCTTTATTTCACTTTATAAAATAATGTCAAAAAACAACCCTCCAAGACAAATATTATAATGTAGTAATTTCGGGAAAAAAATAGTGGCTTAACAGCCTTCTTCACTTTATATACAGGTGTACAAACTTCTTACTGCATTTTTCATTTACTATTTTGAAAATTAATGGCTTTATTTTTTTTCTTTGACTTCTGTGTTGAAATCTCTTTATACTATGAGATTTCTATTTGAACTTTACTTAGTGAGATTCTTATCAACAAGTATTGTTAAATTGGTAGAAGAGAAGCAGAAACAAACAAAAAGATAACCACTTGTGGAGAAATTCTAGCACATCTTTTGTCAAATAACAAAATGTGACACTCTCCCAAACTCATGTCACATTGCAGGCTGAAGTTACCTAGCTGCTCTCTAAACCAGAGACAAAGGGGACAGAATAATGGTACTTAAGAAAAAGAAAAGCAACAGTGAGATATGTATACAAGTCTGTATCTAGAGAGTGATTTTGGCTGAGGTAAGAAAGCGAAACTAAATTATGAAAATAGTATAATCTTCCTTCTTCTTCCTCTCCTGGAAGAAGACAAAATTGGACAGACAAAATTGTTGTACATAGCTTTCATGGGGAGATAATCTGGGAGCAGAATACCTTGCTAAATAAAATCATCCCATTTTATTATAGATATATTGTCTCACTTAAGAGATTCTGCTTGATTTTAAACTCATGTAAATGAAGTAGCAACTTATTTAAAGAATTATATATTTCCTTATCCAAACTGTAAAGTGATTTTATTATTTATGGACCATATGTTGATTTTTTTTCTTTTAAATTTCATATGACTTAGTAACTGAGTGATTTTGTAACCTGAGGTTTGGAGTCACAATTACAAACTCTTCAGGCGTTTCGTGCCCTAAAGGAGTTTGATATTTGAAAGGTAGTCTAATCCTGCTTTCCCCATGAATACCTACTATTTCCCTCAAAACACATTACCATTTTGAATATTTCCCTGAAGTTTTGATCAAAGTTTCAGTATTTGACTGGTACTGAAATCAGATGTGATATTCTTCCTTGCCACCCAGGGAAGCTTTTTGGAAAATAAATTATATTTTACTCTGCTTTTATAATGATGTTTACATACATACAAAAACCTCTCAAAGACATAGTAAGCTCTCAAATACTGAGAGATGAATGGTTTCTGAAGGCCTATGTTCAGAAAAGAAAATAGCGTAAATTGAGTATGCATTCTGATAGATAACTATTCTAGTTTCTTTATATATGATAGCACTGATCAATAAGAAATGTCTATGGGTAAGCAATGATCATTTATATTCTCTCTATTGTTTCTGTATTAGTCCATTTTCATGCTGCTGATAAAGACATACCCGAGACTGGGCAATTTACAAAAAAAACAAACAAAAAAAAGATTTACTAGATTTACAGTTTCACGTGGCTGGGAAGGCCTCACAATCATGGCGGAAAGTGAAAGGCATGTCTCACATAGCGGCAGACAAGAGAAGAGAGCTTGTGCAGGGAGACTCACATTTTTAAACCATCAGATCTCATGAGACTTATTCACTATCATGAGACCACCACGAGAAAGACTTGCCACCATGATTCCATTGCCTCCCATGGGGTCCCTCCCACAACGTGGGAATTCAAGATGAAGTTTGTGTGGGGGCATAGCTAAACCATATCCGTTTCTAATCAATATTATTCTCCTTTTTTCATGTGTGATAGCACTGGATAAATAAAACATCTCTACGATTAGGCAATTATTATTTTTGTTATGCTCATTGTTTTAGATAAGGAAATAAAGGTCCGATGTGAAAAAAAAGCTTGAAATAAAAATTGCCTGAGTCCTGGGATATCATGACATCAAGTTGATTACTTTAGAATACCTAAATCATTGTGATCATTTGGCCTTTACATCTTCCGTTTTGAAGAGAATACAAAGAGGAAAAGTTCAAGGACTTGTAGAATATAATCATGGCAATTATAGAAAACACTATAAGACAAAACAAAGGTATTGGGTAGGATAAACCGAATAGAAAAAAAAAAGATGCAACCATTGTTCTTACTGCTCAGTCTTTTCTCCAACAAATCATTCTGAATAAAACTGCCAAATTCTTTTTCTAAAGCATGTCGATTGCAGCTCCCACTCGGACATACAGAGCAGTATGTGGAGGCTCGCATGGTAAACTTTTGCTCCAGAGCAACTACAGGTATACAGTAGAAAATCCATGAGAACCCACAAACCCTCTGAAGGAAGCAGATTGCTCCTGCAGGACCTGGGAGACTCCCCAAATACTGTGCTGTTATCCACGGCTGAGAGACCCTCAGATAGTTCACATCACAGGACTCTGTGCAGACAACCCCCAGTACCGGCCTGGAGCCTGGTAGACTTGCTGGGTGGCTAGATCCTGAAGAGAAATAACAATCACCACAGCTCAGCTCTCAGGAGGCCACATGCTTAGGAAAATGGGGAGGGTAGCACACTAACGAAACTCCCTGTGGGACAAAATAATCTCAACAACAGCCTTGAGCCCTAGACCTTCCCTCTGGCAGAGCCTACCCAAATGATAAGGAACCAGAAAACCAGCTCTGGTAATATGGAAAAACAAGATTCTTTAACACACGCCCCCCGCCAAAAAAAATCACACTAGCTCACCAGCGGTGAATTCAAACCAAGAAGAAATCCCTGATTTACTTGAAAAAGAATTCAGAAGGTTAGTTATTAAGCTAATCAGGGAAGGACCAGAGAAAGGTGATGCCCATTGTAAGGAAATTAAAAAAAAAAAAAAAAAAAAGATACAAGAAGTGAAAAGAAAAATCTTCAATGAAATAGAATAAATAAAAGACAAAACATCAGGAAACAATGGACACACTTACAGAAATGCAAAATGCTCTGGAAAGTCACAGCAATAAACCGAACAAACAGAAGAAAGAATGTCGGAGCTTGAAGACAAGGTTTTTGAACTAACCCAATCCAACAAAGACAAAGAAAAAAGAATAAGAAAATACGAACAAAGCCTCCAAGAAGTCTGGGAGTATGTTAACGAACAAACCTAAGAATAATCAGCGTTCCTGAGGAAGGAAAGAAACCTAAAACTTTGGGAAATATATTTGGGGGAATAATCGATGAAAACTTCCCCGGCCTTGCTAGAACCTAGACATACAAATATAAGAAGCTCAGAGAACACCTGGGGATTCATCGTAAAGAGA
Organism: Mandrillus leucophaeus; assembly: GCF_000951045.1. Lineage (NCBI taxonomy): Eukaryota > Metazoa > Chordata > Mammalia > Primates > Cercopithecidae > Mandrillus > Mandrillus leucophaeus. The sequence goes on along the minus strand of NW_012107875.1, from coordinate 754,411 downwards.
TCATCACCAAGGCACCTTGTTGTCAGGTTCTCTAAAATTAACACAAAGGAAAGAAAAAATAATCCTCTAGTCCATCAAAAGGTGGGCTAAGGACTTGAATAAACAATTCTCAAAAGAAGAAATACAAATGGCCAACAAACATATTTAAAAAATGGTCAACATCACTAATCAGGGAAATGAAAATCAAAACCACAATATGGTACCAGCTTACTCCCACAAAAATGGCCATAATCAACAAATTTTTAAAAAATAGATGTCGGTGTGGATGCGGTGAACAGGGAACACTTCTACACTGCTGGTGGGAATGTAAACTAATACAACCACTATGGTAAACAGTGTGGAGGTTCCTTAAAGAATTAAAAGTAGAACTACACCATTTGATCCAGCAATACCACTACTGGGTGTCTACCCAGAGGAAAATAAGTCATTATATGAAAAAGATACTTGCACATGCGTGTTTATAGCAATAAAATTCACAATTGCAAAAATGTGGAACCAACCCAAATGATGCTCATCATTCAACAAGTGGATAAAGAAATTGTAGTCTGTCTATCTATCTATCTATCTATCTATCTATCTATCTATCTATCTATCTGAATGATTCATTCCAATTTCATCCAGGTTGCTATGAATGCCATTAATTCATTCCTTTTTATGGTTGTGTAGTATTCCTATATATATATATACACACACACACACACACATATATATGGTATATTGGTAAATCTCTCTATTCTCATCTAATCTTTGTAATTTATCAAAATGTAATTTAAATAGAAATTTATTATCAAATTATCAAAATTGGGGGATCAAAAATCCCTATATATATATATATATATATACACACACATATAAAATTCTAAGTGAAGTAACTCAGAAATGGAAAACCAAACATCTTATGTTCTCACTCTTACGGGGGAGCTAAGCTATGAGGATGCAAAGGCATAAGAGTGGCACAATGGGCTTTAGGGGTCCGGGGAAAGCGTGGGAAGGGTGTGGAGGGATAAAAGACTACAAATAGGGTGTAGTGTATACTGCTTGGGGGATGGGTGCACAAAAATTTCATAGATCACCACTAAAGAACTTATTCATGTAACAAAACACTACCTGTTCCCCAATAACCTATGGAAAGAAAAAAAAATAAAATGTAAAAATAAAAAATAAAATGAAAACAACAACAACAAAAATAAAGCATGTCATGTTCCTGCACCAACAAAAAAAAAAAAAAAAAAAAAAAAATCAATGGCTCAATATTCCCTTTTATTCTATGCTAATATTTACCACCATCTGTGTAACAAATACTTAATTGGTCTTTAAAATGCTTATTAGGCACTTTTATCAGCAAAAGAGAAAAATTAATGGAACACCACATCTACCAATATAATTATGCTTTTATTTATAAATTGTACACATGTACTGCTATTGTTAGTTAATAATTTAGTTCAAAATATGTATGTTGGCTGAGGTTCATGTTAAGCATATTTGACATATAATTATATTTCAAATAATTCTCAAGATAATTTTAAATATTTTGCTGTCAGTTTTTCTACTATTTAAAAACTAACAGAGATTTTTAGAATTCCTTTATTTTTTTGAAGTGTACAAAGTTTTCAAAACAGTGACTATTTTCTCGTCTTTTTTAACAGGCAGTGTTGTAACAAAAGAATAATCTATATTTGTATTTTTAAATTTATTTCAATTTGATAAACTAATTTCTTCCTAACCTACAGAAAATAACTTACACTCTCTGAGTGATATTCACTTTTCTAGTTTGTAAATTTGTTTGGAAAACTTTGCATTTTGATAATAAATTACAAAAATTAGATGACAATAGAGAGATTTACCAAAAAAGTAATAGTTGAAGCCATGTTTATAGCTTAAAAATGTAATAAAATCACAAGTAAAATTGTTGAAATAGAATAAAAAGAAATGCAGAAAACTAGAGCTGCAGTGAAATTAAAGGGAGAAGATAAATATATATATATTGCAATATTAAATTCTTAGAAATAATTGTGTCCATTTAAATGTCATCTTAACATTTTAAATTTTATTTAGGCCTTAAACATCATCTAGTTCAGTCATTTTATGGTTGAGGAAACTCAGGAATCAACTGAATGAGTATATTGTCTAAGGTTAGATTTCTGGAGTCAGGTGCAGAAATCTAAATCTAGATCTTCTGAAGGCCAGTGCCATGTTCTTCCCAGTATACCACAAAGCCTTGTGTGAACTGAGAACTAAAGTTCAGAAAAAAGAAAACAAAAACAAAGCCATCATGATGTGATTTGAGACAAAAGTCACATAAATCAGAAAATATATAAGAAGATAAATAGAAATTATGTGAATCAATGGTTCTCAACTGGGGATAATTTTGTCCCCTGAGGAATATGTGTTGATGTCTGGAGACATTTTTGATTGTGATAATTTGAAGGGTAGGGGTGATACTGGAATCTAGTGGGTAGAGGCCAAGGATGATGGCAAACACCGTAAAATGCACAAGACAACACACAACTAAGCACGAGCAAGAATTATCTGACCCAAAATATCAATAGTGCATCTCTCAAGAAACCCTGACATACATAAAAATGTAAACAAAGCAAGAAAACCCCTAATATTTACAGATGGAGGGGGTGAGGAAGAGAGAGAGATAATTAAAACACAAAATGAAAACAACAGGCAGATCAGAAAAACAAAAAGTGGAAAATGCACAATAAATAAGAAGTTGCCTGATTTTATATATGCATATTAATACTTCCTTAGGGAAACCAAAAGTCTTCACCTATCACCAAGGACACTCCTGTACCAAAGAGGATAAAGAATATTTCATCTAGATAAACAATGCTTTCCTCACTGGATAGCTGAAAGCAAAATGCTATTAAATGATATTACCTGAGGAAGAGTGAAGCTTTAAAATGATAACTTTCAAGTCAAACTTTGCTTTATGAAGAAGACCTGCACAGAGATATGGTGTGTTCTTCTGAACTCTAATTATATCGGAAATGTTGTCAGAGCTTAATCTTCAAGGTTTTTTGCTGTTCAGAGATAGAAATGTTCTATTTTTCATTTTTTGTGTGGTGTTTATGTCTAGGTTTTGAATAATTTATTTTATTTCTTTGAGGAAAGTAAACATATTTTCAAGTTCAGCTTCACAGAATATATGGCTGCATGTATTTCAAATGAACTCTTAGACTTCCACCAAAACTATAAAGAATCAGAAGCAAAGAGATAAACTTACATAACAATAAGAATTGTGTGGCACTTGTTAAGTGATTTTGAGTCCCAGGAACTTTTCTGAGTGCTTTACAGGACTAATTTTTTAATATTCATATATAAGGTAGAGAGCATTCACATTTAATACATGAGGAAGCTGAGGCACATGGAGACTGACCTGACCACAATGTCACTGAACTGCAGTGTGGGTAAGAATTTACATTCAAAATTAGAAAATCTGGTGCCAGAGCTCTCATTTCTAATCATAAGGATGCATATTCTTTGTCAAATTGTACCTGATTTATTCCCATCTCCCTTTAAATCTTATTAAAATTACAGAAAATTAAGTTTAAAAAGGAAGAAGAAATCATAACTGTCTCAGTTTATTTTGTGATATTTAAACAAAATATCTGAGACTGGATAGTGTATCAAGAACAGAAATTATTTCTCACAGTTCTGGGGGCTGAGAACTCCAAGATCAAGGTACCTGCAGGTCCAGTTGTCTGGTGAGAATTGCATCCCTCAGTGAGGACCAAAGCTATGTCCTCACATGGCAGAACAATGGAAGGGGAAAAAGGGGGAAAACTGCCTCAATTAAGCCCTTTTATTTATTTTTCTTTTATTTTAAATGTTTGTATAGATAGAGTCTCTCTCTGTTACTCAGGCTGGAATATAGTGGTGAGTTCATAGCTTACTGCAGCCTAGAACTCCTGGACTCAAGTGATCCTCCTGCCTTGAGGATCAAGGCAGCCTCAGCCTCCCAAGGAGCTGAGACTACAGGTATGCACCACCATGCCCAGCTATTTTTTTTTTAAATGTTTTTTAGAGACAGGGTCTCACTATGTTGCCTAGGCTCATATTGACCTCCTGGCTTCCAGAGATCCTTCTTCCTTGGCCTCCCAAAGTATTGGGATTACAGGCATGAGCCACTGTGCCTGGCCAAGCCCTTTTATAAGGGTACCTAATCCCACTTAAGAGAGCAGAGCCCTCATGACTCCATCACTTCCCAAAGGCCACACCTCCCAATACCCTTGCATCCAGAATTAAATTTCATCGTGAATATTAAAGTAGCAAAGATAGTTAAAACCATAGCAATAATTATACTGAAAACAGGAAAGAGTGTTATGAATGGAGTGACTTTTTTTTATTTTTGTAGAAACGGTCTCTCTCTGTTGCCCAGGCTGGAGTGCAATGGTGTGTTCAAAGCTCACTGCAGCCTCAGACTCCTGGGCTTAAGTGATCCTCCTGCCTCAGCCTCCTGAGTAGCAGAAACTACAGATATGTGCCACTATGCCTGGCTGATTTTTTTTTTTTTTTGTAGAGATAGGGTTTCACTATATTGCCTAGGCTGGTCTTGAATTCCTGGCCTCAAGCAATCCTCCTGGGTTGGCCACCCTAAGCACTGGAATTACAGGTGTTAACCAAAGCACCTGGCTGGAGCAGACATTTTTAAGGAATTTCATGAAGAAAGCAAATTGAATATATACAGTTTGCTGAGAGGCTGAAAAAATTAGATGAAAACCATAAACATTCATGAGAAATCTGTTGCAGAGGTCATAGCAGATATTCCCATTTTGGCCTTAAAGGAACTCTGAATTCAGGAGTCATGGAATACAGGAAGGGATGATTTTGCAATTTCAGATCTATTAGAGACTTAATACCTGGGAGTCATTATTTACTGCATATCTTATCAGTAAAACCTACTGCTCTAGCTGTCAAATATTTCCAGGTTACAACCAGTTGTCACCCCTGTAGTGTTGTCATCATCATCTCTTGTCTGAATTATTGTACCCTATGTCTCTCTTTTCAAAAACCCTTCAATGGCTTTGCATCTGACTCAGAGTGAAAGCCAATGTTCTCATAATGGCCCACCAGGTCTTCACAATTATACCATCCCCTACTCCTCTGATTTACTTATTTTTATTTATTTATTTATTTAGAGACAGTCTCTCTTTGTTGCCCAGGCTAAAGTGCAGTGGTACCATCTCAGCAATACAACCTCCAGCTCCCGGGCTCAAGAGATTGTCCTGCCTCAGTCTCCCATATAGCTGGGATTACAGGCGTGCACTACAACGACCAGCTAATTTTTGTATTTTTAGTAGACATGAGGTTTTACCATGTTGGCCAGGCTGCTCTCAAACTCCTGACCTCAAGTCACCCACCTGCTTCGGCCTCCCAAAGTGCTGGGACTGCAGGTGTGAGCCACCATGCCCAGTCTATTCCTTTTATTTTATTCCTACAGCTTTCACCTGAGTGTTTTGCTGCAGCCACTCAGCCTCCTTACTGTTAGCTGAACATGCCCAACCACTCCCATATTTGAATCTCTGAACTGATTTCTCTTCAAATAAAAACATTTAAATATTGAGGGAAAAAATGAAGTAAGGCATAGAGACAAAGACAGCTGGGAGAGTCTGTTGAAATTATGGTTATAGATAAAGTATTTGGGAGGCTTCAAAAGGAGACTTTTGAGGAAATACTTGAAGAAAGCCACATAGTTCCTTTCCTCACTTCTCCCAAGTATTTACTCAAAGATCTCCTTCTCTGTAAGGCCTTTCTTAACTCCTTTTTCTATAACTTGAATACTCTCCCCTAACTCTATCTGTCCCATTACCCTAATTTATTTTCTTTCTTAATACTTAAAAATTGTATTATAATAGATATGTAATACAATATAAAATATTTATATAAATGTATTATAATATGTAATATATAATCATTAACATACTATGTATTTATCTTGTTTATTGTCTGTGTCTCCTCACTAGCATGTAAAATCCCTGAAGGCAGAAATTGTTAATATTGATTTTTACTTTAATATTTCTTGCTGTATCTTTGTCACCTGAAATATAACATGACACAGAGTAGGCAACCCATTAATTTTTTTTTATATATAAAGAATGAATATCATATGAGATTTTAGCCTAGTTGAAATCCCCTATTCCTCTGCCTACAGAGGTTGGTTGAAAGTAGAGTGCTTTGTTTCTAAAGTCCCAAGTTTTCTATCTTTAAAAAGGTTAACTACCTGCTTGGGAGGAATCCTAGATGGGCATTAGGGCACATACAAAACAGAGAGAAATTACAGTGTCTTACACGTCTCTGTAATAAATATTCAGGAAAAGCACCAAATACAGACTTATGATAAAGTAGCATAAATGAAACTCTCCATCCCCAGAGTGAAGATCTTTTTACTTCAAGCTTATAGAAAGGGGGTATTTTAACAAGTAATTTTATCAGTCTAACTTCCAGTTTGATGACTGTAAATGATCCAGAGGTAAGGGAGAACAGAAATCCGATGCCATTTTCGGTAAAAGTAGACAAAATTAACTCTTCCCCACAACCTTTATCAGCCCAAAATGTATGCAAGACCCACAACAGGCAATGAATTCTGAGCAATAGTGTTCAGGAGACAAAAGAGGAAAAGTGGCATGGCTGCAGCTATAAGAGAGAGCCATAAAGAATATTCCAAAAGGTAAGGAGCTCATTCTGACATGTAAAACCTTAATTCCTTATCTTTCATAACTGAAATGGTACCTGACTGGAGCCACATATTTCCTTTGATGTGATTTGTTTCTAAAAACAAAGAGAATAAAGCTGAATCAGGAATTATACAAGCACCACACATGCATTGATGAAGCTGATTTTTTTTTTAATCAGGCTACCTGGAATCAACTATTCTTAGAGGAGAAAAGTAAAACTGAAGAATTGCTAATGTTCAGCAATTTTATATTTCTTCAAACTACTAGATATTCTTAAGGATGTTTCTAAATTTGGAAAATGCCTTGAAAACCATGTAAAAGTAAGATATTAATATGTATTTACTTACCTATTTGAACAAATTTTAACTATTGAAATTTAGCCAATGATTTATAAAAATCCCAATACCCCACTAATGTCCAAATGACAATAATAACAAAAACAACAAAAGAGGCATAAGATTGATTGGGACCATATGTGTATGAAAGGAGGGACTGGACAGAGACATCCAAGTGTGAAAACAACAAAGTGCTATATCTGAAGGACCAAGCTGACGAGCAGAAAGAGACCCACCACCATGCTATGTATGAGTGAGAATTCCCAATGGCTAGTGGTGGAAACTGGCTCACCAATTGTATGGGAAATGGAGAATCTAATGATTCCCTACCCCTCAACCCTGTATTCCATAGGCTACCAGCCACACATAATACTAGGCCCTTCCCAAACTCATCTCTCCAGGGGGATGTGCTGAATCTTATGTTGAAATGGTAACACCATGGGAAAATGTCTCACCTCCTGTAATTCATGTTTAGATATTATTTTATATGATTTAGTGGCAAGATTTCTGTCATAGAGCTGTGCTTCAAAAGTATTTGAAGGCTGCTGATACTTTCCTTTTGGAAGAAATAACTAGGTATCAGTTTCTGTTCTCCTTTGAGTCCTCAGAAAATGATCATGGATCAGAAGGGCATACACAAAAAATGTCACCTCCCTTAAACAAGCCATTTTTATTGTTTCTTGAGGAGGCGATGTCATCTAATTCCATATTTTCACTTCCTCCCTGGGGTAAATGGAGTAAGAACTCATATTCTAGCTTTATCTTGCCTCTCTACATTTTGACATAATATACAATTTCTCTGGCATTCGTAAACATGTCTAAATGGGAGAACCAGGCTAAGAATTTACACTCCAAAGGTGTGAACTATGTTCTCTGACTTTTTGAATACCGCAGTTATACACTAATATTTATATTCTTTTAAAAATTATCAGATCATATAAGTATCCATATCATTGGTAATCAGTTTCCATTTCTAGAGAAATGTGGAAAATGTGGGCATTGTTTATTAATACACAGATACCTGATGAGAATCTCTAAGCAGAAATGGATAGAAGAATACACAGGATTCGAGTTTCTGTCATTTTCACCCCTTTCTGGCTTCTTGAATCAATATACTTCATACACAGTTGTTTATGGACATCTATACATAAATGTATTCGTGTAGATAAAATTTTTCCTCCCTTTGACTTTTGCATGAAAGTTAGAAACCTCTGAAAATAGACTTGCCTCAAGCTTCTATGCATCTTTGAATTCCATTTTCAAACTTTTCTTTTCAAAGGAGATTGACTTCAGTTCTGCTGGAATATTTTTACCCCTTTGTGACTGACTACCTCTTGTTAGCTTTTCAGACTTTGTTTTTGTTCCCCTCTTTAAGGTTAGGTGTTTACTTTTAGAAGGATGACTCAGTTTCTTCCTTTGATTTTTCTCTTATTCCAAAATTACTGATTCACAACTACCTTCTCAATTAGGGTAGCTGACTTCTATGCCTTGTATCAGGTCAACAGCACTCCTCCAGAGAAGCAGGGTCAGAGCCTGAAACTAAGGGAAAACTACATTTAAAAAAGTAATATTATACTAGGTACCCTGTTATAATTAAAACATCTTAAAGAACAAGATGGAAAATGTAGTTTTGCCAGCACCATGAAAGACCAGAAATGATGATTCACTTCAAATATTAACTTCAGTAATAAAAGCTCACTTCATGTGTCCACAAATGACTTGTAGTAGGAATTTTTTAAATGACAAAAGTTAGTAGTTAGTTTAAGAAAGGGTCCTCAACAGTAGGTTGTCAGGCAAAGTGGGAGGGTGGAGGTTTGGAGTGGGAAAGGCATACAGGTGTAGCCAGAAAGTAAGCAAAGCTTTTGCAAAGAGATAAATAATTTGTAAATACAGATTTGTAATAGTTAATGTTAGGCTTTTAGCTGTGCTTAATATAGCGTAATATCCTCTATCTATTACCCTTGCATCTTCAGTAATCATGTTTTACACAAAATGGCCTTGTGTGAGTATTGTTCAGGAAATCAGTGGATGGGAGCTGTGGGTTTTTTGTTTTGTTTTGCTTTAAACTGGGTAATGAGAGGCAGAGAAACAAGACTAAAGAAAAGAAGGAAGAAAGATTTGAGTGACGCTGACAATTGCCAGAGGTAGAATGCTATATTAAAAAATGAATGGAGAGAATATAAATTGTTTAGGTATGAAAAATTCTGTGTACAAAGGGGCATCAAGCCATTATGTCAAGTTATTAGAGAGTGAACCATGAAGGTCCTAGGAATATTTTGTTACAGAATTTTTAATGTAATTTATTTTGCAAACAAAGATTTTTGCATATGAAATTTAGTCACTAGAAAAACTTTTGTTTTTGTTCTTAACAACAACAAAAAAGGATGTTAAAAAAGCTTAGATAAGATTGGTAAACTAAGCACATGAATTAATTTATCTTAATTTCCCACATAACTAGAATGATAGGCAATATAATAAAAATGAATAATGAGTAAGAGAAGAAAAATGAAAACAAAAGGAGAAAAAAGAAATTCATTAAAACTTTGCAAATAAAAAGTGACACTGGTTTGAAAAATGTAGGGAAAACCTTCCATGATAGATTAACAGATGAAGAAGGTTACAGGAGAGGAATTACCACCCACAATTTAGAGTAATTTCACTGTGACTAAAAATAAAAGGAATAGACACTAGAAGCAGGCAGGAACCAGCATTCAGGTGATTGGTTGAAAAATTGCATTAAAAAAAGAGAGCAATATGTGTGATGTAAAATGTGGCAGTGGCCTGAGGGTGATGTTGATATTGCTCCTTTCCCATCCAGAACATGAACTAATGATACACAGGGGCTAGAAGCTCAGTCATTCGAGACAGGCACACTAAATAGAAATGACACAAGCAAATAGTTGAACAGAAATTTCTTGTAAAGAAACGTATTATCATCTCCAAATAATTACAGAAAACCAATATTATGAAACAGACCTAAGCTTAAAAACAAGACAAAACAAAAAACAGGAGAAATAATATTGAAGAAATGCAGTTAATTAGGTCAAGTTAAGGAAAGCTTGAAATATAATTAATATACTCAGAAAGATGAGAGTATATGCTAGACAGAAAATGCAAAGAAATTTGTAGAATGTAAGAAACAGTATTGAACAAATGCGCCTGTAAGAATGAAGAAAAAAATGAAAGGAAAAAATGCAAGAAGGGAAAGGAAAAAAGGGAAGAAAGGAAAAAAAAAGAAGAAAAGGAAGGAGGGAGGAAGAAGGAAAGAAGGAGAGATGGAGGGATGGAGGAGGAAATAAAGGGAAAAAGAGTGAGTTTAGTTACATGAAACTAAAATCTTAGGTGTTCCCAAATCAGCAGATGATGTTGGATGGAGGGAGAAGAGCAAATGATACCTTCTGTGTCCTAGTTTTTGGGTTTATAGTATTACCTATTTCTAGATTCTAACAAAAAAAATTAAATATTTTGTTAAAAATATTTATTTACACAGCAAAGGTATATTAGGTGGCTAATATTTGGCAAACTCCATTTTAGGTACTAGAAATACAGGTTTGCATATGACAGGTGACTATAAAGAAACATTGAATATGATTTTCAAGTCATTTTAGTCTCAGCAACTTGATGAGTAATGATATGATTAAACTGTGGCAGAGAAGAATATGGTAGGGGCAGTTCTAAGGAAAAATAGGAATTCTCTATTGGTTTGATTTATGACAAATATGCTAATATATGTTTTGAACGATGTGCATTTAAGAGTTAAGGGTAACTTTCAAAAACCAAAGAAAAAATAAACAAAGAAAACCAAATCAATTAAAAATATTGTATAAATATATGACAAAGGAGAATAATACATAGAAGATATAAAAGCAGTGGAAGGAGTAAGTCTAGGCATCAATAATGAAGTAAATATGAGTTGTTATTGCTCATCAAGAGTTGGATGGAAAAATGAATTAGAATGTATAGAATACTATACAGGATGACAAACCGCATGTAATACATGTAACCGCATGTAATGCAATACAGTGTAACACGAGGTAACTAGAAAAAGTGGTGCATAAAATTAGAGAAAAACAGGCAAAAGTAATACAAGCTATTAGATGTCAGGAGACTAGTTTTCTCTAGGAAGAGTTTGAGACTTGAAATGAGCACAAAGGGGCTTTTGGGGTAGTAGTAATAGTCTTCATTTTCTGGTACTGTGGGGTGTTCATTTTGGGAAAATCCAGAGTGCTAGACACTTATATGAGCACTTTGTAGTATATATTTTTATTTCAATAAAAGGTAACAAATAAATAAGTTTAAAAAAAGACAGGCATAAGTAAAGTCATAACTATATGCTATATATAATAATCGAAGCAGTAGAGAAAAAGTTGTAACATACAAATTTTAATGCAAACTAAACAAGTGGAAGATATATCTTTTTAAAATTTAATTATAGGGTAAAACAACTTGAATTGTACATATTCCCAGTTGACTTATGAAAATAGTGTCATCCTAAACTTAAACACTCTAAACTTTACACATCCTCCAAAAGTTTACACAAGCCAAAAAATGAGCCCAATAAAACTTAATAAAAAACGACAGTTTCAGCACTACTAGGAAAGAGACTACTACAGAATTCAAAATTGCACTAAGAAGAGAAAATAAATAAGCAAATTTCAACAGATGTTTTTCACCCTCATTGCCACCCTAAAAAACTCATGTATTTAGGATTAGAGGGATGTATTAGTCCATTTTTACGCTGCTAACAAAGACATACCCAAGACTAGGAAGAAAAATAGTTTCAATGGACTTACAGTTTCATGTGGCTGAGGAGGCCTCACAATCATGCTACAAGGCAAAAGGCACTTCTTACATGGTGGTAGCAAGAGATAATGAGAGAGAAGCAAAAGCAGAAACCCCTTATGCGACTTATTCACTACCACAAGAATAATATGGGGAAAATTACCCCCATTATTCAATTATCTCCCACCAGGTCCCTCCCACAATACTTGGGATGTATGGGAGCTACAAGATGATATTTGGGTGGAGACACCGCCAAACCGTATCATTCTGCCCCTGGTCCATCCCAAATCTCATGTCCTCATATTTGAAGACCAATCATGCCTTCCCAACAGCCCCCCAAAGTCTTAACTCATTTCAGGATTAATTCAAAAGTCCATAGTCCAAAGTCTCATCTGAGACAAGGCAAATTCCTTCTGCCTATGAGCATGTAAAATAAAAAGCAAGTTAGTTACTTCCTAGATGCCATGCAGGTACAGGCAGTGGGTAAATACAGCCATTCCAAATGGGAGAAATTGGACAAATCAAAGGGGCTACAGGACCAGGCAAGTCCAAAATCGAGCAAGGCAGTCAAATCTTAAATTTCCAGAATAATCTCCTTTGACTCCATGTCTCTTATCAGGTCACGCTGATGCAAGAGGTGGGTTCCCATGGTCTTGGGCAGCTCTGCATCTGTGACTTTGCAGGGTACAGCCTCCCTCCCTGCTGCTTCTGTGGGTTAGTGTTGAGTGTCTGCAGCTTTTCCTGGAGCACAGTGAAGCCGTCAGTGGATCCATCATTCTGGGGTCTGGAGGATGATGGCCCTCTTCTCACAGCTCCACTAAGTGGTACCCCAGTAGGGATTCTGTGTGGGAGCTTGACCCCACATTTCCCTTCCCCACTTCCTTAGCAGAGGTTCTCCATGAGGGCCCTGCCTCTGTAGCAAACTTCTGCCTGATCATCCAGGCATTTCCATACACTGAAGTCTAGGCAGAGGTTCCCAATCCTAATTCTTGAATTTAGGGTACTTTCATGCTTAACACCACATGGAAGTTTCCAAGGCTTGTGGCTTGCACCCTCTAAAGCCACAGTCCAAGCTCTACTTTGGCCCCTTTTAACCTAGGCTGGAGCAGCTAAGATGCAGGGCACCAAGTCCCTAGGCTTCACATAGAACAGGAACCCTGGGCTGCACTCACAAAACCAGTTTTTCCTCCTAGGTCTCCAGGACTGTGATGTGAGGAGCTGCCATGAAGACCTCTGATGTGCCCCAGAGACATTTTCCCCACTGTCTTGGGGATTAACATTCAGCTCCTCTTTACTTATGCAAATTTCTGCAGCCAGCTAGAATTTCTCCTCGGTACATGGGATTTTCTTTTCTATCACATTGTCAGGCTGCAAGTTTTCTGAACTTTTATGCTCTGCTTCCATCATAAGATTGAATGCCTTTAACAGCACCCAAGTCACCTCTTGAATGCTTTGCTCCTTAGAAATTTCTTCCACCAGATACCCTAAATCATCTCTCTCAAGTTCAAAGTTCCACAGATCTCTAGGGCAGGGGCAAAATGCCACCAGTCTCTTTGCTAAAAGATAACAAGAGTCACCTTTGCTCCAGTTCCCAGCAAGTTCCTCATCTCCATCTGAGACCACCTCAGCCTGGATTTCATTCTCCATATCATCATCATCATTTTGGGCAAAGTCATTCAGCAAGTCTCTAGGAAGTTCCAAACTTTCCTACATTTTCCCGTCTTCTTCTGAGCCCTCCAAACTGTTCAAAGCTCTGCCTATTACTCAGTTCCAAAGTTGCTTCCACATTTTCAGGTATATTTTCAGTAGCATCCCACTCTACTGGTACCAATTTACTGTATTAATTCATTTTCACGCTTCCCAAGACTGGGAAGAAAAACAGGTTTAATGGACTTACAGTTCCACGTGGCTGGGAAAGCCTCACAATTATTGTGGAAGGCAAAAGCCACTTCTTAACATGGCAGCAGCCAGAGAGAATGAGAGAGAAGCAAAAGTGGAAACCCCTTATAAAACCATCAGATCTCATGAGACTGATTCACTACCATGAGAATAGTATGAGGAAAACTGCCCCCATGATTCAATTATCTCCCATCGGGTTCCTCCCACAGCACAGGGGAAATACGGGAACTACAAGATGAGATTTGGGTGGGGGCATAGAGCCAAACCTTATCAACAGGAGTCTAAAGGAATTGTGGAAAATGAGAGAGGATAGTGAAGGGCTTGGAGAAGGAAGATGACAGATAAAATCACCATAAAAAGAGTTGAAAAACTTTTCATTGAAAAGCAGGTTCAACACCAGATGTAGGAAGAAAGGTGAAAAGTAAAAACAAACAAAGGAGTCTCCCACTGGCTACACAGAAAGTACTTGAAAGCATTGAGATCAGAAGTTTCAGTCTCAAGACAGTGTCAGTTCTGGGGAAGAAAGAGATAAATAGAAAGAAGGAGACACTCCTGGAGGTGAAATTAAGAAAAAGAAAGACAAAAGGAGGAAATGTCTGGATTCTGAAAAACAAAACAGTAAAACCCCAAATGTAAGGCACATCAGCACCATTTTTAACTGTCAAAAAAAAAAAATAAAATAAAATAAACAAATTCAGTTATTATCGAAATTGTTTGTCACCATCCTAGGAGAAAAGGATATTCTTGTAATAGGATTTATTGGAAGCCATGAAAACCCTCATTGTCATCAAGAAAATTAATAAAGAAAAGAAATCTGCATCTATACAAAGCAGCTCTACAAAAAGCTGAAAATGGTTATCAAAATATAAAAATGTTCCCCTACAAATTCCAAAAAACCTCCCTGCAAAACAGACTCAGTAGAATAAAAAAGTAACTCAACACTTCAAACTAAATTAAATATTCTCCAACACAAACATTTAGAAACATGAAAACGATTGAATCCAAAATTCAAAAACTAAGCTAATTACACTCATGAAAGAAAGAAACTAATAAAATCACATTATTAAGAAAGACTGAATCACAAGGGGCTCAGGAGATAATACATTTAACAGAATATTTTAACTAGAGGAATTAAAGACAGGAAAAGAATAAAGAGAATTAAAATAAGAAAAAAATAAATTGAGACTCTCAGAACGTTAGAAATGGATGATAGGCCAAGGATTTCCAACGTATTTACAACTGAGGTGCCCAAAGACACAAAACATTTAAAAACCTGTTTAAAAACAGCAACAACAACAAAATAACTTTTAGACAAAGTGAACAGAAGTTAATTAAGAATGATTCACGAATCTGCAGTCCTGCAAACCAGAATAGGTGCAGAGTGACTCTGGGGATGCCACATGGTGGGGTAATCTTTATGGACAGGAAAAGGAAGGTGACATACAGAACATCAAATGAGGAACAGAAACACTGCATTGGTTACCACTTGGCATTTCTCGTACTTGATCATGGTTTGAATAAATGGCCACCTATGATTGGCCAAAACTCTATGACTGGAATAAGAGTAGGTTACAGTCTGTTTATGCATCCAGTTAGGTTACAGTCACTATGCATGGAGAATCCTTTAGGCTGAACGTAAAATATATAAGGAAGCAGTTTTAAGATAAACTTTGTTTAACACCAGTTAGGAGACTTTTACATTAAAAAGGGGGATAGAGTGGTAATAAGGGTGTTAAAGAAGAAGGAAAACATAGGAACAGGGGAAAAAACTAGAAAGAATATATAAATACGAGAGAAAGAGGCATCTATGTAAAGAAATGGAAGGAAGTCAAAATATTTTACTCCTAAATATATTTCTTTGACATATTTTGAGATGGCTGTCGAGTTCTGCAAACAGAAATAGCCCTGCAAAGCTGTGTGTTTTGTGGGGGTAAGAGGGAATTTGGAGTCAGACCTCTTCTTCTCTCTCTCTCATAACCTGTTGTGCCAATGTCACCTCATTTCCCAACTGTAACCTGGTTTGGACCATGCTTTGAGCCCCTATTCTTTCTGTAAACTCAAGATGATATATAAGCTTCTGTATCCCATTGAAGGGTTGTGGTAGTCTCTATGGTTCTCCCTCATCCTCATTAATAAATTCCTATGCTTTTTTCCTATTTTTATGTCCTTTGTCAGTTAATTTTAAACAAACCTTTGGAGAATGAAAGGGAAGTATTCCCTTGGCCCCTACAAAACAGAGTAAGTATTGACTAAGATGTCTAACCAACCTAAAACAAGAAATGTTTTTTTACTCCTTTGCTTTTCCTTTGCTACTTAAGTTATCCTTACTTATCATGGTTTTTTTTTTTTTTTTTTTTTTGGATTTTAATTTTCTTTTATTATAATATCTGCTCATCTACCAGACTCTTAATAGACATTAGGCTAGATGAGAACAAGGATCTGGCCTGTTTAACCCTCTAAACCCAACTCCTATCATGATGCCTGACACTAAATATTGTACTAGATATATTTGAATGAGTAATGTATGAAATATGGGGGACAGGGACTTCTTCCCCCTAAAGGCTTGCTGAAAAACTCACTGACATGAGGGAGGTTGATTAATAGAAGACAAAGCATACACATTTATTTAACATGCACATACATTTATTTAACTTGTATACACAGGAGTCTTCAAAATGAAGACCCAAAGATACAGGAGAAATTGTCCATTTTTATGTTTAGATTCAACACAGTATAGACAGCTAGGTAGAAATATGATTGGACAAAAGAATATTTTCTAATGATAATAGACTTGAGTTAGGAAACTCAGCAAGGACTGTCTGTATAAATTCCTCTTGGCTTCTCTGAGCATGCATTCCTTCTTTCTGGGTGAAAGTCAGGGCCCTCTCTAGAATAGGAGTCTTATGACTTACAGTCAAGCAAGGTAGATCAGAAAATTTCTTTGTGGCCAGTTTTTATATAGATTGACCAGAGGAAAGTTAGAGTAATAATTTTAGGTCTTATAGCTGGCTTTGGAGAAAAGAGATGTTCATTTTTATGACCTGCCTTGGGGAAGAGGGATTCTAGTTTCTATGCCTAGCCTAAAGGGAAAATGGAACTGAAAGACAGTGGGGCAGGAGAAGGCAAGGAAGAACCTTGCTTCTGATGCTGCTGTTAAGGCCTTCATTTTGTGGTATCGTTTCCTGAGCCCCAGCAGTGTCAACGAAAAGAGTCAAGCTCAGTAAAATATTAAAAGAGATTTTTTTCTGAGCCAAAAATGAGTGATCAAGGCTTATAACACAGCTGCAGGAGGTCTTGACAACGTGTGCTTAAGCTAGTTGGGTTATAGCTTGGTTTTATACATTCTAGAGAGACATAAGACACCAACCAATAGATGTAAAGCATGCATTGGTTCAGTTCATAAAGGTGGGACAACTCAAAGTAGGGTCTTACAGGTCATAGGTGGATTCAAAGATTTTCTGATTGGCAATTGTTTGAAATTGTTAAATCATTATCCAAAGACAAAGAATCATTAGAAAGTAGTGTCTGGGTTAAGATAAGGGGTTGTGGAGACCAAGGTTTTTACCATATAGAACAGATGGTAAATGTCTCTTATCAGGCCTTAACAGGTACTAGACTCTAAGTTAAATCTTTCTTGGATTAGGAAAATACTTCTGAAGGGGAGAGGATTCTATATAGAATGTAAATTTTCTCCACAAGAAACAGCTTTTCAGGGCCATTTCAAAATATGTCAAAGGAATATATTTGGGGGTAAGACACTTTGATTTCTTTCAGGGCCTGCTCTCTGCCATGTGATGCTGTACTAGAGGTAGGTTGAAATTTGGTATTTTATTGCTACAGTCTGTCTTGTCAGTCTTAAGATCTCTGTACTGATGTTAACTCTAGTCAGTTGTGCCTGATTTTCAAAGGCAGGAAGATGCAATGAGTCATGTCTGATCCTTACCTCCCATCATGGCCTGAATTAATTTTTCAGGTTTACGTTGGAATGCCCTTGGCAGAGACAGGCATCCATTCAGTCAGTTGGGGGACTTAGAATTGTATTTTTGGTTTACAAGAGAGGATTTTCAGAATTTTTAAGATCTATTCTTGTCTCCTCTCATCATTACATTCTTTACATTGTTTTACATTGTTGTCAAAGTTGTCTTTGTAAAATTTAAATTCAATCACTTAACTTGGTAAATTTGCTAAGACTTGCTGGTCATGGAAAGATGCAGTTTATACTCCACAGCATGGCATAGAGGCCCAAGTCTTCTGCTTGCCTTCCCATGTTTTCATATGTATTCTCTGTTCAAAATGTAGGAGACCAGAATATGTGACCACAAAATATGCTTCTTTGGCTGAAGGATTATTTTGAACTAATTATTTTGAGAAAGAACAGATACAACAGAAGCTCTGAAGAAAGAAGTTACCCTTTGTAAGATAAATTTATAAAGAAAATCTCCATAAGAGTGTCTCCCTCTCTATACTAGGAATAGAAGAATGACTCTACTCCCAAAAGATTCATCAATAAAGAAGGAAACCACTTAAATCTGCATAAAAAACCGTGTTTTTTCCTAATCACCCCCATAACTTACTTCTGGCATACTCTTTTTTATTTGTTTTTGGCTGAAATAGTATTCTAGCCAGAATCTAAACCACTTCTTTGAGAATTATTTCTCTGTGTATTTTCCATATATATGAGATATACATGCTAATAAACTTCTGTTTTCCTCTTGTTAATCTATCTTTTGTTACAGTGGCTTCAGTGAGAACTTAAAGTGGAGAGAGAAAATTAATTTTTCCTCTTTCAAAAGTATTCAATTCAAAACCTCAGCTGTCAACAAATATCAAATGTTTTGCCTAGAATATCCTCTCTCCTCTTTACTCATCCTTGCCTACCAACTTCTCTTCCCATTCCAAATTTAATTGAAAAACACTTTATCATTATTTATGACTTATATTTTCCTTTATTAAGACAGTCCTGACACACAAAATATGTACATTTGTATTTATATTTAAATGTTAAACACGGATTTAAAATCAAAGAAGCCTGAATTAAAATTCAGCAATATGACTTTAATTAGTCATCCTTCTTATTCCTCAGACTCTTGATTTACAAAGTGAGTAATCATAGCTTCTGAAAGTATAAGCAGACAGGGAGGGTCTACAGGGATTATAGAAATTTAGTCACCTTGAGCAATCAGCCTGTTTTACAGCCTCCTGCCCTATATCCATCCTGATCTTTCCCGAAACACTGTGTGGAATGTAGTCATCTTGTTGGTTGGAACCAGATTCTGACCGACCCCCCAACTTACAGATGAACCCAAGTGAACTTTCCTTATTATCATGCTAACACCTCCACCATGGGAGGAGCCATAGCTTCATTACCATAACATATGACCTATGTGCTGGAATAATGACTCACTGTGTCTGCACAATTGGGACCCATCTTCTACATGCAATGATGCACCCACCTCTCCCCTCTCCATAACCCCGTAAAACTCTCCCATTGCTTTCCTTTGGGGAGACACTGCTTTGGAGACGACTCTCACTGTCCTTACTTGTACCAAGTAATTAAACTCCTATTGATCAAAACCTATGTTCTTGTGAAAAGTCGTGAACCCTTTTTATTCATGTAATAATTAAAATAACATAAAATATTTATCTAAGTGCCTGACAGATATTTTCAGTGCATACTATATTTAATTCTAGGCCTATATGATGACACTTCTCACAGTATACACAAGTTATTTAAAAAATATCAAAGAGAAAAAACTTCACATGCTCCTGAGCCAGTTATTTATGTGCATTGTCTCTCTAAGTCACTTGAAATCTCAAAATTTACAAAAAGCATTCAATAAATATTTGTTGAATTATATTGATTTCTCTTAATGATATATTATCCTAGAAATGTTGTAATTTTCCAACTATTAAGTTTCTATCCAGTCAATTAGAATATGAATACATTTCAAGAAATTCTTATGAAAAGACAAAATTAAAGCTGTCCTTTGTTACGCTAAGAATAATATGCCTGCAGAGGAAATTAAATCTCCATTCAACACATCGCACAGAAAACAGAATACTTCAGAAATTCATAGGAAATGACATGTATTGAAAAATATTATTAAATTTTATTAGAACTGTATGATGTTAGATGTCAAAAAGTGAATGAAAAGTTTTGGTTTTTACATTCTTATGTTTTAAAAACTAGTGAGAGAAACATAAATATGAAGCTCTAGATTTTGTGGCTTACAAAAATTAAAGCTAAAGTCAGTTTCTTTTGTCTAACAGAAAAAAATTAGTATCTCCAGCTTGAAAACAGAGGGGTGGAGAGAAAAAAAAAAAAAAAAAAGCTTTAATATCCTTGTGAAACGACAAGTGAAAAGTTACATTTCCACATTTGACATTTTAAAAATTTATTTTAGGTCTATTTACCCCATACTTTAGGCAAATAATCCAAAGGAAGCAACTAAATTGTACCTAATTATCACTCAATATCTAATTGTTGTTGAAAATATTTCTTGTTATACTTCCATAGTCTCAACTAAGTTTTCCACTGGTAACTTCAACCCCACCTGTGGCACTCTGGGGAATTCACGGAATTTATTTGCTCTCGACTCTGAATCATAGGTTCTTCCATTTCTATTATGAAAGACGTTAATACAAGTACATTAATTTTAAGTATTTTAAAATATTTTCTCTGTATGTATTTATTAATTTTGTTTGTGAAAAAGAGGGGAAATGTCAGAAAGGGTGTCATTTGTTTTATCTGCGTCTAGAATATTTGCCACAAACACTAAAAGAGTTTCTAGGCACAGAAAGAAACAATTAAATAATTTGGGATCAGAAATTAACAATTGGTTGGTCTGGCTTGACTTGTAACATCTGAAAGAGGGAAACAAGAGGAAAGAGATTTACGGGACCTAAGGGATACAACAAAACCAATGGCAGTGGGCATGGAGAGGTGTGCTTGACTGTAAAGTATGTTAAGAATTAAAAAAAATAGACTTTAGTCCCTTGTTAAATGTGTATATAAGGGGATAAAGTCGAAATTAAGATGAAGCTTCTTCTGGGCAAATGTGCACGAAAATTAGAAAGCAAAGACATTTCAGAAAAAAATATAGTAAGGTTTGGTTTAGAGGCCATAAGTAAGTTCAGCATTCTGTGGGCTGTCCAGGTGCAGTTGCTAAGACTAAGAAATGAGTTGTTTGAGAAGCTTGAGCTTGACTCCAACATATAGATTTTTATTTTAGAGGTTTGGGAATTTTCATATAAGAGAATTAGCCATAGGAAGAGACCAAAGTGGAATTTTTGCTTGAAAGTTTTGGTTTAAATCATTTATTTGCTTGGAGGTTGATATATCATCACAGCTAAAATAAAAATAAAAATAAAAATAAAAACCTAACAAATATATGTAAGCAACTTTAAAATTTATCTTTTTATTAAAACTGGGCTTGTAGGGTTTCCCAGTTTCCTCTGTTTTTTTCTCTGTCCTAACTGAGAAATACAGAATGATTTTACTTTTCTGTGACACAGCCAGCCGCATATTTTTCACTACAGGCTTGCACCCAAGCATGGACCTTGAACATTCCTAGGCACTGATAGACGTTTATGTTGTTGCTCAAAACACTAAAAGAAAGTAGTCCTGGCTCTGAGCAAAATTCCTTAAACCCTCATGTAAACCCCATACTCCAAATCCCTCTTGCAGACCTACCTAGGTAGAATATCTCTTTCTCTTGTTGTCCCTCCTAAGGATTACTTCTGTCCCTTCACTAAGTTCCCCTAATAAATGCTTTGGACTGATCACCTTAGTGTTTAAATGCTTCTTTCTCTGAAATCCAAGTCAGCCCCATCTCTGAACAGTTTGGGGCATTACCTTATGAGAACTTTCTTGTCTCTGCTTTTGAGACAACTCCAGCTATTAGTTTGCCCCAGGATGAAACAGCGTTGCAAGTTATTTTTAATAGGTGAAAATAATCACTATGTGCTGGTGAAAAACAATTTCTTTTATTCAGTGAAGTCTTCCTGCTTAACAAAAGTCTACATTTATTACGTTGGTTGTTCCTTTTCGTTCTTGGGAGTAAATATGCACAGGTGAAGATGTGGAAAAATAGGTCCAAACTATTTCTTGGGGTTTCTCTAACCAAGTTGACTGACTGGAACTGTTTATTGTGTTTGAAATGTGGATTACTTTTCACTAGAAGTTAGTGCTTAAAATGTAGACTTGAAAAGGTCAGAACTTTTATCCATTAAGCTATCAAGCTTTTTTCTATAATACGAGTAGATGAAAGGTTTTAACTTGAATCTCAAACGTAAAGTTCAGCAGAATGATCCTATCTCAAATTGAAAGAACAAGGCAAAAATGCCTTTGTCATTCTGTGTATTTAAATCCAGTGGTCTAAATGTCAGTACAGAATGACAGAGTATCAAATCATGGACCATATCACCAAAAGTCAGAAAATAGGGCAATTTTAAGCTTTCTAAGTTCAAATTATATTTCTAAATAGGATGCAGAGTTTGAACCCGACTTATCTAGTACTAGCATGAGTTAGATCTTATGGGCGCATGTTTATTTTTAATTATATGCTAATAAATTGGATTCTGTACTTGTTCTGTATTTAAAACTCAACCATGCCATTGCTGTTGCAGAACATGCTGCTACTGAAAAAATCAAGCAACTGTTGTGCCAACTATATAAGCAGTAGTATGCAATAGCATACTTGGTATGATGCAAATGAAGACAGATTTGGTTTCATTGCTCTAGAGAAATAGTATTGTATGGGGAACTTACAGTTCAAACTGACATTTATAGTTCTTTTATTAAATTGTAACATCCAAATATTTTCTAAGACATTACCAAGCTATTGTGTTCATAATTTTCTTCCTGAGTGACAAACACTGGCTCTTCTTTATTGTATTTTTTCCTTTTTTAATACTGCTTTATTAAATTTAGTATACTTATATAACGAGAGGAGGAAATATGAAACTAAGAGGTTTTCTAAGACATTGTCTCCTGTATCTTGAGAGATAATTACATTTTCTCATGAGGAACAATGGATTTTCATAGCATTCTGACTTGAAGAAATAGGAATTCTCCCAAATAACAGCAAATAAAACAACTAAATTGAACACAAATATCCTCTTATTACTCTTACCTAATGACATTATCTGAAAAACAAAAGAGACACATTTTCTGCCATTATATTTAGGGCACTTGATGCTTAATCCATTCTACATATGGTTCATCTTGAATGCTAATTTCTTAAAAAAATGTAACGTATATGAGGCTTGGGGATTGTTATCGATTGAATTGTGCCTGTCTCAGTTATTTTGGGCTGCTATAGAAGAATACCATAGACTAGATAGCTTATAAACGATTTATTTTTCATGGTTTTGAAGGCTGGGGTTATAAGATCAAGGTACTGGGAGATTCCATGTCTGGTTAGGTTCACTTTCTGGTTCATAGATGGCACCTTCTCACTTTCATCACATGGTGGCAAATGGCTCCCTTGGGCATCTTTTATAAGGAAGTGAATGGTGACTCTACCCTCATGACCTATTCAACTCCCAAAGGTCCCACCTCTTAACATCATCTTGGGGGTTACAATTTCAACATATAAATTTTGAGGGGACACAAACATTTGGACCACAGCAGTGTTTCTCAAAAATAATATGTTGAAGCCCTAACCCTTTGTGACTGTGAATGTGAACTTATTTGGAAATAGCTTCTTTTACAGATGAAATCTAGTTAAGATGAGATGATCAGGATGGGCCCTAATCCGATAATACTGTTGTCCTTATAAGATGGAAATTTGGACAGATCCACACAGGGAAAACGGCCTGTAAAGATGTCCATGTTAGGATGGAGGGAGAGATTTAAGTTGTACTGCCACAAGTGAAGGAATGCGTGGGGCTACCAGAAGCTAGACGAGGCAAGGAAGGATCCTCCCTTGGAGGCTTTGGAGAGAGTATGGCCCTGAAAACACCTTGATTTTGTGTTTCTAGTCTCCAATAGTGTGGAATAATACATTTCCATTATTTTTATCAACCCAGTCTGTGGTATATTACACAGTGGTCCTGGAAAACTAATGCAGGGTTTATTAAATCACTTCTGAAATAAAAATTATGGAACCCAAAGTTAGAATTAGCTTTTCAAAAGTGAGTGATCATACTGTATTACCATCTACCTTCCTTTGTTGTAATCATCTCCCTAATTCTGCTCCTTCTCTGTCATTCACTGAGGATTTTAACACCTGGCTCAAGTTCTGTCTCTGCAACAACACTGACATCATCATTCTTTATTAACAGCTATATCAGTAGTCAGCCCAGAAACCTTGTCTCTTAGTTGCTCAGCTTCCTCATTCACATGATCATTTCTTCTACTTCATCTTAGCTATCCTACAAACATTTCATGCTAGCCTTTATTTCTAATGGGAATTGTACTGCCTCCCAAATCTTGATTTCAAGTTATACACTAAATGATTCTTACCTTTTTCTTTTCATCTCACTTCTGCTAGTAGTATCACTCTTCATGTTTTAAAAATTACGCTGGCTCTACTCATCTTTCACTGACATTTGCCCTACTTCAGTTTTCATTCTACTCATAAGCAGATTAATTTCACTGAAATACTATTACTAAAATTAATCTCTTTGTAAGTGTTAGTTCAATTTATAGGATATAATTATAAGGCCACTTTGGTTTTGTCCTGTACTGTTCCTTTAAGAGTCTTCTCTAGCCTTGAACGGAAATGAGGTTCACTTCCATGAATTCTCATTTTAGTGTTAGGAACTAGAATGTCCTATACAGACCTGTGGTTATTTTAGGTCCCAAAGCTGTAGAACTTCAAAAGCTAGGTTCAAATACCTGATGTGCAATTAGTCAAATATTGACACATCAGTGCTTAAGAGCAGAGAAATGTTTATTCCATTTGGTCCAAGTGTGAGAGTGGTAAAGGCAAACTCTTGATCCAATTTGCCTTTCAACATAACTGAGAGCTTTTATGAGTAAGGTAGGTATGCAGGAGGTGGGATCCCTAATTATCAAAGCTTCCTTTGTTACTTGGCCAATTAAACATCAGGATGTTATCAAAGAAGTTTGCATGACTTAAGTATCATTATTCTTTGAAAGAAAAACAAACCCACTAATCTTGTGGGCAGCCCATGGGGGTCAGGGTGTGATGTTGATCAATTAATAGTGACTACCCTCTACTAAAATGACTAAGTGCAAGCAATCATGTCCACAGTATGAAAAGGATGAGAAGGAAAATAAGTAAAACAAACATCTTATGATTTTTATAACATAGGCTCGGTTACACCAATACCAGCTCAAATTCGGAATCACAATTAACAATCCCAATAATAGTACAAATCTTATACTCAACAATAAATCTCCTCTACAGTTGTGTTAGTCATATGTATTACAAAAAATCAATTCAATTGAGTATAGAGTTTGAGAGTTCCCAAGATCTTCAGGGTGAGTTGGCAAGCTGGAGGTCCAGGAGAGCCAGTGGTGTAACTCTACTCTGAAAGCCTTGATACCTAAGAGAGGAATTTGTTTCAGTTCAAAGAAGTGTTCAAAGATAGGGGAAAAAAAACAAAAAAACAAAAAAACAAACAAACAAAAACTAATGTTTCGGCTTAAGGCAGTCAGGCAGGAGAAACTCCCTATTACTCAATCTTTCTGTTCTATTTAGATCTCCCATTGATTAGATGAAACTCAACCATATTAAGGAAGGCAATCTACTGTACTTAGTCTGCTAATCCAGATGTTAATCTCATCCAGAAACACCCTCATGGGCATACCTAGAATAATGTTTGACTAAATGTCTGGGCACTCATTGGCCCAGTCAAGTTGAAACATAAAATTAACCATCACAATAGTATTGATAGGCCAATTCAAGGAGGATAAGATGGCATGGTCATTCTCTCTTTTTTTCTGCTCCTCCCTCAACACACCAACTAATGTATTCTTCTGACATTTCTTTGGTTGAGTCTTAGGGAGAAAACAGAAGTAAGGACAACAAGAATAGTCTTGAATTGGTACATTCACAAGTTATCCTTGCCCTCTCTGGGCCTGGAAGATATTTAAATATTGCATGGTCTTTTGATAACCAGTTTTATTGGCTCCTCATAGACACTCAACATTGCTAATCAGTTGTAATTCCCTCTGCAACCTTCATAAAAGCAGCAGTACATCTCTGATTTTTGTTTGTTTGTTTGTTTTGCTTTTGTGCTAGGTTGGTCCTATTGGACATGGTCTAAGTTGACCACCTTGCCATCTGTGTCTATCTGATATAACTCCTATCTTGTTCATGAAAAATCAACACTAGGAGTGAAAGCTGATTCTAAAGCAACAGTAGCTCAATTTTAGTGTCTTTTCAAAGTAATTTGCAAGTTCATTTCTGTTGCCCTCCAGAGTCCTCAGACAGGACTGAGATTCTAGCCTACTGTTCTTTTTCTAAAAGTAGAAATAACACCTATTATGATCAGTGTAGCTCAGTGGAAGGAGTCTAGGAAATATCACCCCAAAATATGCTCCTTTGGCATGCTGATTACTTCAAACAGAGAATTTAGGAAACAGCTAATTCAGACAAGGACCTCCACTGAAGACCCCTTATCCAAAAGAACCTCATTTGTTCCCACCCTGCTTCCCTGGAATCTAACCAAGCAGGGAAGATTAACCATATCACAGGAGAAGAGACAAGAAGTGACTGACTAAAAGGTAATTTCCCACCCAGATTCTTCTGACAGTTCCTCTTTGAGGTAACTTTTATTACCTGAGAGACTTTATATGCCTAACAAAACAACATGTGTTCACCATGCATTTTCTCCCTTCACTCTCTCATACGTTGTCACCCTCTCACACCAGAAGCTCTCAGCTCCTATTCTGATGCTATAAGAACTTTAATCTGACCTTTCTGTGAGTCTCATATTTTATACGAATCTTGTATGCATGCACATAATTAAAAGTGTTTTTCTCCTATTAATTTGTTTACTCTCTGTTTATTTTATAAGCTCAAATTATCAAACCTTCAGAGGGTGAAAGGGACATTCCTTTTGACCCTATACCACTATTGTTGAGAGGAAAGGGCAGGTAAATTAGATCCCTCCCATGGAGTGGGTAGTGGAATGGGTGTATTTATTTACCTAGTGGTTATACCCCCACTGTACCTAGGAAGTAGCCAACTTGATTTTGATTTTACAGGCTCCTAGCCAGAAGGAACTTGCTTTGTCTCAGATGAGACTTTCAACTATGACTTTTGAGTTAATGGTGGAATGAGTTAAGACTTTGGGGGACTGTTGTAAAGGCATGGTTGTATTTTGAAATATGAGGACATGAGATTTGGGAGGGGCCAAGGGTAGAATGATATGGTTTGGCTGTGTCCCACCCAAAATCTCATTTTGCTATAATCACCACGTGTTAAGGGGGAGACCAGGTGGAGGCAATTGAATCATGGGGGTGGTTTCTTGCATGTGCTTCTCGTGATAGTGAATGAAATCTCATGAGATTTGATATCACTGTTTGGCAAGATCCTCCTTCTGTCATTCTCTCTCCTGCCACCTTGTGAAGAAATTGCCTGCCTTCCCTATGTCTTCTGCCATGATTGGATTGTAAGTTTTCTGAGGCCTTCCCAGTCATATGGAACTGTGAGCCAATTAAACCTCGTTCCTTTATAAGTTACCCACTCTTGGCAAGTTTTTTATAGCAGTGTGAGAATGGACTAATACAGACAATAACATCCTAAATTGCTACCATGGTTATAAGAATAAAAATAATCTGACTCCTGCCTAATTCTTCTATATCAGCTTCTGCAATTTCCTACTTACTTTCTCTTTTAGAACCCCACTGGTGTTATTTTTTCCTCGAGTATGACAAACCTATTTTCAGTGTAAGGTCTTTGAACATCCTATTTACTGTGCCTGGTATGCTAATATCCAGATTTAATTTGATTTTCTCCCTCATCTCATTCATGTCTCTTCTCAGAGTCCTTTTCCAGAATAACATTTATGATCACCTCACCTATAATGCACTCTGATACCCTTATTTTACTCTCTCATTAGTCTGCATATTTTTGCCTTATAGTAAATATTTATATAAATAGTTGTTGAATGCCTGTTTTCTGTAGCTAGAAAAACGGGGAAAAAGATTTCTATGTCCCCAGAGCTACAACAGTTCATATCCCATCACATGCATTTTAAATCTTTCTTAGATTTATATTTCTTCTTATTTTTATTTATTAGTGTTTCTTTCCTTTTATTCTTATTATTCATTAGATTAATAGTTTGTTAAAATACTGCTTAGATTTTCTCTAGAATGAATGACTAATTCAAGTCTGCCAAATGAATGAATCTGAGTCTTTCTTCTTGAGAATAACACAGGATATTCAAGACATGAAAACACTTTCTATATCTGATTGTGTCAAATAATATATATAATTTGTTAGGCAAAGTGAAGCTATTTTGATTATTGGTTATTATTACTAACTTCAATATAGAATGTAACATATAGTCATATATTTCAAATATTTACATGCATGAAGATCATGTGGGGGACACTTATATAACAGATTCTTAGGCTCAAACTCCCGAAACAAACAACAAACAAAATAACAGTTGGGAGCCAAAATATCAGCATTTATCAGGAAATGTCCCTAGTGACTCTGATGTAGGTAATCCTCAAGTACAACTTGATTAGCACATATAGACTATGTCTAGGGCATTACTTTTTATGTAGCCAACTACTTCATCAGAGTAGTGTCTCTGCAATTTGCTTTTTACCTTGGAAACACATAAACCAATAAATGAAAGCATGAGGCTTATAAAAGGTATTTTAACCACATCTAATTAGATCTCATAAGACTTATTCACTATCCTGAGAACAGCACAGGAAAGACCTACCTCCATGATTCAATTACTTCCCACCAAGTTTCTCCCACAACACATGGGAATAAAGATGAGATGTGGGTGGGGACACAGACAAATCATATCAGTGTGCCTCTGTGTGTGTCTGTCTGTACAATTCTATTATATAGATTACATTTTCTTCATTCATCCATCAATGAACACTTAAGTTGTATCCATATCTTCGCTGTTGTAAATAATGCTGCAATGGTCAAAGGACTGCAGATATCTACTTGAGATACTGATTTCAATTACTTTGGGTATATACCCAGAAGTGGGATTACTGGGTAACAAGGTAGTTTTAGTTTTTTGAGGACATTCATAATGCTTTTTATAATGGCTGTACCAATTTACAATAACACCAACAGAAAAAGAATTTCCTTTTTTTAACATCCTTGCCAATACTTGTTATCGTTAGGCTTTTTGGTAATAGCCATCCTAATAGGTGTGAAATATTTCATTGTGGTTTTTAGTTGTATTTTCCTGAGGAGTAGTGATATTTCATTTACCTATTAGTCATTTATATGTCTTCCTTGGGAAAAAAATGTCTATTCAGGTGCTTTGTCCATTTCTATTCAGTTTATTCATTTTCTTACTATTGAGTTGTATAAGTTCCTTATATATTTTGGATATTAGCCCTCTATTGGAAACACCATTTGCAATTATTTTTCCATTCTGTAGGCTGTCTTTTTATTTTGTTATTTCCTTTACTCAGCAGAAACTTTTTAGCTTGATATAATCTCACTTCTTTATCTTTGCTTTTGTTGCCTGTACTTTTGAAATCTTAGTTATAAAACTTTTGGCAAGATCAATGTCAAAAAGCTTTCCCTCTAGGTTTTCTTTTAGGATTCTTTATAGTTTCAGGCCTTAAGTTTAAATCTTTAATCCATTTTGAGTTTATTTTTGTGAATGGTATAAGGGTCCAATTTCCCTCTTCTGAATGTGAATATCCAATTTTTTCAATACCATTTATTGAAGAGACTATCTTTTCCTCACTTTGTATTCTTGGCATCTTTGTCAAAGATCAGTTGACCATATATGCATGGATTTATTTCCAGTCTCTCAATTCTTTTCCATTGATCTATGTGTCTCTTCTTATGCCAGTACCATACAGTTTTGATTGCTATAGCTTTGTAATATTCTTTGAAATCAGGTAGTGCAATGTCTCCAGTTTTGTTCTTGTTCAAGATTGCTTTGTCTATTCAGTGTCTTTGTGGTTCCATATACATTTTAGAATTTTAAAAAATATTTCCATGAAGAGTGTCTTTGAGTATTTGATAGAGACTTCATGGAATTTTTATATAACCTTGAGTACATTTTAAATTAGGATTAGCCTACTTCAACTCTAGCTAGCTTTAGGACTAGGTATATGGTCCCAGGTAGATCAACCAAAAGTTCAAGCTTATTATCACAGTTTTGAACAGTAGTTTTCTTCCAGGACTGTAAGAAAATAATTTTTCTTCTACTTACTAAAGTGAGCCCTGCTTTATTCTTCAACATCCCAGTTATATAAACCAATGTAATTATTCATGCTTAGGTTAACCTGAGATAAGTTTCTGTCACTTTTAACTTGAATGACCCTATTTAATTCTATGACAACACACACTTTGTGGGTCTATGTAGTGCTTTATTCATTTATTTGTCAAACATTTTTGAGCTCCTGCTAAGAATTAAATGTCTGGTTCTTCATGAGGTGCTAAATATACTAAAATGAATTATATTGGATTCCTGCTTTTGAAGAATGAAGGATGGAAGCATACAGGGAAAAGGTTGTGGCTGTAATACAGGAAAAAAAAAATATACAAAATGTACAGGAACACAGAAAGAAAATAGGAACTAACTTTGCACGACAGAAAGACGTCAAAGAGAAAGCATTTGAACTGTGTTTTTAATGAGAAGCTAAAGCTATATTTCTCAGCTGCATTTTTTTATTACTAAAATTCCTTAAATTTTCATAAGGATTCAGTGATGCTAGTTAATGTTGATTATATATATTGAAGAATTGGTCTTTTATTTTCTCTTGCTATATCTCTACTACAGGATACTTAATTTACACTTAAGAAGAATTTCCCCAAAGTTGCATAATGCTCTATATTAGAAACATAGTGTGTGACCTCAATAAATCTCAGTCATCCATAAACAAAAGGACAGCTTTTGGCAAGGACGCTTCATGTTCTGCTGCCAAATATCTTTCCTCTTTAGCCTCAGGTAACTTAAGTGGGAGAGATGTCACCATTTGAATAGTGGTGTAGAAAGAAGCCAATTAAATTTTAAAGTTCATAAGCTCATAGAGAAAGCAGGTTGGCATTCTGTACAACCAACAATTTCAATTGCCTTACATTGTATCTCAGTTGGTCAAATGCAAAAAAAAAAAAAAAACAAAAACAAAAAAACAAAAAACCAGCCACCCAAACCTTTGTTCTGTGTACTATCACTCAATACCTTAGCATGTTCAGGAGAAGAGTACTTTTTGTGGAAGGGGACAGGCAAAGTCAAAGTTCATTACTCTTTGAGGAACAAGTCCCGTGCTTTAATTAAAAGCAATTAAATAAATAATAAGCAAAAAAGAAATGTCTTACATTAGAGGAATATCAAGTGACAATAAATCCTAACAATGCTAAAATATTTTTCCCCAACTAGAAATATTATTTTGGAGTGTGGGCACTTTCTCACTCTGGATTTTAGTACACATACAAACACCTGCATGCATGCTCTTATATACCCAGACTTAATACAAGCAAACAAACATGGTCCCAGGTATCCCACTTCTTTCTATACATGCCATATGGAATAAGTAATTAAATTTTCTAGTTAATTGATTATATATATTACACACACACACACACACACACACATAATTTTAATGCACAAATGGTAGTTTTATAAAATAATCAACATTTTTTAAATAGGGGTAAGGTTTACATATCAAATAATGGCATTTTGCTGTATTTGATTCAGAACTTCTTCCATAGGAAATATTGGAAAATCTTTGAACCTCAGGAAGAGTAAGCAATATGCTTTCAGGTGTACTGTTTCTACATGTGTAGCCAAGATTCAAACCCAGATTTGTCTGATACCAAAGTCAACACTCTTTCTGCCACAAGAGATATAAGATAATCCAGTCTAGTCCACAGGACTACTAATGAGAGTGATCTTTACCCAGAGGACTCATTTTAATATAAGGATAAAAGATAATTTGTAACTAGCAAACTAATTAGTTGTACTTAATGAATGGCAACAGATACTTTTTTCCCTATATCTATAACCATAATAGCTATAACTCATACTAGCACTGTTATCTTTAACTTTTGGTTGAAATAGTTTTTCAAAGTAAATTTTAGCTTTAATCTCATATCCTGGTGAATTTTGTGGTATTTTACCTATGGCTAAAATGAATTGCATTGTATGAAATGTCCAAAGAGGCCATGATCTTCTAGGCAGTGTTAAAAGTCCCAGAGTCACAATGCAAACAAAAGTGTTTTTTTTTTTTTCTGGCAAAAATTTTACCCTCCAGGAATTTTGTATTGTCGGTATATCATGGGGTCTCTATTTATTTAACTTAACTAGGAAATAATGTTTATGAAAAATTAAAAATTAATATATTCATTAAAACCATCCAGAACTTTTAAGCAGTATAAAATCTAGTTGGGTATTTAAGAATACAAAGAATTCATAGACTTCAAAGAAAATAATAGAAAATAGAGATGCTCGAGTCTATAATTTGATAAAAATTAGTTTATGGGTACTATCTTCCATGATATCTCTCTGGAGAATTCATCATTTCCTATAAATATTACACTAAGATGTTACACAGCTTGGTAAGTACACATGAAAGTTACTGAATAATGCTTTCATGGGACTCCACTATCTTATGTTACTTTGTCCTAGACCTCTAGTTGCTTATATTTTAATACTGTAGTATCTATAATTAATCTCACTAGGTATATTTGCATTTTTAATGAATTAATAAATAAATTCATTCAATAATTCTTGCACCAGGGTCCACATTGACAAGGCCAGGCCTGAGGAGACGGAAGTTACGCTAATATAAGTGAGACATAATCCAAGTAGGAGAAATAATCTTTTAACAAAATCATTAAAATATTACAAGAGAAGGATAAAATAGATAGGTGGAAAAGAGAGACTAGTGAGGCAATGTTAGGCAGGCTTCATGGACAAAGTGATGTTTAAACTTGGACTTCGGGATGGTAAATGAGTTCACTGAGTAGAGAAAGTGAGAGTGGGCAATCCAGGTAAAGAGAAGAAAGTGTGAAAAGGCACAGATACTCTCCTGAAGCATGGAGTTTTATATAGCACACTAGAGATAAGTTTTTGGGTTTACACTACAATTGAGAGGGTGCATAAATATGTTAATCAAAGGATTAGTATAATCATACTTTTAGGTACATAACTGAAAGCACTATAATGAACGAATGAGAGTAAAACATGAAGATAAGAAAATTATAGAAATAGTGTAGAAACAAGATCTTGAATACTATCTCAATTAAAGCAGTAGCTAAATAGATGTCAAAGGGAGATTTACTGACATATAGAAAATAAAGACAGAAAACTTCAGTTACTAATCAGATGTTTGCATTTTGGATGGTAAAGAAATAGTAGTCGTGATCTTTTGTGACTGGTTATCTCAATTCTTACATTCATTTATTCAATAAATATCTTTTGAGTAAAATCATACACCAGGTTCTGAAAATAGAGCTGAATAAGACCTATTTTTGTCACGCCTTGGAGGGAAAGGCAGATACAAACCGTCTAAGGAAGAGGGATGTTTAAAGTGATCATAAACAGTCAGGCATGACTATCCATTCTATTTAAATTTAGAGACTACTTTAGTCTCTTGAAATAATGTCTTATGTTACTTCATCATAGTGGTGTTTTTTTCTGGGGAGGATGCTTTTATTAATCAAACTTTATGTTTCTTCCTGGAACTCAGTGACAATATATCACCATCACTACCCCAAAAATATCTTCATTGCACATCACTGTTGACTCATTTACTAGGCCTGCTGCAACAAATTACCTCCAACTGAGGGGCTTAAAACTACAGAATCCTATTTTCTCAAAATTTGGAGGCTAGAAGTCTGAGATCAAGGTATTGGCTAGAAGCAGGGTTGCTTCTTTCTGGAAGCTGACCAAGAAACCCATCACATTCCCTTAACTTGGCTAACTTTAGTTAAGTTTCTTCCTGCCTTAAGGCCCAAGACTTTTCTTTTCTTAGAACATTTATTTTAAGAAAATATATAATTGTAAATTCTTTCTCTGCCACTTTGAGATGCAAATCTTTTTAAAAGCTTTTCATTAATTTTACAACCTGCGAATGTTCTTGTCAAGAAACTAGGAGCCATTCCTTTGAAATATAATCATCAAAGAACATAGTGCCCCTATCTCCAGGTATCTGTGAGGTCTGTGAGCAGGTAGGAGCCTAATGTCTTATAAAGACATCAGTCATTGGATTCAAGCCCATCCTAATTCAGTATGATAACATCTTAATTACAGATGCAAATGCCCTATTTCCAAATAACACCACATTCACCGGTACCAGGGGTTAGGACTTCACAACATATCTTTTTTGAGGGACACAAATCAACTCACACATTTACAAAGAGTTTAAATGTGTTTATGGCAAAACAATTCATACTTGAATCTTCTCCTTAGGACTTGGCTTAAAAGAGTTTCATATATTTCCTTTAAATCCTTGGTGTGAGGGTCCATTAGCAGCACATGTTCAAGACTATTTATGTGCAAATATAACAACTTCTCTTTTATTCTAGGTTTCTATGGTTAAATTTTCCTTCTTGCCAAGCATTTCCTCCTTAGTAAATCATTCTTATATCCTCTCCCTCCTCTGACTCATTAACAGGGCAAGATTCTGGTAGTTGTTGGGTCATCCAGCTAGGACTCAGTCTTGTCTTTTCACAGGAAGTTATCAAGTTTTCCACTCTGGCCAACATCTCAATTGATGTAGGAAGCATTAGAAAGCAGTGGCTCATGCTCACATAGGCCCCTAGTTTGGCACTGAATTTGCCCAGCTCAGGAGATTATAGGGCCAGGCATGATGACTCACACCTGTAAGCTCAGCTCCTCAAGAGGCTGAGGTGGAAGGATCATTTGAGACCAGGAATTCAAGACCAACCTGAGAAACATAGTGAGAACTTGTCTGGACGAAGAGAAAAATTAGCTGGATATTGTGGTGAATGTCTATAGTCCCAGATGCTCAGAAGGCTAAAGCAGGAGGATTGCTTGAACCCAGGAGTTTGAGGCTGCACTGAGCTGTTATTGTGCCACTGCACTCCAGTATGGGCAATGGAGAGAGACCCTGCCTCAAAAACTATAACAACAAAACAAAACCTTTAAAGTTAAGACAATTCATAAAATATAAAAGTCTTTGGGCCAGGTGTGGTGACTCATGTCTATAATCTTAGCACTTTAGAAGGCCAAGGCAGCAGGATCACTTGAGACCAGGAGTTTGAGACCAGCCTGGGCAACATAGCAAGACCCTGTTTCTACAAAAGAAACAAACAAAGTAGCCTGGCATGGTGGCACACACCTATAGTCCTAGCTACTTGGAGACTGGGGCAGGAGAATTGCTTGAGGCCAGGAATTTGAGGCTACAGAGAGCTGTGATCATGCCATTTCATTGTATTCCATCTTGGGTAACAGAGCAAGACCTTGCCTCTAAAAAAAAGAAAAGAAAAACAATTACAGACTGTAGTTTTTGCTAAGCCAATTCAGCGTCTCTTTTCTCTCCTAAAATTTCTTCTCCACTCCTGACAATTTTTTTTTTTTTTTTTTAAGATTCACAATTACTGGTACTGTTACTGTCAGGGTCGTTTGAATCAAAGTGACTCCATTTTGAGTGAGGGCTAGGAAAATGAGGCTGAGACTCATTCTCAGCATTTCTGAAAATGATGGACTGCATTCTCAGAAAATTAGGTGTTCCTAACCTCTAGATGTTTACAGTTAAGCGAAGAAATTAACAATGTTTACTAAACAGACCCAGACTTGGAAGTGTCCAGATATCCCAATATCTGGAGAATAAAGGCATTCCTAATTTTGCTTTAAAGATAATATTGATTCTTGCAAAATATGGTAATTAAGAAAATTAATCCTTTATCACAAACCCTTGTAGCTGAGCACATCTCCCCATATATGAGTATTGCACCTAGGGTGAACGCATTCCACCTCTTACTTTCAGGAATGTCCTACTCTATCTATAGAGTAGCTGTTCTTTCACCATTTTACTTTCTTAATAGACTTACTTTTACTTTGCACTATGGACTCACCCTAAATTCTTTCTTGTGCGAGATCCAAGGGATCTCTTGGGATCTAGATTGGGAACCCTTTCCTGTAACATATTTCTGGCGACCACAAAGGGACTATAGTGAGGAAACCAGCAACTGTGGGTAAGTGCTGGGGCCCTGTAACATATTTCTGGTGACCACAGAAGGAACTGTAGTGCAGAAACCCTGACCAATGGCTACCTTTGGGTGAGTAGTGGGGTCCCATAACATCTTTCTGGTGACAAAGAAGCAACTACAGTGCAGAAACCCTGATCCAACAGCTACCTTTGGGTAAGTGGTGGGGTCCTGTAATGCTACCGAGCTATTGATAATTAGAGTGGGTGTTGGGGCTCAGAAAATGATACTGCCAATTGGAGGTCTCAGAAACAGTTTCTTTCTGACCTTCTCTTGCCCTCCTCTCTCTTGCCCCTCATTCCTTCCTGGGTCAAGCCATAGAAACTAGAATTCCTCTTCACCAAGATGGGTCATAGAAACCAGACTCCCTTTTCCCCAAAGCCAACTGTAAAACCTAAAAATATTATTCTAACCTTCCCTTGCTCTTCTAGGTAACAGCTGCCCTTAAATAAATCAAGACCTTTATTCCGGAGGAGTCCTGTCCTCTACCTAGGAGAAAGAAATGCTATACAAAGTGACAACCAAAATAAGTGACTAGGGCATACGTTTCATCATCAAGGTTTTTTAAGCCATCTTTAAGGTATGTCTCAGAAAACACATGCCACAGACACACGTGTGACTGTTTTTCTAAAGATATTTTTCAGGAAGTTTAGTGTTTGCGTGTTTTCTTAAAGTGGGGGAAGGCATAGAGGTAGAGGAGCAGGTAGGTGGTAAAACAAATAGTTTTTTCTGGCAGACTTTATTTAGTCCCCAGTAAATACACATTTTACATGAGATAAAGGAAGTGTCTTAAGAGAAAAAGGGAGTAAAGGAAGAGTCAATTATGCAGACATCTCTGGGGAAGTGAAGGAATAAGTCTTGACTTTGTTCTGTACCTGGGAAGGTAAGCTTGTAATGGACATTTTCAGTGTGGAATCGAACAGATTTTAGTTTTAGGAGCTAGACTTAGATTCTAGACCTAAAATTAACAGTTGAAATGTCCTTGTTTATGGGAGACCAACAAGGAATTTGCCTATAAATGATCTTTTGGGGCAGTCCTTTGCAGATAGCCAAGATCTTTTTATCCTTCTGTGGAGATCTGGCTGATGGCTGATGGATAACGTTAGCAACAGCTCTTCATTTGGAAGAGGGTGTTGAAATGGTTCAGTGTCCAGCAATAATCTTCTCTTTTGCAAAATATGTTAGAGGGATTCTGATTTTTATTTTTATTTTTTTTCCTTTAAGGGAGAATCAAAGAAGAACATTACTGGATAGACAGATCTTGCTGAATTTTCCCACTCAATCTGATTAGCTCAGACTCTTGTTCAATCACATATCTGCACAGTTGTCCCTACTTCATAAAACCTAAAGCATAAAAACTGAACAGTTTTCCCTGTGTCTTTTTGGTCACTATTCTGAAGACTTTCATATCTTATAAAGCTATTATCAAAAAAATCCGTGATTCTTTTCTCTTGTTAACTGATCTTCTGTTATAGAAATGTTGACTGTGACCCTTTATGATAAAAGACGTATTCCCTTTCCATTCCTACAAGGGCAAGATTTTGACATTTTTGTAGTACTCTTAACCTGTGGAAAAGATAAGCATTTTATGTTTTCATTTATCCTAGTTTAGGGATTTTTTTTTTTAATATGTTGAAGAGCTACCTCGCACACCTTCTCTGAATAAGCAATGTCCACATCTTTATAGCAATGTCTACATTTTTCCTCCCAACCACCCTCTCTGTCCATTTCACAGTACAGCAGGTCACTGAACACATAGGGGTGGGTAGGACAACCATTCCTAACATTTCTTGAGTTTTCCTTTCGCAAACTTCCTAAGGCAGTACCAAGGCCTTCTAGATCAAGGAATTTTTACATTATGTATTTAAATTTCTTAGACCACAAAAGCTATATATAGTCCTTAATATTCCTTCATATCAAATATTCTTTCCTGAGTTTCCTCTGTTATATTAATGATGCTGCTAAGGTATGAAAGTAAGATAAGCTATAAAGTGTAGAAGAAAAAGTACTTCTGAAATTCTCTAATATAAGGGGATGTCATTGACTGATATGGGAAATAGAAGGTTTGAAGGCGTAATTAGTTGTTTTAGGATACAAATATCCAATTAGAGAGAAATATTCCATAGAGCATTCACCTTCCAATTTTCATAATGCCTATCAACACATCCAGTTTGTCACCAAAATGTTACAGCCCAGGGGGTTTTTATTGCTCCCTGAACAAATAAAGTCAATTCATTGAGACAGTGTTTCATATACGAGAAGGAGTTCAATTATCGCAAGGTGAGTGAAAGGATGGGAGACTTTTTTCAATTCTGCCTCTCGGAGAGCTTGGAGGCTAGGGTTTTTAAGGATAATTTGGAGGGCAGGGGGCTAGAGGACAGGTGCTGCTGATTGGTTGGAGATGAAATTATAGGAATATTCAAACTGTCTTCATGTGCTGAGTCAGTTTCTGGGTGAGGGTCACATGACCAGTTGAGTCAGTTCCTTGGTATGAGTCGCAAGTCTGGCTGGAATCAGGTCTTTTGCCCAAATGAAAAAGCCTGAAAAATATCTCAAAGATCAATCTTAGGCTTTGACAACAGTGATGTTATCTATAGAAGCAATTAGGGGAATGCTTAATCTTGTGACCCCCGGCTACATGAGGCTTGGGCAATAATAGAAAGGCAAGCTGGGGAACAATGGCTGGTTATTGTTTAACTATGCCTACATTTTAGTAGAATTCAGGCTTCTCTCATAATCTTAACCTTTGAGCTTTTGTCAGAGGCACTCAAGCCAAAGAGACTCCATGTTGAATGACGGCTAGGAAATAGAAAGCTGGAAGTTGCTGGGCGGGGTTACCAGGATGTTAGGCATTCCCAGCCTCTAGATGTTTATGGTTAAGGGAACAGAGCAATAATTTTTACTAAACAGACCCAGTCCCAAGAAAGTCCTGATACCCCAATATCTTGAGAACAAAAACATTCCTAATTTTGCTTTAAAGATAATATCGATTTTTGCAAAACATAGTAATTATAAAATTAATCTTTTATCACAAACCCGTATAGTAGAGTACATCTCCCTATGCTTGTTTTTTGTTATCCTGTATATAAACAAGCATTGTACCTAGGGTGGGTGCATGCCTCCTCTTTCGGGAAAGCCCTGCTCTGTCTAAGGAGTAGCTATTCTTTCACCCCTCTACTTTCTTAATAAACTTGCTTTCGCTTTGCACTGCGGATCAAACCAGAATTCTTTCTTGCATGAAATTCAAGAACCCTCTCTTAGCATCTGGATCAGGACCCCTTTCCAATAACACTTTCATTAGTCTTACAGAGGTGATTTCAGTACACAACAAGAAGGAAGTTAGTTTCAGGAAGGTGCTACTATCATTTGTCTTTTAAAGTTAACAAAAGCAGTTAACAGGTGAAATTAGAGGCAAGATGGAGTTAGCGATGTTAAATCTCTATCACAGTCATGATTTTTGTAAAAGTGATTTCAAAAGTGCACCTCAAACTCTATAACTAAAAGGATGCTTCTATGCTGTAGAAGAGGGATCAGTAGTCTACAGTCTGTGGACCAAATCCATGTTACCAACTGTTCTTGTACATGAAGTCTTATGAAATGCAGCTGTATCTAATTTATCTATGTATTTTCTATGGCTGCTTTTTGCCTACATTGGCAGAGTTGGGCAGTTGCACCAAAAACCATTTTACTTGCAAAGCCTAAAATACTTTCTGGCTTTTCACAGAAAAGTTTGCTGACTCTTGCTCTAAACAAGGGTGTTCAATCTTCTGGCTTCCCTGGGCCACACTGGAGAAAAATTGTCTTGGGCCACACATAAAATATACTCACACTAACAATAGCTGATGAGGAAAAAAAAAAAAAAATTGGTGGTGCATAAATCTCATAATGTTTTAAGAAAGTTTACAAATTTGTGTTAGGCAACATTCAAAGTTGTCCTGGGCTGCACGCAGCCCATAGGCCATGGGTTGGACAAGCTTGCTTTAAACAAACCAGAGCCAGGTTATATAGGTTATATATGTCAATTATTATTTATTCACATTGAACACCTTGCTTGAAATTTTCCCCCATTTTTCTTTGAACAAATCATTTATGTTTCCTTGCTGAAATTCTACTTATCTTTTAAGATTTTACTCATGCTTTCTTTCTTTTAGAAAGCTGTTCTTAATACCTTTTTTTTTAGGTAGAACTGACCAACAACTGAGTTTGTTAAACATATCCCTCTATAGTTTTCTCAAGAACCAACATGTTTCTTATTTATCTTTATGCCATTAATGCATATCCCAGTATCTGCCACATAGTAGAGCTTAAATATGTATTGATTACATGCATGAATGAATGAAGGAAAACATAGATGATTAGTTTTAAATTTTAGTGTTAAAAATTTTTAAGTTACAAAATGTAAATATAAATATAATTACATGGAGTATATTCCATTCAAGTCTTCTCCTGTTTATCTTTATTAAAACCAGAGGCTAAACAATGGGGAAGGATATTAGCTATTGTTTTTTCTCTCTTCTGGCTCCATTTTCTTCC
The DNA here is from genome assembly GCF_000951045.1 of Mandrillus leucophaeus. Lineage (NCBI taxonomy): Eukaryota > Metazoa > Chordata > Mammalia > Primates > Cercopithecidae > Mandrillus > Mandrillus leucophaeus. Next base: position 713,866 of record NW_012107875.1, on the reverse strand, counting down.
CCTATCTCAATATTCTCTGTACTGCAAGTTTGAAGAGAGGGAAATGTCTGTATTAGATATTTTTATGTTGTTATGCTGATTTTAACTATTTTGGCCAACTCTTGTTGGCCCTTATGCTCTCCATTGTGACAAGTATCAAAATTATTTAATACAGCATATTAGTGAGTTTTGCAGAGACACTCTCCCATGTTAAACTCAATAAAACACCAATACTCTGGCTGTCTTTAATGACTGCACCCCATCTCCCATCTACCATCACTCATAGGACTTACCCATTCCCCTTTTTCAGAAGTGCAGCTTTTTTAGATTTAATTCTCCTGTATCACCTAGCTACATACTTTTCTGCTTTCTACCTCTTAAGGAGCTCACACATTATTATAGTGTCAAATGGAAGTACAGCTTGTACAATGGTTTCCATCCTGACTCCATACCATATAACCGCTGATAGCTTCAGGCAGCTTCTTATGTGTGTTTTATTTTTTTTTTTCTGGGAAGAAGAAAACATCAGACAGTTGATGACTGATAAATTCCCAAACTCTAGGAAACTTATTTCAATTTCTTTTTAAAATTATCTCTCAATCATTTGAGATGCTTTCAACTTCAACTGTAGAGTGAAAGGAGAAGAAATAAAAGAGGAATGATTATCAATCTTACTAACTTGCTTTTATATATATATATGAGACCTGTCTTTTTTCTCCTTAGCTTTTCCTTTTCATCGTCAGTACTCTGAATCCTACTGATTCTATATATGTAAGGATTATGGACTATCCATTATCTTCTCTATTTTATCATCAATCTTTTTCTTTCAACTTGCTCTTTCTCAAAATAATGTAACATACTTTAATTGCCTACATTTAAAAAATAAAGCAAAACAATCTCCCTTGAGAAACTCCATTACTCCTTCATTCACTCATCTGTCTATCCCCTTCTAGCAACAGTAAGCACTCTTGACAAAGTAGGCTACTCTTGCTTTCTCCATTTTTTACCTCATACTCATTGCAATCTGTCACTTAACTGAAACTGCTAAAATTATTCCATGCAATTGTAACTGATGTTAAATTTGAAGTACCTTGAAACATCAAGATATAATGCATATGGATAACCTGAAGTGAGGTACTAACCTAATGTTAACTTTGAAAAAATAAGTATAAGAGAAGGGCTTAGATGACTCTTAAAGCCATCAAACACATGGGTATTATGAAAGGGTCTAAAGTTGAAGATTAGAGAGGATCTGAAGTAAATTATTTATTTGGAGATAATTGCCACATTGATGTGATTAATGCTCTCTGCCCCCATTAAAAAGAGAGTAGTAAGTTTCCTACTTCTTTATCTCAAACTGAGAAAAGCGAACTTGAAAATGGCTATTAGAGAGTTTATGTGCCCACAGTGATTGGAAATGGGTTTGTCTCCTACATAGCAAATCTAAAGAGGCAGAGAATCACCTTAAGCTGAGAAAGCTAACAATTTTTTTTTCTTAGGTATTGTTAGAGAAAAGGGTGCGAGAGAGAGAGAGAGAGAGAGAGAGAGAGAGAGAGAGAGACAGAAGACAGACAAAGATAGACATACTGAGAAACTTAAACTCTATTCATTACGACTACCAGAGGAGAAAATAGGCATCAGTAAAGACAAGCTAAATATATCATCAATTTTTTAGGTAAACTGGAATATAAGAGTGGATAAACAAGAATAAATTAACTTAGAGGAACATACCTGGGACATAGGCTTTAACACCTTGGCAGATATTCTATGTGATACAGAAAATTTATGACTAGAGTAGATGTTAGAAGAATGGAGTAAGTGGAGGCTAATGCTGAGCAAAAGTATAAGATGTTTGGGTTGCAATGTCAGATAGTAGAAGAAATCATAATATGGTTTAGAAATATGGGCTAGTTGAAATAATTATATTATATGAGTTGCCATAGCATTATGCTCCAGAAGACCACCCAGAGGACACAACTTTCACCAAGATCACCAAAAACTTGCTGGTGCAAAAGGTACTAGCAATTATATCACAAAGTTCAGGGTTGCTTTCATAGGTAAGTCAAATCTGCCAGTAGGAAAGATAGCCTTAGAACCCAAAATTGGCTTATTAAATGGCACAATGGGGATGATGGGGCCCAAAAGCAATTGCTATTAGTGGTAGTATATAACCATCCAAAGGTAGAGGGGTGATAATTTTTATAATTACTGTCAATGTCAAGGGGTAGTCAAGGAGTCTTGACCCACAGGTGGTTGTGAAGATAGTTAATGGAATGTGGTATCCCTAGGGACAAATAGGGCAATTACCCAGTTTTCTACTTAGTATCTACAATGAGAAGCCAAAAATGAAGGAGTAGTAGGTTGAGGACAATAACCCAGATATAAACTCTCAATCTCTTGCTCAGTTTTCATGCATGAGTCAATTTTAAAGTCTGTATCCACTGAAAAAGGAGATATCTAAGTTTACAGGAGGAAAGATCCTATAATACCATAGCAAGTACATACTACAAAGATTCCCCTAGTACTTCCCCAGAGGAATATATGGTCATTTACTTTGTTGAGTGAACACTGGGGAAAGAGAAGTATCACAACATTTGAAAGACAATAAGACCCAGGTTGTTAGTTGACATTAATACTTGAAGATAAAAAGCATAATCATACCCTCCTGATTGATTGGTGACATATGGCAGCCATATTGTAAATGGATTCCTAGCTAAAATTCAGCTTAGACCATCTCTACAGTGTCAAGAGATCCAACAATTGATTATTTTGCCAATTTCCAATTCTAAAATTGGAATGACATACTTGGTTATCGGATAACCACCATGTTGGATGCTTGGCTTCTCAGGTAGGAATGACCAAACTCTGGAAGGATATTAAAAAAAAAAAAATCCTTGGACAAATTAAATTTAGCTGAGTTTAAATGAGCAAAGAATAGTTCATGAATTGGGCAGTCTCTCCAACCAGTGTAGGCTGAGAGAGACTCCAGTGCAGCCATGTGGCAGAAGATGTATGGAGAGAAGGAAACTGATTTACAGAAAATGGAAGTGAGGTACACAAACAGCCAGATGAGTTAAAGCTTAGCATTTGCCTTATTTGGTTAGGGTTTGAACAGTTGGTCCCCTTTGATTGGCCAAAACTTGGTGATTAGCAGAAGAGTAGATTACAGTCTGTTTACAACTATATTTAGGTTATAGTTCACTATGTAGAAGAAATCTTAAGGTCAAACTTAAAATATATGAGGCAGCTTTAGGTGAAACTTAACACTTCCCTGATCTTGGTCATCCTCTAAATTTTGAGATTGACCAAAACTTTAGTTATTGATGTTACTGTCACCATTATAAATGTACTTATTTGGTCTCAAAACGCTCTAGAAAATAGCAGAACAGTGGGGTTTGTAAGGTGGAAACAAAGACTGCAGGTTATTCTTTTTTAATGATTATTGTAGAGCATCCCTTTTTGTGCTGGAATATACTATTTGCAGGACAAAAGCAAAACCTGGTCTTTCTAGGATCTATCTGCTTCCTTAAAGTCTTAGTTTGACTATGTCACATTAGCATAAATGATCCCATTTTAGTTTGGTCTGGTCTGTTGGAGTCTAGTGCATCAGATCAGTCAGAAACAATGGACTTCCATAATTCTGCTTAAAAATTCCCCCCTTTTGGTCAATTTCTCCCTTTGGTGAGAGTACGACCAAAACTTAGGACCTTAGTAGCAATCTCAGTTACCACCATTTTGGGTTTCTGATCTCAGCATATCATTAATAGGTTATGGTGACCACATGGTCACACATTTCTTTTAGGTCTTTCCATTCCAGTTGAAGATACACAATTTGACATTCTGTAGATGGCTGCATGCAAACATTACAGACTTTTGAGAGAATGCAGTGTACCAGAGAGACTACTATTATGACTATTGAGTTTGGAGTATGCTCCTTAGCCAGGGTACCCATGAATCCAACATACTAAAGTCAAGTAGATCAAACAATAAGTTAGATAAAGAGTCAACATGCTTTAACCAAGCAGCCTGTTTGCTAATTCTCTACAATTGAATATAATACCTGATATATTTCTCCATGTGCAATGAGACATGCCAACAACTACACAGATACTTCTCTGTTTAGCCAGTAAGTAATCTAGAACTCTATTATTTAGTATAACTTTCATAAGATAATTTGAAGCCCGCTGTGTAACCATAGCCTTTACATTAAAATCTTCTACAGAGCTTATGATGAGGAATAAATTTTTAATCCTTGCCTCATTTACTCCAAACCATGAACATAAGGACCTAATAAATCACGTCCATCTAGAAGAATGAAGACCTCTTGGCAACCTTTGCTTTAACCCACGATGCAAGTTAAGATGAGTGAACCAATATTCTGTTTCAGACTGATTATGAGGCAACAAATATATTATTAAAATTTTTCACCTACATTGACCTTTTGTCTTCCACCTATCAGGGCAAAAGATTGTCATGTATAAGGCTAGCTACAAAATTTTTCTCAAAAATATACCTCACAAATGCAAATGAAAGACTTATTTTTCATTTCTATAGTTCATAGAGGCTTAAATTTAAAAAAAAAAAAAAGGAAAGATAAGTATTTCACGAGAGCAAACATATCTTGATTCATGGTCTTGGGAAAAACGTCCATGACAGGCATACCGTCTGCTTCTGGGGATACTGGGGATAAACTTCCCTGGTTAGCTTTACCTTAAGGTTTCCAATGGCTATACATTCCAGAGTATGGAGGGAACCTTCTGAGTTGTAAGATTATGAACCCAAGGTTCAAGGTTCCCAAGTTTTGCTTCAGTGTGGATGGCAAGGGCAATCTTTCTATGATGTTCTCAGAAGACTGAATCTTTGGGTTCTAGGTTGTGAAGAAGTTGACTGTTCTCAGGGGACCATAAAAAGCTTTCTTAACCTGGTGAAAGTACACTTTGGTATATGAGCTACTGTTATAACATAAGCCCTTTTGCATGGGAAAGCTTTCTTACAACCAGAAAACATGCAATGAATATGACAAAGGTTCAATTCAAATCCCTCTATAAATGTTTAAGTGGCATATTGGGTAGCAGAAATGTACCTGAAGTTTGATCATCTTTCCAAGACTATGGGTTTGACAAACCAAACCTTGGCCATAAACTATTTCAGCAATTTAGAACAGTTACCACATCTATGAAGTTAGGGCCTATCTAACTCTCTCAAAACAGCCAGGAGACAAAACAGGGAAAGCAGGAAAGAAGGGGTCATATTGGTGAGGACTAAACTCTGATTTTTTATCTTGCCCAAATTCCTATGTGAGGGGTCTGGAGAGTCATACCCTACAAAATCATAAATTCTCATCAGATGGGTTTCAATTGACCCTGTATGTCATGACTTACTTTCCAATCTGACTCTGGCACAACAAGGGAGAAAATCAAAATGTTTTACCCCAAATTATATTTCTTTGCCATACCTTGAAATTGCCCTGCAAAGTCTCTTGTGGGAAAAACCCACATTCCATATCCCTTTTCCCCTTTGTTTTCCTTTCTTCTCTCTTTCCCAAACCCAGGAGATAATCAACTAAGGGTCAGGTACCCTTTTAGGTCTGATAAGAACCATTTTACAACCTGCTATCTGAGAGATTCCTCTGCACAATAAAACTTGGTCTCTACAATCCTTTACCTTAATCTAAACATGCCTTTTTATTGATCCCAGGTCTTCAGATAAGCTCAACCAATTGTCAATCAGAAAATGTTTAAATTTACCTGTAGCCTGGAAGCCCCTGCTTTGAGTTGTCCTGCCTTTCTGAACCGAACCAATGTCTCTTTCTTTCTTTATTTCTTCTTTCTCTCCCTCCCTCCCTCCCTTCCTCCCTCCCTCCCT
>NW_012107875.1:700429-707972 GCF_000951045.1 Mandrillus leucophaeus | reverse complement strand
TCCCCACTCTTCTTTCTTTCTTTTTTTTTGAACAGAGTCTCACTCTGTCACCCAGGTTGGAGTGCAATGGTGTGATCTCAGCTTACTGCAACCTCCGTCTCCCATGTTCAAGCGAGATTCTCCTACCTCAGCCTCCTGAGTAGCTGGGATTACAGGCGTCTGCCACCACACCCAGCTATTTTTTGTACTTTTAATACAGACGGCGTTTCACCATGTTGGCCAGGCTGGTCTCAGACTCCTGACCTCGTGATCTGCCCACCTTGGCCTCCCAAAGTGCTGGGATTACAGGCGTGAGCCACCACATCCAGCTGTATTTCTTAAATGTACTTGATTGATGTCTCATGCCTTCCTAAAATATATAAAACCAAGCTGTACCCCAACTGCCGTCGGCACATGTTCTCAGGACCTCCTGAGAGCTGTGTCATAGGTCATGGTCACTCACATTTGACTCAGAATAAATCTCTTACAGTATTTTACAGAATTTAACTTTTTTCATCAATAGTCACATACACATAATATATATAGACATACGAACACAGAAGCAAATCTCATAGCTTTCATAAAGAATTACCATTAGCCAGCTGTTAGTTTTTCTTTTCTGCATTCAGACTATTAATCCTCCAATTACCCATTTCATTGCTCTAAGCAATTGTTAACTAAGGGAAAAAAGGCATTCCTGAAGGGACAACTCTTAAGTGAAACAAAAAATTTATATTTCATAAATACAGAGCTAAGATTTTAGGCCTAAATAGTGTCATTTGCTTAAAGCAAGGGAAAAAGTGGTGTCAAGTAAAAGTTTCATCAAGATAAGATAAGATGGTCAGAAAAGCACCTTATACAAAGGTTTGACTTAGAATGGTTTCAAGATAGCCAATTAAATTACAAAAAGGTGTATTTTAGTTTGATAGGTGTTCTTTTTAACTTAGTTACTGTTTCTTAGTTAAAATTACTAAAATTATTGAGTTCAGGGTGGAGCCCTTTAAAGAATGAGACAAAGAAAGCATTCTTTATGCCTGGCCTCTTCATGGATAGATCTGAAAAAGAAGCAATTTTACTTGAGGGCCTATGTTTTATAAACACTTTATTTAGAAGAGGTTTTTCTTTTCACCTTTAGGCTGGAATAGCAACTAAGTCAAAAGATTAGCAGATTTAATTTTTCTTATCAATTAGTCACTTAAGTTTTTATTTGCCTTTTATAAAGAGTCTTTAAATAAAAATACTGAAATCGTTTCAGGAGCTTCAACAGGCGTCGCTAGATGAAATTAATTCAGGAGTCCTAATTTTCAAGTACACTCCCTCAAGCACAATGTTGTTCATTTGGAATGTTCTACTTTAACTTTAAATGATCTTTAGTAAGATTTTACCATTTCTGTAAGCCTTTGCTATTTCTGGGACCTGATACTTATGCAAGTACAAGCCAGAAGTTACTCAGTTTTTCAGAAATCAATGACCCCATTTTTACCTCAAATATTGGCTTTAGCTCTCAGATCAACTTAGTCAATGATTTTTTCCCCCTACATTAATATGCAAGAAAAAAAAATGGGGATAGAACACAATAATCCCTGCAAGTTTCCAGAAGCTGAAGTTTATACCCACTGCAATATTGCCATTTACTATTGTTTTTTGGTTGTCTCTGACTCAGTCAGAAATAAGAGGCATCTAACTGGACCGAAGCCAATTAACTGTTGGATCCACTCCAATCCTGGACCCAGAACCGTCCCTGTTGCAACTTTCATACCCAGTTTGGATCAGAAATTTTCTCAAACAAACTCAGAGAACTCAAAACAAAAATCTGTGGAGCTTTAAAATATGAGCAAGCACTTCCCATAATCCCCAGTTGCTGCAAGAGCGCAATCCACACAATGGGCCTGGCAGATACCTTGCCTGGTCACTCAGGGCTCCTGGAAGTTGCTGGAAGCTCTATTTCAAATCCCACTTCTGACACCATCTGTTGAAAGAAAATCCTTAGCCAAATTTAACTGAGTTTAGTTGAGTGAAGAACTATTCACAAATTGGGCAGTCTCTCCAACCAGAGTGGATTCAGAGAGACTCTAGCACAGTCATGTTGTGGAAGAAGATTTATGGACAGAAGAAGAAAAGTAATGTACAGAAAATGGAAGTGTGGTACGGAAACAGCTGGATCGGTTACAGCTTCCATTTGCCTTATTTGAACATGGTTTGAATAGTCGGTCTCCTTTGATTGGCCAAAACTTGGTGACTGCACAAAAGTAGGTTATATAGTCTCTTTACACCTCCATTTAGGTTATAGTTCACTATGTACAAAGAAACTGAGAGACAGGACTAGCTGGATTTCCTAGGCTGATTAAGAATTCCTCAGCCTAGCTGGGAAGGTGACCGCACCCACCTGTAAACATGGGGCTTGTAACTCAGCTCACACCCGACCAATCAGGTAGCAAAAAGGGTTCACTAACATACAAATTAGGCTAAAAGCAGGAGGCAAAGAAATAGTCAAATCATGTATCACCTGAGAGCACAGGGGGAGAGACAATGATTGGGATATAAACCCCAGGCATTGGAGCCAGGAGTGGGCACCCTATTTGGGTCCCCTCCCATTGTATGGGAGCTCTGTTTTCACTCTATTAAGTCTTGCAACTGCACACTCTTCTGGTCCATGTTTGTTACAGCTTGAGTTGAAATTTCGCTCGTCATCCACGACTGCTGTTTGCCGCCATCACAGACCCGCCTCTGACTTCCACCCCTCTAGATACCGCAGGGTATCTGCTGCATTTCTGATCCAGCCAGGCACCCATTGCCACTCCCAATCAGGCTAAAGGCTCACCATTGTTCCTGAATGGCTAAGTGCTTGGGTTCGTCCTAATTGAGCTGAACACTGGTCACTGGGTTCCACGGTTCTCTTCCGTGACCCACAGGTTCTATTAGAGCTGTAACACTCACTGCAAGGCCCATGGTTCCATTCCTTGAAATCCGTGAGGCCAAGAACCCCAGGTCAGAGAACAAAAGGCTTGCCGCCATCTTGGGAGCTCTAACAACAAAGACCTGCCTGTAACAAAACCTTCAGGCCAAACTTAAAATATAAAAGGAGACAGCTTTAGGCTAAACTTGATTTAATAAGGCCGATTTGAAACCTCTAAAACTGTACTCAAATCTCTTTTCAGGAGAAAACTTGTCAGGAGAAGCATTAGCTGTCAGTATGTATTTGTAGGATTTTCCTCAGGGCCCACACCAAGATGAGTCTCTCTCCAAGCTGCTGCCAGTCAATGACTGAGCATAGTGCAGAAATTCTAGAACTGGACTGTTAGTAACCAATACAGGACTCCTGTAGTAGGCAGCCTGGGTAAGACTGCATTGGTGCTGCACAACACTCTTCAACTCTTCCTAAACAATCCTCCTTTCTTCCCTCAAATGTCAGACTTGCATTATGGTATGAAGGTTTTCCCTAAATACTATAAAATTTTGCTGGCATTTTTGGCAATAAATCTTTTACACTTCTAATTATATCTTGGCATCTGCTTTCTGGAGTTCTTGAAAAAACAGTATCTGTAATTTGGCCTAAAAAGGAACTTAATAATTTGACTTTTTCATTAGTGCACAGGCCTTGCCAAATGCAATTTTTTCTTTTGGATCTCTAAGAATACAGTGCTATTTTCTTTTTTTATGAAGTCATGTGCTATGGGGATTTCTGAGTTTAGCCCATTTTCTGTTCTTCTTGGAATCCTTTTCCTCCTCATCTCCTCATTTTTATTTAGTTACCATGACTCTAAGAATGGATAGATAATTTTAGGGGCCCAGTACAAATAAAAATATAGGCCTTATACAAAAAATATTAAGAATTTCAAGACAACTATAGCATAGCATTAAAACAAGTGTGGGTCCTGCTAAGCTCAGGATTCTGTATAACTGCACAGGTAACATACCTATGAAGCTTGCTCTGCTTAGTACTTCTTCTTCTTTTGTGATTGAACTATCATGACATTTTATCAAGAAGTCTTGGCAGACCTTCTGCAGGAGGTCTGCACATTTGAAATGATGACTCTTTTTATTTATTGAATGACAATCAAAATCCCTACTTTGTCTATGTGAACTCTTTTAAATATATTCAATTAATCAAATCAAAGGAAAACATATTAAAAGTTTTTAAATAAACCTGTTCTTTGTAGTGCAAAGATTATATTTTTAAAATTTATGTAAATTTGATTTTCAAATAGCCCTAATACTGTTTTTCATTCAGTCTTTCTTCATCAGGTATTGCTGAGTAGCTTGTCAATTTACTAATCATCCCTTCAATGTGTACTAGTTCTGACTTGCCTTAAGAACACTTACAAACTGGGTGTGGCCCTTGTATTCTCAATGTGCCCTTTCATTTCAAGGAGACGAACTGCACCAATTTAAATAGCAATCTTAATTGCTTTGCAATGTACTCCTGATAAATGTCTACTGAGACTGATTGCACCCTTCACCTGTGGTTTGGCATTCTATCAATCTCATAAGCTCTTATTGTTAATAAAAGGCAAAGTAATTAGTGGTATTGTTTGAATGGTGCTACTTTCTTTATGTCTAGTGACAAGGTAGAAAATAAAATTGCCCTCAGGTTTTTATGTGTGTTCATACATATTTTAAGATCTTAAAATCAGTGACTTCAGTCTCCAAAATGGGGTTAGATAATGTAATATGCTTTTTTTGGTTTGATAGGAATGTATTTTTATAATTAGGGATATTTAAAAGGCATCTTAATATATTAAATTTATTATCTTTAATTATTAAATATAGTTTGATTGTGATAAATATGAGATATACAGATAAGTGCAAATACGATGGTATATATAAATCAATCCTAATCACATCCTATAGAGCTAACCACAGCCAATCATTCTTACATATTTTTTTCTGTATCTAAACCACGTAATCTAGTTTACAGCTGGGTTCTCCTGACTCTTTAAGACATAGAAAAGATTAAATACGATTGGCTCAAATCTCTTCCTTCTTTATCCTCTGAAAGTTCAGTTTCTGGGATTTTTGGAAATTTCTATTCACTTCTGGTTCTAAGCTTATCTCTCCACTGAATTGCTAATGCTTAATGATTTGCTACAAAATCTAACCACATTATTTCACACAGTAACATAAGATTAATGATCATTTTAAATAATGTGTAATATCTTTTAATTGCTTATTTGCTATTCATATGTTCTCTTTTGTAAAGTATCCAAACAAATGTTTTTCTCATTTTTGTTGGATAATCTTTTTAATTTTTGAGTTCTTTATACGTGGTTCAAGTCCTCTATCAGATACATTTCACAAAAATTTTCTTACCCAGTCTATGATAGTCTATTATTTTTCAGTGTCTTTTGTGAACAGATGTTTCGAATTTTGATGATGCAATAAAATATGTCATTTTTTATTTTGTGCTGTTCTATTTAAGAAGTCTTCACCAGACCTAAGGTTATAAAGATACTCTCTTATGTTGTCTTCTAGTCATTCTATATTTCTAGGGTTCATGTTCTATTTTGTGTTAGCCTCTTCACAATTTTCGTTTTCATTTTCTTTTCTTTTTGGTATGGAGATATCCAATTATTTTATAATAATTGGTTGAAACAACCATTATTTCTCCATTGACTTTTCCCTGCACTTTTGTGAAAAATAAATTGCCCACATATAAGTGTGTCTATTTCTGGACTCTATTTTGTTCATTGTTCTAGGTCACTAGCTTTATGCCATTGCCACATTGTTTTAGTAATGGTAGCTTTATAATAAGTAAAAATCAGGCAGCGTTAGACTTCTAACTTTATTCTTTTTCAAAGTCATTTGTCTATTCCAATTCCTTTGCATTTGCATGTGAATTTTAAAATCAGATTATAAATTTCTGCAAAACTCCTGGTGGCATTTTTATTGGGATATGTTACATCTATACGTCAATTTGGGTAGAATTGACATTGGAAGTAAATGCTTGATGCCATAAAGTGAAAATGGCACTCAGGCAAAGTTTTCTCAGCAAGGCAATTTTCTTTTATAGAAGGGTGCGTCTCACAGATGCAGCAATGGTGAGAGCACACCAGACAAGGGAGGGGATGGGGTTCTTATTCCTGATGCAGCTAGTTCCTACTGCTGTGTCTTTCCCCTATTAGCTATGGTTGGACTGCACAGTCTAAGATAATTCTGATTGACTATTTTAAAGAGAGTAGGGGTACAAGCCAGAGTGGTGGAGTGAGTAGTTTTGGTGGGAAGGATGATTACAGAGCTGGTGACTAAGGATGACTAAGGACAGAGCAGGTGATAGAAGCTAGGAGGGGGTTGTCTACTAAAACCAGGGGCAAGGAGACATAAAGAACAAGGGGCCAGGCACAGTGGCTCACACCTGTAATCCCAGCACTTTGGGAGGCCGAGGCAGGTGGATCATGAGATCAGGAGATAGAGACTATCCTGGCTAACATGGTGAAACCCCGTCTCTACTAAAAGTACAAAATACAAAATATTAGAAAGGCGTGGTGGCAGGCACCTCTAGTCCCAGCTATTCAGGAGGCTGAAGCAGGAGAATGGTATGAACCTGGGAGGCAGAACTTATTTGCTTAATAAAAGGCAGAGCTTGCAGTGAGCCAGGATTACACCACTGCTCTCCAGCCTGGGAGACAGAGAGAGACTCCGTCTCAACCAAAAAAAAAAAAAAAAAAAAAGAATGAGGAAGTTAAATTTTAAAATGGAGAACAAAGAACATACTGACATATGTGTTCTCTGAGGAGGAGCTCAGAACTCATTGTACTTAACAATTTTCCCCCTCTTGAATTTTAAAGGAAGTTAACAGGCTAAAACCTTTGAAGAGGAATTTATTGTATCCTACAATTTCCCCCTTTCAATTTTTACAGTCTTTCCTCTTTAAACCTTTTTAACCTGTCTTGGCTTTGAAAAGCTTATCTGAATAAGGTGAAGGAGAGTTAAGGGAGGTTTTTTGTGTCTAGTGGAAAGGTGATTTCAGTCCTCGTTACTTCATCTTCATCAGAAAGAAAAATTCTCTTTATTTTTAATATCTATTTTTAATATTGTCATTTATAGATTTTAAATTTTCTTCCTGTATCTTTTCCAAAATATAAATTTATTGAATCTTGAGACTAAGTTACTTATAATTTTATAGTCCCACATTTTTGTTGTGATGGTAGTTGTTGTTATTGTTATTGCTTGGTCTTGGATTTTAGATTGGGAGTTTTGAACATAATTCCTTCATTCTGGGAATGAGGATAATTTCCCGGTCATCTCTGTCAGCAAACAAGCAAAAATGATGGTTCATTATACCTTTATATCATGGTTTTGTTCATTATACAAATTATTCTTTCACTAGCTTCTTCTCATATTTATTTATTTATTTTGTTTTTGAGACACAATCTCACTCTGTTGCCACGCTGGAGTGCAGTAGTGTGATTTCAGCGTGCTGCCACCTTTGCCTCCCTGGTTCAAGTAATCCTTCTGTCTCAGCCTCCCGAGTTGTTATGCCCAGACCGTTTATTCCCCGAAGAAGACCACCAGAGTCCAGAGTCAAAGCTAAGCAGCAAGGATCTTTATTACAGGTTCGAACCTG
>NW_012107875.1:697265-698159 GCF_000951045.1 Mandrillus leucophaeus | reverse complement strand
CTCATTTGTTTTCAAGTCCTGATTTGTTGATTTTATATATTAAAAGGAAAATTTTAAAATTCCTCTCTCTTGGAAAGAGTGAAAACTTTTTCTTATTTCTATTTGCTCCTGAATCCTATGAATTAGTAAAATGAAAAAATTACCATGAGGAGGGGCTGGCAAGATGGCAGAATAGGAACAACTCTGGTCTGCATTCCCAGTGAGATCAACACAGAAGGCAGGTGATTTCTGCATTTCCAAATTAGGTACCTGGCTCATCTCATTGGGACTGGTAAGACAGTAGGTGCAGCCCACGGAGGGTAAGCCGAAGCAGGGTAGGGAGTCACCTCACCTGGGAAACTAAAGGGGTTGGGGAACTCCCTCCCCTAGCCAAAGGAACCAGGAGGGATCTTGTCGTAAGGGATGGTGCACTACAGCCCAGATATTACACTTTTCCCATGGTCATCACAACCCACAGACTAGGAGATTCCCTCGGATACCTATGCCACTAGGGTCCTGGGTTTCAAGCACAAAACTGGGTGGCCATATGGGCAGACACTGAGCTAACTGCAGGAGTTTTTTGTTTTGTTTTGTTTTTTGTTTTTCATACCCCAGTGTCACCTGGAATGCCAGCGAGACAGAACCGTTCACTCCCCTGGAAAGGGGGCTGAAGCCAGGGAGCCAAGTGGTGCAGACCCTACCCCCATGGAGCCCAGAAAGCTAAGGTCCACAGGCTTGAATTCTTGCTGCCAGCACAGCAGTCTGAAGTTGACGAGGGATGATCCAGCTTGGTGGGGGGAGGGGTGTCCACCATTACTGAGGCTTGAGTAAGCTGTTTTCCCCTCACAGTTTAAACAAAGCCTCTGGTAACTTCAAACTGGGTGGAGCCCAGTGCAGCTCAGCAAATCCGCTGTA
>NW_012107875.1:690629-692765 GCF_000951045.1 Mandrillus leucophaeus | reverse complement strand
GTCTTGTGACCTTGCCTCAGAACTTACAAAATCTCTGGTATGTGCAAAACAAAATCTCTGGTACGTGCAGAAAACCAGGTACTCACAGAACTTACGAAATCTCTGGTATGTGCAAAGATTAGAGAGTAGAACAAGGGTGTAGCAGGTGGGGGGCAGGTACACATCTATCTTTGTGTCCTTTCAGAGTAGCTGAGATTACAGGCATGTGCCACCATGTCCAGCTAATTTTTGTATTTTTAGTAGAGATGGAGTTTCACCACGTTGACCAGGATGGTCTCGATCTCCTGACCTCATGATCTGCCTGCCTCGGCCTCCTAAAGTGCTGTCTTCTCATATTTTAATCAAAAGAGAAGCTACTTTAAAAAATAACTACTTTATTACTTCAGTAATTCAACTTCCTGGGAGAAAAATGTCTAGAACTAGATTTTTGATGTCATCAAAAGCTACACCTCAGGGTAACTTAATTTCTGCATCAGGTTTTCTATAGGTTCCATGAAGCTCTTGAACAAAAAGCCAGCTTTACGAATACCATTTCCTTTCTGCCCAGCCTAACCACCAGATGCAAGTTGGCACTGACCTGCATTCTAAGTTCTTTCCACACTGTGGATATTCTCTTGGCTCTAACTGTGAAACCAGTCTCAAAGCATCTTTTGCTACCGCTTTCAATTTCTACTGATCCTTAGCAGATAAAGTGGTAAATTAGTTGTTTCTCTCTACCCAACATATTTGCTTTGCTTAAAGTGTCTTTTCCTCTAAAATGGTGAGAATTAATGAGTTGTACCATCATGGATGCTGTACTTTCTCCAGCTGTATGCTTGTAGATCACCCCTTGGCAGTTTCCCACCTGCAGTGGACCCAGCAGACATCGTTGGTAAGTTTTAGCACTGAGATTATAGACCTTTTGCACAAGAGATTTCTCTGAATGAAATCAAGGAACAGAATGGTAAGAAAGTCAAATGCCTTTGTTTACATTGCTATTTTCTGCCTAAACATTTGTATAGATTTTAAATTTAATAACATTTGCACACTTTTTAACGTACATTTTCTAAATAGCAAAACTTTTTAATATATATTTTCTGATTTGGTCCAATGATACCTGTATAAAAACATGGAAGGCATTTGTAAATCACGTTTTCCCTATAAGAAAACTTTCAGGCCAAAAAATTTATAAGTGATCTAAATGGTAAAATTTATATATAACAAAGCCAGGTATAAAAGTAAGTCCACTATACATTTACATTAGTCATGGGAAATGATTGACATTTGACCAGATTTTGAAAGTAATTGCAAATTATGTATCTATATTTAGGCTATATTCAGACCTATAAGTCGTTAAAGTTTGTTAAAGGTTTAGACAAGTATCATTTTGCTTGGAATTTTATATATATATATATATTTATATCAGCCATATTTTGCCATGTTCAATTGGGAAAAGAGTTTGTTAGTTACTAAGCTATTATCTCACATATACAGACCCTCATTTTATTCTATGCTTTGAAATACAGGGGCTATGCTTTTTGGCAATTATGTTTTCTCTTTCCCAACTGACTTCCTGTTACATTCTATCAATAAGGGTTCTAGCTAAAGGGAAACTGGAAAGCTAGTAATGACCTTGCCTCTTGGCAGCAGCAGTGAGTTCCCTTATTGCTCCCTCACTTTCACACTCCCAGAACTAGCCTCATTGTGTACGCTTCAAAGGTAACAGCACAAGCCAGGCAATGCCCCTTTTCAAGGGTCTACATCCCAGATTTGTGGATCCTCTGATCGTCTTCCAGACTACTTGGTTCTAACAACACCAATTCTTTCCCTTTTTTACCCCACCCCTTGGGTGATGGTAAATGCTTTCTGAACTTAGAAGATTTTTATTACCTCAGTGTTACTTAAAAAATATTCTTTAAAACTTATTTAATTGATTTCTTATATTTAATGATTGTGAATAAAATAACAGATGTGGTTTTTATTTGATTAACTGGTCTCTGCCTGATTGTTAAGTTAGAAGAGGGAATGTAGTTGAAAAAGAAGAGAAAATAGTATTACAGCATATTAATTAATGGATTGATAAAATGATAAAAATTTGCAGGATGACTCTCTTCTTATGTGTTCAGAAATATGTAAACATACCTATAATTCTGCCAT
>NW_012107875.1:649819-689559 GCF_000951045.1 Mandrillus leucophaeus | reverse complement strand
GGCAGCAACCCCAGTAAGGGACTAATAGATAAAACTCCCAACTCCCTGGGACAGAGCACCAGGGAGAAGGGCAGCTGTGTGTGAGAGGTGAAGCCAGCTGGACTTCCTCGGGCAAGGAGGGGACTTGGAGAACTTTTCTGTCTTACAATGGTATTGTAAAATGCACCAATCACGGCATCCCAGATAGACTCTTTGGCAGCAGTGACTCTCCAAAACCGCCGAGGCCTAGACCTCCTCACTGCAGAGAAAGAAGGACTTTGCACCCTCTCAGGGAAAGAGTGTTGTTTTTACACTAACCAATCAGGGATGGTATGAGATGCCACCTGGCATTTACAGGAAAAGGCTTCTGAAATCAGACAATGCCTTTCAAATTCTGATACGACCTCTGGAGTTGGGTGACATGGCTTCTCCCCTTTCTAGGTCCCATGACAGCCATCTTGCTATTACACACCTTTGGGCCCTGTATTTTTAACCTCCTCATCAAATTTGTTTCCTTCAGGATTGAGGCCATCAAGCTACAGATGGTCTTACAAATGGAACCCCAAATGAGCTCTAATCACAACTTCTTCTGAGGACCCCTGGACTGACCCACTGGCCCTCTGACTGGCCTAGAGAGTTCCCCTCTGAAGGACACAACAACTTCAGGGCCCCTTCTTCACCCCTATCCAGCAGGAAGTAGCTAGAGAGGTCATCACCCAATTCTCAACAGCAGTTGGGGTATCCTGTTTAGAGGAGGGATTGAGAGGTGAAGCCAGCAGGACTTCCTGGGTCAACTGGGGACTTGGAGAAATTTTCAGTCTTACAAGGGGATTGTAAAATGCACCAATCAGTGCTCTGTAAAAATGAACCAATCAGCATTCTGTAGCTAGCAAGAAGTTTGTAAAATGCACCAATCAGCACTCTGTAAAATAGAACAATCAGCACTCTGTAAAATAGAACAATCAGCACTCTGTAAAATGGACCAATCAGCAGATTCTAAAAGTAGCCAATCATGGGGAGGATTGAGAAAAGGGCATTCTGATAGGACAGAAACAGGACATAGGAGGGGACAAATAAGGGAATAAAAGCTGGCCACCCCAACCAGCAGCAGCAACCCGCTCAGCTCCCCTTCCATGCTGTGGAAGCTTTGTTCTTTCGCTCTTCACAATAATTATTGCTACCACTTACTCTTTGGGTCCGGGCCATCTTTAAGAGCTGTAACACTCACCGTGAAGGTCCATGGCTTCATTCTTGAAGTCAGCAAGACCACAAATCCACCACAAATGGACAGTTTTATCAGACTTAAACCTTCCTGCCTGCCAGCTCTGAAGAGAGCAGCCAATCTTCCAGCACAGTGCTCAAGCTCTGCCAAGAAACAGATTGCCAGCTGGGCATGGTGTCTCACACTTTCCAGTACTTTGGGAGGCCACGGTAGATGGATCATGAGGTCAGGAGTTTGAGACCAGCCTGGCCAACACAGTGAAACCCCGTCTCTACTGAAAATACAAAAATTAGCTGGGTGTGGTGGTGGGCACCTGTAATCCCAGGTACTTGGGAAGCTGAGGCAGGAGAATTGCTTGAACCCAGGAGGCAGAGTTGCAGTGAGCCAAAATTGCACAACTGCACTCCACCCTGGGTGACAGAGCTAGACTGTCAAAAAAAAGAAAAAGAAAAAGAAAAAGAAATAGACTGCCTCCTCAAATGGGTCCCTGACCCCCATGCCTCCTGACTGGGAGAAACCTCCCAGCAGGGATTGACAGACGCCTCATACGGGAGAGCTCTGGCTGGCATCTAGCAGGAGTCCCTGTGAGACAAAGTTTCCAGAGGAAGGAACAGGTAGTAATCTTTGCTGTTCGGCAGCCTGTGCTGGTGATACCCAGGAAAATGGGGTCTGGAGCAGACCTCCAGCAAACTCCAGAAGACTGGCAGCAGAGGGACCTGTTAGAAGGAAAACTAACAAAAAGAAAGGAATACCATCAGCATCAACAAAAAGTATGTCCACACAGAAACCTCATTTGAAGGTCACCAATATCAAAGACCAAAGGTAGGTAAATCCATGAAGATGAGGAAAATCCAGTGCAAAAAGACTGAAAATTCCAGAAAATTCCAGCAAAAAATCTGAAAATTCACAACTCCTTGCTAGCAAGGGAACAAAACTGGACCGAGAATGAGTTTGACGAATTGACAGAAGTAGGCTTCAGAATGTCAGTAATAACAAACTCCTCTGGGCTAAAGAACCATGTTCTAACCCAATGAAAGGAAGCTAAGAACCTTGAAAAAAGGTTAGAGGAACTTCTAACTAGAATAACCAATTTAGAGAAGAACATAAATGACCTGATGGAGCTGAAAAACACAGCACGAGAACTTCATGAAGCATACACAAGTATCAACAGCTGAATCAATCAAGTGGAAGAAAGGATATTAAAGATTGAAGAACAACTTAATGAAATAAAGCGTGAAGACAAGATTAGAGAAAAAAGAATAAGGAACGAACAAAGCCTCGAAGAAGTATGGGACAATGTGAAAAGACCAAACCTGTGTTTGATTGGTGTACCTGAAATTGATGGGGAGAATGGAACCAAGTTAGAAAACACTGTTCAAGCTATTATCCAGGAGAACTTCCCCAACCTAGCAACACAGGCCAACATTCAAATTCAGAAAATACAGAGAACACCACAAAGATATTCCTCGAGAAGAGCAACCCCAAGACACATAATCATCATGTTCACCAAGGTTGAAATGAAGGAAAAAATGTTAAGGGCAGCCAGAGAGAAAGGTCAGGTTACCCACAAAGCGAAGCCCATCAGACTAACAGTGGATCTCTCTCCAGAAATCCTATAAGCCAGAAAAGAGTGGGGGCCAGTTTTCAACATTCTTAAAGAAAATAATTTTCAACCCAGAATTTCATATTCAGACAAACTAAGCTTCTTAAGCAAAGAGTAAATAAAATATTTTACAGACAAGCAAATGCTGAGAGACTTTGTCACCACCAGGCATGCCTTATAAGAATTCCTGAAGGAAGCACTAAATATATAATGGAAAAACAAGTATGAGCCACTGCAAGAACATATCAAATTGTAAAGGCCATAGACACTACAAAGAAACTGCATCAACTAATGGGCAAAATAACCAGCTAGCATCATAATGACAGGATCAGATTCCCCTATAACAATATTAACCGTAAATGTAAATGGGCTAAATGCCCCAATTAAAAGACACAGACTGGCAAATTTGATAAAGCATCAAGACCCATTGATGTGCTGTATTCAGGAGACTCATCTCATGCACAAAGACACACATAGACTCAATATAAAAGGATGGAGGAATATTTACCAAGCAAAGGAAAGGCAAAAAAAGCAGAGGTTGCAATCCTAGTCCCTGATAAAATAGACTTTAAACTAACAAAGGTCAAAAAAGGCAAAGAAAAGCATTACATAATGGTAAAGGGATCAATGCAACAAGAACTACTATTCTAAATATATATGCACCCAATACAGGAGCACACAGATTCATAAAGCAAATTCTTAGAGACCTACAAAGAGATTTAGACTCCCACACAGCAATAGTGGGAGACTTTGACACCCCACTGTCAATATGAGACAGATCAATGGGCAGAAAATTAACAAGGTTATTCAGGACTTGAACTCAGCTGTGGATCAAGTGTACCTAATAGACATCTACAGAACTCTCCACCCCAAGTCAACAAAATATACATTATTCTCATAAACACATTGCACTTATTCTAAAATTGAGCACATAATTGGAAGTAAAACACTCCTCAACAAATGCAGAAGAATGGAAACTGTAAAAATCAGCCTCTCAGACCACAGTGCAATAAAATTAGAACTCAGGATAAAAAAACTCACTCAAAACCACACAACTACATGGAAACTGAACAACCTGCTCCTGAATGACTACTGGGTAAGTAACGAAATTATGGCAGAAATAAATAAGTTCTTTGAAACCAACGAGAACAATGACATAAGGTACCAGAATCTCTGGGATACAGCTAAAGCAGTGTTTAGAGGGAAATTTATAGCAGTAAATCACCACAGGAGAAAGTGGGAAAGATCTAAAATCAACATCCTAACATCACAATCAAAAGTACTAGAGAAGCAAGAGCAATCAAATTCAAAAGCTAGCAGAAGACAAGAAATAACTAAGATCAGAGCAGAACTGAAGGAGATAGAGACACAAAACACTGGTAAAAAAATCAATGAATCCAGGAGCTGGTTTTTTGACAAGATTAAAAAAAATAGATAGACCACTAGCCAGATTAATAAAGAAGAAAAGAGAGAAGAATCAAATAGGCACAATAACATTTGATAAAGGGAATATCACCACTGATCTCACAGAATTACAACCAACCATCAGAGAGTACTCTAACTCTAAATAACAAATAAACTAGAAAATCTAGAAGAAATGCAGAAATCACTGGACAAATATACCCTCCCAAGACTAAACCAGCAACAAATTAAATCCCTGAATAGACCAACAGCAAATTCTGAAATTGAGGCAATAACTAATAGCCTACCAACCGAAAAAAGCCCAGGACCAGACGGATTCACAGAGTAATTCTATCAGTGATACAAAGAGGAGTTGGTACCATGCCTTCTCAAACTATTTCAAACAATAGAAAAAGAGGAAATTTTCCCTAACTCATTTTATGAGGCCAGCATCATCCTGATACCAAAACTAGGAAGAGAAAAAACCAAAAAGAAGAAAATTTCAGGCTAATATCCCTGATGAACATCAATGCAAAAATCCTCAATACAATACTGGCAAACCAAATCCAGCAGGACATCCAAAAGCTTGTCCACCACAATCAAGTCAGCTTCATCCATGGGATGCAAGGCTGGTTCAGCTACCTAATGTAGATGACGGGTTGATGGGTGCAATGCACCACCATGTCATGTGTATGCCTATGTAACAAACCTAGATGTTCTGCACATGTATCCCAGAACTTAAAGTATAATAAAGAAAGACTATTAGCAGAATAAGTTTTCATGACATTTGTTTCCTTTCCCTGATGAAATAGAAATTCCCAAAGTGAAATTTTATTCTATAAAAATAATCTCTTTTTTCCTAGGCTCTTTTTATTTAGTGTGTGGTATAGTGCCTGAGGCTCTACAGAACTGATGCATCTGCTGGCACACTTTGAACATAAGTCAATGATACAAAGGAGCAGGAACTACATGGAAACTATCAAATTAAGTGTCAGAGCAGTCGTCAATCTTTTTATTTCCAAAGGGAGCCAACTTTGCAAATCAATAGACAGTATAGTGTCTAGGGCTTTCAGTTTAGTGGAAATGTGGGTGTCAGTAGCTGCAGTATTAGTCTTCAGAATCAGTGCCATGGTATAATTTGAGTTGTTTCTCCTGCATATTCCACCAGTAACCCAGTATTTTTGTAATGTGTTCTTTTTTTCTTATTTGAAGGTAGGGGGGCAGTTAAATATACTAATTAGCTTCTGTTGCATGCAACTAAGAAATATTAATGATATGTTCAATTTGGGCTGTCACCAAGATGGGAGATGAAAAAAATTAAAAGGATTTTATAATTAAAACCTGTATGTATATATGTAAATTTAAACAATAGCATGTAAATAGTATATATAATACAGTATCCACAATATATATAACATCTACATATAAACACATAGGTGTATATGTACATATATATTTACAAATAGACATATATGTATAATGTGTGTGCCATACATGTATACACTCACAATCATACATACACACACACATGCAGACCAATTATGAGTTAACTAGGGTTAAGTTCAAATATTTCATACATTTCATAGTTACTGCTTTTATAAAAGAACTTATATGCTTTTGTAAGGAAAATATATCTAATTCCTATTTTGAATTTCTTTTCTTTTCCCATTTTTTCCCAAGTTTACATTAGAAAGTTAGAAAATTACATTGGCTGGGCCCAGTATGGAGACTAAGGAGCATCTACTAAATAAAATTTGTGATTTATAATTTAAGTGAGGCATGCGTTCTTATATCTGTAACCAAGATAACATTTTTCTTTTTTAACTAAGACAACTTTTTCCTATTTTTCCTGACATAGCAAGAGAGTTATATATCAAAATCTGAGACTCTCAGTTGGAAACAGACATTGGTAGAAGGAAAGCAGATGTAAGAAGTGGGCATTCTGCCAAGGCTGAGATACCAGTAAGAATGCCAAATATTTTTCTATGAGTCTGACAATGCCAAAAAGAAAATTGGGGGCTGTCACGAGCACTTTGTATTCCAGGGAGTAGCTTGATAAGGTGAGACTGTGTAATGTTAAATAGAATTATTATAATTTTCAGCGACCTATTAATATCAGGTATAGCAAAATAGATTTGCCATAAAACCAATACTTCCAGTATTAATTTAAAATGAAGAAACGTCCCACTACCTTCAGGGGCCAAGTTTATGAAGCTGGGACAAATACAAATGATTACTTTTATTCCCACCCCTAATCACCATATTTTATTTCAGAATTCTGATTCAATTTTAGCCTGAAGAAAAAAAAATGCTATCATGTAATTTCCAGATTCTGTATGATTAACTTGGTTAAACTTTGACTTATTCGATGTCTTTCGTTCTTTGTGTCCGTCAACTCCCTCTTGTATTTAAGTCCTAATCCCAATGTTTACCATTTTAATGCACTTTTGCGGATATCTCACATTTTTTCTGCCTTCCTGCCTTTTCCTTTCTTTTCTTTTTGTGGTGAAAATGCTAACACAACAATCGATTGTTTTCTCTGCTTCTACACCTGGGTGTTGTGCTGAAATAATTCATGTATTCTCTCAGGTTGGTGTCACTACTTGTTTCTCCCCTCAATCAGGTTATCAGTTTCTGCTATAAAATTATTTAAATTTCTTCAGTAAGTCCTTCCCACCAGCAACTGTTTTAAACCTTTTCCCTTCAGCCTGCTAACAACTTATCTTTCTCTTCATACAGTGGCTTACACTTACTTAGTGAAATGCCCTCTGTAAACATGTCCTCGAATTGCAGCCCATTCATCCTTTCTTCCTAACATTTTAGAAAAACGAATAGATTTCTTTTGTCAAATCCAAAGTCAACACTCCAGCTGTGTCCTGAATGGCACCTCCTTTTCCCAATTCTATTACATTTACACTTACTTTCATGTATTAGCTACATTTTTTTTGTCTGTTATTTACTTTCAGTCTTTGTTTAAACAGACTTGAGTTGTCTTCCATTATAAAATACCCTTTCTACTTGACATCGCTTCTTCTCTAAGGCCCTGTATCTCCCTTCCTCTTTATGGTTAAGTAATCTAAATGTGTGTTTTTCATGATCTTCCATAATATTTACTAAGGTATGTTCTGAAGTCTGTGTTCTACTTCTATCTACTCCCCATAGAGACCTCTCAACTGCTAAAAAGAATGAAACGTATGTTGCCGTCCTTTTTTTCACTTTTTGCCTGTTTTGATTCTTTTGACCACTCATTCTTTCTTGAAATCGTCTCTTTTTAAATTTTCTTTTTCTTGGTGTCTTTTGTGAGCTTCTTGTTCTTTCCCAATTCCTTATGTGTCTGTGCTTTTTTGAATATTGCTTTTAGGTCTCTCCTTTCTCTTTACTTATTATCTTTAGGATAAGATATCACTTCAGTTACTAGCTCCACATTCATGATACCCAAATATATATTTCTAGTCTGAGATTTTCCTCCCAAACTCCTGTCTTATTTATCCAACTGCTTGTTGTTATTTCCTGCCTCTCTTGAAATGCAGTATGACCCAAACACTCAAACCTCCCCTAATGAAGTAATGCCTCCTGGTTTTTGGATCTTAGCAAAATATTCCCACCACCAGTGCAACTACTTAAGCTAAATGCTGAGTATACACTGATGACCTTTTCTAGTTCAGTGTCTACTCTAACTCCAGACCAGTCAATCACTAATTATTTTTAAGTGTCTCCAGGACATGACTCCTTTGCCACTGCCATTATCTTTATCTAGGTTTCCTCCTCTCCTGCCTGTATTATTTCCCCAGTCTTTTTACCTAGGCACCCTGTATTAGTCCATTCTCACACTGCTATAAAGAACTTCCCGAGACTGGGTAACTTATAAAGGAAAAAGGTTTACTTGACTCACAGTTCTGCAGGGCTTGGGAGGCCTCAGGAAACTTATGATCATGGTGGAAGGGGAAGCAGGCACATCCTTCCTCACACGGCTGCAAGAGAGAGAAGTGCCAATCAAAGGGGGAAAAGCCCCTTATAAAACCCACTCACTATCACGAGAACAGCATGGGAATAACCACCTCCACGATTCAATTACCTCCCACCAAGCCCTCCCACAACACATGGGGATTATGAAAACTGCAATTCAAGATAAGATTTGGGTGGGGACACGGCCAAACCATATCGTACCCTGACTGTAATTTTACTCTCTAGCCATCGTCATCTTTTATAAATAAAAATCTGATCAAGTCACTCCTGCAAAAGATTTTTTTAGTGTCCCATTTCCTTAAAATAAAAGGTAAACTTCTTGACTCAAAACACAAAATCATTTAACATACGTAACTCTTGCTTATATCTCCACCATAATTTGTTGATTTCTTCAACAAACATGTGTTTATTAATTATTTCAACAAATATGTGCTTGTTTATTCATTAATTCAGCAAAGTGGTCTTGACATGCATTATGTTTTAGGCATTGTTATATATACTGAGGATATAGCACTGTAAAAAAATAGATAAAGTTTCTACCCTATGACAATCATATCAAGGATGGTATACTAGTCCATTCTCTCACTGCTACAAAGAAATACCTGATACTGGATAATTTATAAAGAAAAGAGGTTTAATTGGCTCAAAGTTCTGCAGGCTGTATAGGAAGCATGGCTGGGGAAGTCTCAGGAAACTTACAATCATGGTAGAATGAAAACGGAAAACAGACACATCTTACGTGGTTGGAGAAGGATGAAGAGATAAAGGGGGAAGGTGCTACACACTTTTAAAAAACCAAATCTCATGAGCACCCACTTACTTACTATCATCAGAGTAGGCCTGAGCAGAAATCCACCACTATGATCCAGTTGCCTCCCATCAGGCCCCAACTCCAACACTGGGGATTACAATTTTGCGGCAAGCCAGGCCATACTAACAATTGTTTCAGTAGTGACTGAGTCGTTAAGTTAAATACTAAAAGCCCGTGCCCTTATACAATGGTTGGGATGTAACAAATGCCCATCAAGGCTTTTGCCTCGGCATTTCCTGGTCCTTAAAGCATGAAAAAATACCTAAGGAATTCTTAAGAGGACCCAGTTTGAATTAAACACGTTTCATTGTGGGTCTGAAGACACTTCCCAGGCCTCCACAAACAAGTTTATTGGGGGTCTCAAGGACCCCCTAAAACCTCCATGATTTTGCATGAGACAAGATAAGAGTAATCACCCCAGCACATAGACCCATTTACATAAAGTAAATTTACTAAGGCTCCAGAGGAAGGTCTTCAAAGTTAATCACTTATGTCTTTAGATGAATGCAAATTTACATGTAGACATATAGCTTAGAAGATACGTAAGCTCTGGAAAACTTTGTAATTTTGAGTCAGTCTGGTGATAATTTCCAGGTCTTCTCCCTTTAATTGGGTGGAGAAATAAAAACTCTCTTCCTCCCCAGTTCATCTGCATCTCATTACTGGGACATGAGAAATAGCAGCCTGACCCTCAGTTGGGTCTTGGAACAATTTGACATGAGATTTCGGTGGGGATGCGGACCCAACCATATCATTCTGCCCATAGCCCCTTCCAAATCTTATGTCCTTCGTGCATTTCAAAATACAATCATGCCTTCCCAATGGTCTCCCAAAGTGTTGACTCATTCGGGCATTAACTCAAAAGTCCAAAGTCTTATCTGAGAAAAAGCTAGTCCCTTCTGCCTATGAGCCCACAAAATTAAAACAAAACAAAACAAACAAAAGTTAGTTACTTCTAAACAAAAGTTAGAGATACAATGGGGCCATAGGCATTGGGTAAATGCTTTCACTCCAAAAGGGAGAAATTGACCAAAACAAAGGGACTATAGGCTCCATGCAAGTCCAAAACCCAGCAGAGCAGTCATTAAATCTTAAAGCTCCAATGTAATCCCCTTTGACTCCATGTTCACCTCCAGGTGACTCTGACACAAGGGGTGGTCTCTCAAGGCTGTGGGAAGGTTCAGCCCTGTGCCTCTGCAGGGCTCAGTTCTCATGGTTGCTCTCAAGGGCTGGCATTGATTGCCAGTCACTTTTCCAGGTGCCCGGGGCAGGCTGTCAATGAATCTGCCATTCTGGAGTCTGGAGGACAATGGCTGTGTTCCCACAGCTCCATTAGGTAGTGCCCCAGTAGGGACCCTGTGTGGGGGCTCCAATCCCACATTTTCCTTCCACACAGCCCTAGTAGTGGTTCTCCATGGCGGCTCTGCCCCTGCAGAGCACTTTTACCTGTACATCCAGACTTGTCTATACGTCTTCTGAAATCTAGTGGAGGCTCCCAAGCTTAAACTTTTGTATTCTGTCTACCTGCAGGCTTGACAATAAAGCTGCCAAGGCTTATGGCTTATACCTTTTGAAGCAGCAGCCTAATTCTCCAGGTCCCTTTAAGCCTAGGCTGCAGCTGGAGCAGCTGTAATGTAGGAAACAGTGTCCCAAGACTGTGCAGGGCAGCAGGGCCCTGGGCCTGGCCCATGAAACCACTCTGTCCTCCTATGCTTCTGGGCAAAAGCCTGTGATGAGACTGTCTGTGATGGGAGTGTCTGGCCCAAAAGTCTCTGAAGTGCCTCCAGGGTTTTTTTTCTTACCATTGTCTTGACTATTAGTAATTACCCTTTTTAGTTATGCAAGTTTCTGCAGTCTGCTTCAATTTCTTCCGTGAAAATGGGTCTTTTGTTTCTACTACATGACCAGTTTGCAAATTTTCCAAACCTTTACCTTGTTTCCCTTTGAAATGTAAGTTTCAGTTCCAGATCATTTCTTCGTTCATGCATATAAGCATAGGCTTTTAGAAGCAGCCTGCCTACTTTTGAACCACTTTGCTGCTTAGAAATTTCTTCTGCCAGATACCCTAAATCATCTCTCTCAAGTTTAAATTTACACATATCTCTAGAGCCAGGGCACAATGCTGCCAGGTTCTTTGCTAATGTGTAACAAAAGTGACTTTTGCTCCAGTTCCCAATAAGTTCCTTATCTCCATGTGAGACCTCATCAGCCTGACCATCTCTGTCCATATCACTATCAACATTTTGGTCAAAACCATTCAACAAGTCTCTAGGAAGTTCCAAACTTTCATCTTTCTGTCTTCTTCTGAACCCTCCAAAGTGTGCCAACCTCTGCTGATTACCCAGTTTCTAAACTGCTTCCAAATTTTAGGCATCTTTACAGCAATGCCCCACTCCTGGATACCAATTTTATGTATTAGTCCCTTTTCACATTGCTATAAAGAAATACCTGAGACTGGGTAATTTATAAAGCAAAGAGGTTTAATTGGCCTATGGTTCTGTAGGCTGTACAGGAAGCATGGCTGGGGAGACCTCATGAAACTTACAATTATGACAGAAGATAACGGGGAAGAAGGCACATCTTACATGGCTGGAGCAGAAGGAAGCAAGGGAGGGGGAAGGTGATACATGCCTTTAAATAACCAAATCTCATGAAAACTCATTCACTATCATGACAGCAGCACTGAGGAGGAAATCCACCCCCCATGAATCAATCATCTCCCACCAGCCCCATCTCCAACATTGGGAATTAGAATTTGACATGAGATTTGGGTGGGGACACAGACCCAAACCATATCAGAATGAATACAGAGACAGCCACAGGTGATGCAGTGATAAGAGGATGGGAGACAGTAGTCATTTTAGATGGGTTGTCAGCTGAGGCCACTTTGAGGAGTTACAATTTAAACAGAGAATGAAGTTAAAGTGTAGCCCATGGAAAAACTCATGATAATATTCAGAAGAAAACAACTGGTGCCAAGTCTCTATGTGATGTGTGCTTGATGTTTCAGGGAAAAGATGTGGAGGCCAATGTGGCTGGAGTGTTCACCAGAGTATTTAATGAAGGGAATGGTATGATATATTCTACTTTTTAGAATAATTACTATGGCTGCCAAGTGGAACGTAGACACTAGGGAAGAAAAAGTGGAAACAGAGACACCAGTTGTGATATAATAACAGATAATAGTTGATTTTTAATGCCTGTTTTTGCCAGAAATAGTTTCAGAGTGTTCTCTACATGTAAATACAGGCACATTTGCCATGTTCCAGCTATTGTGTAGTTTTTGCATGAACTATATTGTCTCCCACCTTTCAATCTTCTTATATTCTGTCGAATGTTCTTGAATCATTTGCTTATAATATCAACTCATCACTAGGATGCAGCCTAGATGATAGCTTTTCTCACTTTTAAAGCTTGGATAATATGTAATTCCTATATGCTCTCAGTTCCTACCCATATTATAACATGCATCTGGTTACTTACTTACTCTCCAATCTACTCCACTAGATGAAGGATCTTACTGGATGTAGTATTTCCTGTATGTTACCACAGTGGTTAGGTGATACTTGAGTAAGTTTATAAAGAGTCATTTGTGTAGATAAATTAGGAAATTTAATAAAGCAAGTAGAAATATAGTAGCTGCAAAGACTTTGAGGTCAAGTAGGAGTTTGGTGTCTCTCCAAAGCAACAGTAAACTAGTGTGGTTAACAGGAAATGAGGCAGAGAAGATGAATATGAGGTGACGTGCTTACTGGCCAAAAAAAAAAAAAAAAAAAAGTTTTTTAAAACATGCTTTTATCCCTATGTATAATTTATTCTATTGCATTTGTATAAGGCATTTTAAATTACAAAATAATTTTTCACACAGTAGTTTTATTTTCTCCTACTTAGCATTCTAAGAACATTGCTACACATTTTTTTTTTCTGCCTCTATACTTGAAACCTTCCCAAATCCAGGCCCATTCCCATACACACACAACTTGTTTCTAGTTGTCTTTCTTTTGTGAATAAATACTTTCAAATTCTCTCATTTTTATCTTTAAAATCGTTATTTCTTCATATCACTACTAAAATTTTACTTTCCTCTAAAAAATACCTTCTCTTGAAATAAGTGAGATAAAGCATTCCAACTTTTATTTCAAAAGAACATCAGAATTTGAGTTATTTCTCACTGCCATTTGTCTATTTTTGTTCTGTTACCATAATTTTCAATTATTGTCTTTCAAATATTCACCCAAAGTGCCAATCCCCTTTTTTATCCATTCTCAATACCATTATTGTGATGCTATGGGAATATTTATCTAGGCTTCAATGAAATGAATAATAATGGCACTAAGTTTCTGAGTTCCTTATCTACTTGAATTACCTTCTTTTACATTCTCCGTATTCATACATGTTGTCACTTTATATAATATTTTATTACAAAAATCTTATCCACTATCAAGAGTTGGGTCATAACTCTGATTATATTTTCCTTAATCATAGCTATTCTTAAATTTACCTTTTGTTTCTTTCTTCATCTGTTTTGTGACATATAGTTCCCAAAATCAGCTCTAATTTCCCAATCCATCATGCTTTATCTGTAGCCAGTCTAAATGCAATGATTCATCATACAAAATATGTTCCCTGAAGTTCTTTCCAGAATTGATTTTATTTCCAGCTTGAGAGGAACTGTGTCCATTCATTCAACAGACACATCATGAGCATTCACTATTTCTCATGTGCTATTGTAGGTACATATGATAGAGCAATGAATCAGACAGTGATTCTGCTCTTTGATTCTAGTTGGGGAAGAGAGACAATAAGAAAATAAGTGAGTATGCATGTGAAGTAAATAGATATATGGTGGTAAAATGTGCTGCAAAGAGAAGCAAAGAAGGATAAAATGATGGAGAGAAAATATGCCCATATTTAAAAACAGAGGTTGGCTCTGTGAGACTTTCTGATAAAGGGACATTTGAACAGAGAACTGAAGAATACTATTCAGATCTTTGAGGAAAATACTCTTCTGGACACAGGAACAACAAATACAAAGAAAAAGAATTATATTCAGCTTTCATGAAGATGAGCAAAGGTGTAAATGTGATTGGAACAGAGTGGGCAAAGAGGAGTATAGTATAATAGACAACAAATTCTGAGAGATAGCATGTTTTCTTTATTTGTTTATTGTTTTTGAGACTGAGTCTCATTCTGTCACCAAGGCTCAGTGGAGCATTCTCAGCTTACTGCAACCTCCGCCTCCCACGTTCAAGCAATTCTTGTGCCTCAGCCTCCTGAGTAGCTGGGATTACAGGCATTCAGCCCCATACCCAGCTAATTTTTGTATTTTTGGTAGAGAGAGGGTTTCACCATGTTGGCGAGGCTGGTCTCAAACTCCTGACCCCAAGTGGTGCACCCGCCTCAGCCTCCCAAAGTCCTGGGATTACAGGAATGAGTCATCGCACCTGGCACATGTTTTCTTTTATGCTATGTGTTTCTTCTTTGCCATAGTCAACCAGGGACCATTCCATAATTAATTTTTCCCCTTATTTTTAGTTTGTTATAATTGATTTTTCATTAAATTCACTGGAAAATTATGTCTTTCCTCCAAGTATATACATAGCCAAATATTTTACAGTGAAAAATCTAAAACACTCACAGAGAGTTCCATTTAAAATTTTTACCTATGTGCTCCTACTTCATTTCTACCTTTCTAAATGAAATATTAAAAGTGTTCAAAAAGGAAAGAAGGAAGGAAGGAGAACAACTAACATTCCAATTTGGCTTATTCCTACTTTGGGCTCTAGTACCAACCTGTACATTTTTGTGTAATTGAACTTATACCATTCATTACAACATTTTATTTATGTCTTATTTATATTGTCTACTTTTTCAGAAAATATGCACATTGTGGACCAGTACTCAATGCTTTTCTTTTTTTATATTCTGATCTCATAGCATGATGTTTAACAAATGTTCATATGTGGTTATAAATTGTTTGTTTGATGAATTCATCCAGTGATGGAGTAATTGTTTCCAAAGACAATTCACTGTGTTTTTAATCTTTGTGTTAGAAAATGTTTCTCATATTACAAAACTAATTCCATTTTTGCAAATGGAGAAGCAATTATTTTTTAATACAAAGATACCAACATTTAGAATCACTGATTAAAGAACAAAAATGTCATGTGCCATATGACATACATGTTTATACCACTTCTTTGATACATGTAAGGCCTCAAAAATTTTCAAGATAAAATCTAAGATTAAAAGACATGAAAGCAGACATAGTAACTTATGCAGAAATACATTGGTGTTGTGGAAGAGGCTTTCTATGAGTGACAACAGTTTTAAAAGAAGATAGTTTTTTTGTTTGTATTTCAAACCTGACATTCTAAGAATTATGAAGTCTTGAATCCTGGGTTATAGAACTAATCAGGTTTATTTAATAGTGTGTCGAAATTTAGAGATATCATTTTAATTGCTTTCTCTCCAAACTATTTTACAGTTCCATTATTTCATTACTTACTACATAGATCCAATAAAATAAGTGTTCTTTGCTTCTTCAGTTGTTGCAAAGCATATTGCTGTTCACAGTTCTCATGAACTCATGGTCAAAAGAAAGACTTACTCAAAAGTAATAAAAGTATTGTTCAAACAAAAATTGTATTCAAATATCTTCAAGCTATAAACTGATTGTGCAGTCATTTAAAATAATATTGTTCCGGGACAACAAAATATATACAAACTATTCTTTGAAGTTGTAATGAATTTGACTTGTAATACAACACTTCACTGGAGCACTAAAAATTAGTAAATGTTCTGATATCATTGGCTAAAAGTTCACAGCAAGAGCCTGGAGTTTTAATTAGCCCCTATGTAGAATTTGGCTTAATAATTATAATAATTTTGATAATAATATCAATAATAGTAAGTTTAGCATTGATTCCAATCACGATTAATAAATAATAAAAAATTCATTTTGAATATTATATTTTTCAAGGGTCCTCGTAAATATCAATAATTTTTTTTTTCTAATATGACTATTACCACTGATTAAAAATAACATGGTAGGTCAGGCGCAGTGACTCATGCCTGTAATCCCATCACTTTGAGAGGCCGAGGTGGGCAGATCACAAGGTCAAGAGAGGGAGACCATCCTGGCCAACATGGTGAAACCCTGTCTCTACTAAAAATACAAAAATTAGCTGGGCATAGTGGCACGCACCTGTAGCCCCAGCTACTCGGGAGGCTAAGGCAGGAGAATCGCTTGAACCTGGGAAGTGGAGGTTGCAGTGAGCCGAGATTGCACCACTGCACTCCGGTCTGGGGACAGAGCAAGACTCTGTCTCAAATAATAATAATAATAATAATAATAATAATAAAGATAACATGGTACTAAAAGTATTCTGTATGATACTGTAGTGGTGGATACATGATGTTATGTATTTGTTAAACTGGTAGAACTTTACAACACAAAGAGTAAGCCTTAATATATGTAAATTTTTAAAAATCCTTAGGAGGTTGGGGAATCCCAGGAAAGAATGCAGACTGTGATGATGTAATCTAACCATATTACAAATGTATGAACCAATCTCACCAAAGTGGGAAGATGAAAAGGTGCTGACCTAACTAACTTTGGAAATGACTAAAGACAAAATAAACTGCGCATAAGCACTGTATTCTAGTTGGTAAAGTTGTTTTTGATGAGTGTGGGTTAAAAACTCTTACGCTGCTATCCATGTATATTTAAATTGAAAAATTGCATAAATGGATAGTGGGGATGAGGTTTCTTATTTTTAGCATGGAAATCTACAGATAATAAAGGGGAGAAGGCTAGAGTGATCAATGTGGGTGTGTATTAGAGTTGGAGACAACAATACAAACATATCTTACTTAATATAAATATAAAGAGTTACATATAAAAATGCCTACAAATATTTCTATATATACCAGTTAATGAGACATGCATGTTTCCTTTCTTTCAACCGAGATGGCCTAACAAAAATGACCCAGCAGTATCCATGAGCACACCTAGCAACCAGATCTTGCTTTCTAATATCATTCTCCACTAAAAGAAATCAGGACTTACTGGAGAAATGCCTAGGTCTAGGACTGGGGCAGGAAACACACCATATGAACATAAAGACTCTTGCTTGTGATGCCAGAAAGTGCTGTAAACAAACAAAATATCCATTTATAGAAATATGTTAAAGGAGCACTGGAACTAATTGAAAGACCTCCCCCAAACCAAACATAGACCAATTTAAGCAACAAAATAAAATATTGGATTATAGCCCAAAGTATAAATATTTATATATTTATATAGCCCATATATAGAAATATAGCTTATTTCTATAAATATTCATGAGTCCATACAAATAAATGATTAAAAAAAAAAAACTAAATAAAGAGACAACTCTCCTTTGCAGAAGAATTCCAAATAAATTTTGTAGATACCTCGCTCTGAAAGACAGGGAACTTAACTCCCCAGTCCTATGTGTGGACTTTGCATAGTAACTTCCTTCCAAAAAGCTGACTGTGGAAAGGGATGGGAGGGAAGAATAACTTTACAGTATAGAAACATTACAAACTCCACTTAGCCAAGTGATCAAGGTCAACATCAAAAGTCATAAATCATGTTGATAGATGTACCCTAGATATGATGTGACAAAAATGTCATTTTGCCTCAGTGTGATCTTCTCCCCTCAAATCTATAATCCCACTCTGATCATAAAAGCACATCAAAACTTCTATTAAAGAGATGTCTTATGCAATATACCTAACCAGAACTCTTAAAAATCATCAAGGTCATAAAAAACAAGGAAAATTTGAAAAAATTTGACAGCCAATATTAGTCTAAGGAGACACATGGTCAAATGTATCATCATAGTTTGGATGGGATACTGAAACAGAAAAAAAAAAAGAAGTAAAAAAGAAGAAAACCTCAATTAACTATGTACTTTAGTAAGAAAACATGGTATAAATATTGGTTCTTAATTGTAACAAATGTATTCTCGTAATATAAGATGCTAATAATAGGGAAAACTGTGTGTGGGTGTGGGCATAACATGGGGATTCTGTATTGTCTGCCCAGTTTTTCTGTAAATCTTAAACTGCTCTAAACGATAAAGTCTATGAACAAAAAGTATATTGAATAGTATTTATAACATTCATTTTAATATTTCTAATTCCTTTTTCTTTGTCCTGAGAGAGTTTACACAGATACTTAAAGTTTATAACTTACTTTTGAAAGTTTTCCCATGGCGGATAATATCTGACCTCATATTTATAAAAGATATAAGCAGCATTACTGTGTTTAATACCTAAGCAGGCACAGCTACACAAATTTGGAAATTTTGTTATTGGAGATGACAATAAGAGGACGCATAATATTTTTGTTGTTACTGAAATACTTTAATTGGAGTTATTTTATAAAAGAATAAGTTCTGAAAAATTTGTGAAGAAATAATAAAAACCCATGTCTATCACAAATATGGATTGCATGTGGCATAAAATGATGCTTTTACTATTATACCAAATGATAAATTTTGCACATTAATATTATTGACATCATTCCAAGCACCAGTAATGTTGTAAGCGGATCGAAATGAAATAATGCCAAAGTAACCCAACTTTCATTATAAATACTTTTGTGGGATCAGATGAAGTTTTAGGAAACCACATTGTATTTATGCTATGTTATTAGTCTATTTAATCATTAAGATGTTTAATAAGCACTTCTGGAAATTGAAAAGGAGCTTGTCATTCTAATTTGGAAGAATTCAACAAAGTAGAACATTATTTGTAAACTGGGATGTATTTGCCCCTGAAGCTTCTTGGTAAACACATGTGAATATATTATAAATTTAGAGATTGGCAAGACTTGTTGAAAAATGCTTGATTTTTCTTCATAGGCAGTTCGCTCTTTTCTCTTTCTCCCAGTAATGACATTTTTTTCATCAAATGGGCTAAATATGTACATTGGGGAACTGTATGGACTTTGAACTTGAAGAGAGCAGCGTCGAAATCTTGGCTCTTATACTAATTAACTCTGTGACCTTAGGTAAACAACTTAAGGTAAATTGTGCCTCAGTTGCCCACCAATAAATTGTTACTGATAGAATTATTTGCCTGGCCAGATGACAGGGTACGTAAAGCTGAGTCACAGAGTAAATGTACAATGCATTTTAATTACCCATTACTAATGAATAATTAGTGACTATATAGTCTTAGAATATTTAAAGTCAATTCTCATAAGTATGAGTAGTTTTTCCCCCTTCTTTCTCCCCACTCCATTTTTCTGCAATTCTTCATGCTTATGTAAAGTATTACAGATAATAAAAATTAGAACAATATCTGAACCAGGTAGTGCTATATGGATATTTTTATTTGCAAAACTGAGAATGAACATGGAGATCTAGGTTGGAAAAAATTAAAGAGGAATAAAATATCTTAACATCTTAATAAATGCTGTAGTACCCAGCCTCAACTTAACCCTCTGGTCTCTTTTTAAGCTACATTTCCCTACACTACTCCACTTCAGCCAGCCATACCTGTTATGCTTTAATGCGTCATAATTGCCAAACTCTCTCTCAAAACAAGGCCTTTACACTTACAATCTCCTCTTTCTGGAACACTAAGTGTACACATGAATGTGTGTGAACTTGTGCTTAATTAATTCCTAATTAGTCTGTGTGTAACATACTTAAGAATGATTTTTCTGATATCCATGATTAAGACAATTTTCTACTATATGCTTTTATAATATTCTATATCTTGCCTTTGTTAATCATTTAACAGTTTTACATTTAAATGACTTTGTGTGATTGATTAACGTTCATCTGTGACAATACTATGAAGACATCTTCAGAGTCAGACACTCTGTCTTGTTTGATGTACCACATACTCCCTAGTGTCTCAACACTTCCTGGCACATTAAAAAAACTCAATGTAAATAATTATGGAAGGAATAACAAGACAACTTGCCTCATTAAGCTAATACAACCATGAAGCAAGGTGGAAGAAAGGTCGTCTTTGCTGTTTGGGCTTTGTTATCCATATTCTTCCAGAACAGACTGACATTAAATGCTTCCTGAGAAAGAAAAACAAGATGTCACTCTCCACCAAATACACATAGACTTAATATTATCAATTCCTAGAACAAGTATTGAAAGATCAAGTTTTCCATTGACTTTTATAGTCAATACTTAGATTAATCCAGATGATTTATTTCAAGACTAAAATGATGCAGGAAGTTATTTCAAGGGAGCTGCTCTACGACATATTTCTGGATCCTTCAAATTTTAAGTAGAACCCATTTAAACCCATTCCTCATGGATTGCATGTGAAAGATATTCCAAACATAAAATAAGAACTTCAGCACATAAAAAGTAAGAAGAAATTGAATGCCTTCTAACAATTTGTATTATGTTACATTGTTTGCATTTGCTTTTTAATATAATAGCTTTTTAAAAGATAATACTGGCCGGGCATGGTGGTTCATGCCTGTAATCCCAGCACTTTGGGTGGCAGAGGTGGGTGGATCACGAGGTCAGGAGTTCAAGACTAGCCTGATCAACATAGTGAAACCCCATCTCTACTAAAAATACAAAAAAAAAAAATTAGTCAGGTGTGGTGGCTGGCACCTGAAGTCCCAACTACTTGGGAAGCTGAGGCAGGAGAACTCTTGAACCCAGGAGATGGAGGTTGCAGTGAGCTGAGATCGCACCACTGCACTCCAGCCTGGGTGACACAATAAGACTCTGTCTCAAAAAAACAAAACAAAACAAAAAAAAAAAACGCATATCCATAAAAATCTTTGAAATCTTTTAATAACCAACTCGGTCCTGAATAGCATTATAAGGTTTAGTCTTGGGAAATACTACTGTAATTAAGGTTGTTTTGAGTCAAAGAGTTCAGAGGAGATAAATTTTAAGCTTTGAAAACCCCATAACACCTAGTGTAGTGGCACGCATCCTAAAGCTAATCTAATTACTTGATAATTCCAGCACTGAAGATTATTTCACTTAATTGTTTTTACTTTACTTCTTTGGAGACTGTACTCTCTGAAATAAGGCTAGAAATTTTTTATTTCCTAGGTGTAACTGGATCTACTCTTCAAAGTGAATTAGCTGACCAATGATGTCTGCTTTAGTTAAATAATTAATTGGAAGACTATTTTCAGTGAATTGAGGGCGTGTGTGTGTGTGTGTGTGTGTGTGTGTGTGGTTTTGTTTTAATAAAATTCACTTACTAAATGTAATATGAACACATCCTATATCAGTCAGGATACTGATACAGTTTTTGTTATAATGACAAAAAAATGAGACAAAAAATATAAAATAAATCTTACAGGTTTAGTTCTTCTTGGATGTTCAGTGTGAGCCTCAGCCTCTCTTCAGAACAGTGGCTATTTATGTGATGGCTTATTGTGTACATCCACATGTAGATATGATCTTGTGATCATGGAGTCAGAGAAGAGATACTTAGAAAGATAAGCAAAACTAATTAAATGACTCCATGTATCGAGAAATGCCTAACATCAATTCTGCTCATATTTAAGTGCTCAGAGCAAGTCATATATCCATGCCTTACTTCACATGTGGGAAGGGACAATTCTCCTATTTGGACATAGAAAGGAAAGGGATATCAATGAATTTTAGCAATATATACCACATAGGCTCAGCAATAAAAAAATGAAATTTAATTCCTTCTTCTTCCTTTTTTTTCCAGTTTAGGGAGACTCCATGCAATGACTGTTGTAGTCATTTTCTTGATATTCTTTTCCAGTCATAAGCTTGATAAAAGCATGTGGAAATAAGCATATTATCTATGAGCATCACATTTAGGAACTGGGCAATTTGTGATTACATCTTGTATATTAATTTCTCATTTTTGGCCAGTAGTTCTCTTCATGTCCATTAGAATCCTCTTGGAAGATCTAGGTTTGAAGATTTGTAATTTTTTTTTTTTTTTTTGAGACGGAGTCTTGCTGTGTCTCCCAGGTTGGAGTGCAGTGACCGGATCTCAGCTCACTGCAAGCTCTGCCTCCCGGGTTTATGCCATTCTCCTGCCTCAGCCTCCCAAGTAGCTGGGACTACAGGCGCCCACCACCTCACCCGGCTAGTTTTTTGTATTTTTAGTACAGACAGGGTTTCACCGTGTAGGCCAGGATGGTCTCGATCTCCTGACCTCGTGATCCGCCCGTCTCGGCCTCCCAAAGTGCTAGGATTACAGGCTTGAGCCACCGCGCCCGGCCTGAAGATTTGTATTTTAAATTACCCTTACAGAGGCTAATAAAAATTGCCCATAAGTGAAACTTTTGAGGAACACTGATCAAGTGGCATGAAATTCTCATGTGCTCACCCACTTGAAAACTAAATTCAGCTGTACTATTTTTAATCCCACATTAAAGTTTAGGGTTTTAGTTAGAAATAGAAATGGGGGTACCCATAACTGTGTCAGCTGTTTTTCCTCTAAGAGACTGCAAAACAGAAGTACAAAGGGCAGAGAATTTGGAGAATGAAAGATCTAGACTTGAATCACAATTACCTTACTAATTAGACATTTGACTTTGAGAAATACCTTCACCTCTGTAATTCATGGTATCTCTCATGTTCAAGTCGAGATTACAACACATACCACAAAGACTGATGGAGAGAATCTAATGAATGATAATTGTAAAGTAATTAACACAAGTTATTAGTCATCCCATTCATCATTTATCATGTGTTACCAAAGTAAATAGATGAGAAATAGAATTAAAGAATTTTAAGCCCAAGGAAAGATAAATAAAGGCACATCAAGAAGTAGTTAGGAGTTAAATTATTAGATTATTATGTATTATATAGGTAAAGTAATTTATAGGAGGCACAGAGCTAAGAAGTGCATATGACCATGGATTTGAGAGAGTCCTAGCAGTTTAACTCCACACTGCTAAACAGACAAAAAAGGGTGCATATATATGCTAAGGGTTTTGTTTTGTTTTTTCTTGAAGACTATAGTGAACCCCTGAAATAATTTATTTTATTTTATTAAATTTTTTTTTTTTGAGACAGAGTCTTGTTCTGTTGCCTAGACTGGAGTGCAGTGGAGTGATCTCGGCTCACTGCAAACTCCACCTCCTAGGTTCCAACGATTCTCCTGCCTCAGCCTCCCAACTAGCTGGGATTATAGACGCATACCAACACACCTGGCTAATTTTTGTATTCTTAGTATAGGTGGGGTTCACCATGTTGGCCAGGCTGGTCTCGAACTCCTGACCTCGCGATCCACCTGCCTTGGCCTACCAAAGTGCTGGGATTACAGGTGTGAGCCACCGCACACTCAATCTGAGCGGAATTCCTTAAGGGATTTCTGGTTGACTATACAAAATCTTTACCATGTAGGCACAACACATGACATAATATATGTACATATGCATTAACATACACAAACACATAAACACATAGAGATAAAAATCTCGTGGCTTTTATTTTAAAATTTTAAACATGAGATAGTAATACAAACTCAACAACTTATAAAAGACTATTGGATTCAAGTTATATTTCTGACAAAATTGGACCTGTTCACATGGCTAAACTTCATTTGCAGCTGACACAGTTATGTTAACTAAATAAAAAATAGGGAGAGGCTCTCCAAAAGCAGCAAAGCAGAAGTAAAAAGATAAGAGAATTTGAAGACTAAGAGAAATGATAATCTAATGAGGGCTGTGTACCAAAATTTTGGGTAAAGCAGTTTGTTTTCAAAAAATATATTTTATCCTTATTCACCCCTATTTTTAGTTTCAATTGAGTTTAGGGTTAAATTTTCAATTTCAGCAATGATGAGTTGAATTGCACAAGAAAAATAAAATCTTTAACTAGTGTGAAATTTTTAGTACCAAACCTATCTTTTGTTTGCCAGTCTGGATTGCTGGATTAGTCAATGCAAGAGAGAAAGCATTTTAGCACTTTTATTTTATTTTCTTTAGCACTTTTTTCTGGTCCCTGAGTGGCAGAAAAAGCCATGCTTTCCCCAGAAATATGGCAAACAAAATTTATTTTATTTCTGTTCAGTATTGATAAGTCATATTTTTCTAGAACTATTTCTGTTTCATCCAAATGACAATTAGATTGTCAAATTTATTAGCCAAAAGTTGGTAGACAAAGCAATTTTTATACTTGACAGGCATACTTTATGTTTTTTCACCGAGCTCAAGATTTTAACCTGCATGATCTGAGCTCCTTTTATAAATATTTATCTGCTTCTTTTCTTTTAGACCATCAATTCATCATTAACTGTTCTATCACTCTAAGCAATTGTTAGTCAGGCAAACTTAAATTTCCATTTCCAAAAAGTGTCTAGGTTGTTGGTTGCCATTGAACTGTTGTAATTTTTTAAAATCATTAATTCGACTGCCTTTTAAAACTTAAAAAAATCTTTTTTATCTTGGCTAAAATGCCGTAAGAATGAGTTTTCTCACAACACCTGTGGAAGAGTCAGCAGATTCAAAGTAGGCAGAAAAAAAAAAAAAAAAAGTAGAAAGAGAACTTAAAAGGCTCCATATATTAATTCTGTAGTTGGAGATTTTTCATAGAGGGTTTTAATGATGATCATTTGGGTTCTGAATTTTCTTTTATTTAATTTGCCCATCAGTATAAAAATGTACACGAGAGTCATAATAAGTAGCCTCCTGGAGTCCCAGAAAACCTGGCATGTGTTAATGTTTATGAATCCCTTTCCATTTTATATTAATCATTTGAGAGCAAAGGAAATCCCATAAGTTTTATCAAGGGATGTTAGAGGATTTTGGACCAGTGTTTTAGATGGCGACAGCTGCTGCCCTGCTGGCTTTTAACTAGCCATTCTGTACCGATTATTTAAAATGTTTATTTTTGGTCTCAGAAAAAACTCAAAATAAATTTGTCAGAGAATACAGGCCTTTACAGACAGAACATAAATTCTGTAAAAATAAGAGCACTCACACCAGAAAGACATTTGTCTTTATACCAGATACAAAGTTTCCAGAAAAGGTAGTCTTTCACCATCCCAGGCGGGATGTAAGGTCGTCTAGTAAGACTCCCTTATCCAAATCAGATCCTGAATAAAGTCAAAATCTTCAAGCAAAAAGAGTATGGCTCAACCTGAAAGAAGACTCACCCATGCAAGAAAAGGTGAGCTGCAGAAGCAGAGAGCGCTAAGGGCTCAAATGGGTACTACACACTAGTTCTAGAAATGGCTGATTTCTAGCAGAAGTGATCTTTCTTGAGTTCTTCTTCTGGACACCATTTATGTCAGCTTAAATAACAAAGGGGGAGTTGCTCTCTAAAATACAATGATATTTATTTGGAAATTGAAATACGCACGCCATGGTAAATGTGTGCATATTTAGGGAGGTAAAGGACAACAAAGATTTAAGAAAAAAGTGAGGATGATTACATAATTACCTTGAGATAATTATTACCTTGGCTACAAGAACAAGCGTGGTTCTATTCTGGGGTTGAACAGGCCGTTGCTAGGCAGATGTCATTGCAGAAGTAGTTGTGTTTTTTTTGTTT
The DNA here is from genome assembly GCF_000951045.1 of Mandrillus leucophaeus. NCBI lineage: Eukaryota > Metazoa > Chordata > Mammalia > Primates > Cercopithecidae > Mandrillus > Mandrillus leucophaeus. The sequence goes on along the minus strand of NW_012107875.1, from coordinate 664,057 downwards.
TGTTTTGTTTTAGTTTTGAGATGGAGTCTTGCTCCGTAGCCCGGGCTGGAGTGCAGTGGCGCCATCTCGGCTTACTGCAAGCTCCGCCTCCCGATTGACGTCATTCTCCTGCCTCAGCCTTTTGAGTAGCTAAGACTACAGGCGGCCGCCACCACGCCCGGCTAATTTTTTGCATTTTTAGTAGAGACGGGGTTTCACCGTGTTAGCCAGGATGGTCTCGATATCCTGAGCTCGTGATACACCCGCCTCGGCCTCCCAAAGTCCTGGGATTTCAGGCGTGAGCCACCGCGCCCGGTCAGTAGTTGTTTTGTTTTTAGTGTAAGGTTGTGATGGCGTTTGTGCAAGATTGTGGTCTTTTGTGATTCTTTTTATTATCAGACATTTTTGCATGATAATCTTCTCTTTATTACCTTTCCTAGCTCTATTTGTCATTTTTTATTGTTGTTGTTCGTGTTGCTTTTTGTTGTTTGTGTACATTTTTTTTTTTCTTTCCCTGTAAGTGACTTCTGGAAGTTGAACCTGACGAAAAAGTATTTGAATTTAACCAGAAGAATGTGTGTCCAAGGTTATGAATGTAAACCACATTATTAAGGAATGTAAATGACGAAATTAGTACCTCGAGCAGGGGAATACGTAGATATTAGAAAAAGTAAAAACATGTAAAATTTCCTCGTTAGATGAAACAATTTAGACATGTCAAAAAAGCTAAGAGTACAGAATCAAATTTTACTGGAGGAAAGGATTGCTTTTTTAGGTATTAAGATTAATATTTCAGCATCAGGCCATAAGAGCAGAGTTAGAACTGGGGGCAAATGTTACAAGAGGCAATGAAAAAGATGAAGAAAGTTATTGTCTCAGACCTTCTCAAGGGGAGAAAGAGGAAGAGCAAAAGGCAATGATGCATGAACTGCAAATCACGTGAACTTCTGAGATACGAATCTGAGAAGCTTCAAGAGAAAAATTCTATTTGCAGATATAAAATTATCATTCTAAATAAAAAAGAAGCATTACAAACCTGAAACTAGGGAAATTAAATGAAGTCCATAAAGCAGGAAAAAGCTACAGAAATTCAAGACCAAAAACTTTGGCAAATATTCTGAGAGTAGATCAATATTTCAGAAAAGTCTTATTGTTTTTAAATAAATGACTATGGGTGATGTACAATAAACTCCCATAACACACATTTACCTAAGTAACAAATCTATACATACTGTACATGTACCTCTGAACTTAAAAGTTAAACAAATGCTAAATATTTAGTTTTGCATCAAAGTATTTTTAATACCAAAGATCAGTCTTCACAAATAATTATAAATACGTCCCTTCAAATTATAGCCAACTAGGGCATACACAAAATTTATATTATAAATTCATCCTTCACAAACCTTTGGCAACCTGCATGAATCTTTGGTGACATGCATGGACTTTTGCTTTGTCCTATAATTCCTCTTTCTTAGATAAACAGTCATTGTAATTGAGGACAAAAATTTACCACACAATTTTCTTTTTTATACAAATTATTTATTTTTATTTTTGACTTTTAACAAAAATGCTTTTTCATATTCATAACTTTCTTCACATTTCTCTTTCCTACTTACTGGGTCCTTCCTATCTTGTTTCTATTCCCTTCCTAAATTTATTTTTTGTAATAACCTTTAAAGAATATCTAAATTAGACAAAATTAAGATTTTTCCTCAATAAAGAGTACATATTTATGCCTTTCATATGGTTTTTCTCATTAAAACACATCTTACTTTTTAGATACAATTTATATACATAATTACATTATATTAGTTAGAATTTTAACTTTTAGTAACATTTTCTCATGAAAACCTAGGAAACAATTAATTTTGAACTGTCATACATCAGTATTTTGTAGATGATAATCATTTTATAATTTTAAAACACAACTTTCATGCTTAATGTATGGGCCATACAAAGGTTCACCAAATTGCCACCTGTCCTAGCCAGAAACATTCAAACTGCAAACCAGAATAAGAAGTTGATGTTTTCACACTGTAGACAGCTTTTACCAAAACATCAGAATAAGGCTCCATGTCATAATGGGACTACCTCTCTTAATGCCTATCTTTTCACTTGACAGGATAATGGTCACTTGATTTATTCAATTGTTAGCCTTTAAACCTAAGTTCACAGCTCAAAATCATTAGGCAAACTGGGATTGTCAATAACTATTAGTTTTACTTTGTATTTTCCCTTTTAAAGCTTTATATCTGTTATTTATTAAATTTTTGCAGAAGTACAACTCCTAAAAGAATAGTGCTAACCCAGCACTTTGAGATGGTAGCAAAAGACCATGGAACAGACAAAATTGAACTTCATAATGGGCTCCAGGTGAACTTAACCTGAAAGTCACTCCCTTCAAACCTCCCTACTTGCTGAAAGGGTTTTGACATTGCCAATTACTTCTTCCCATGTGGGACCAGACCAGAAACTTGGGGCAGGTCCATCCTGACACTGATGAACAATCCAAATCTGACTACAGGATGCTTAAACATTGAGGCTTTTAGAGAAAGATCTTTGTCAAAAGGGAGAAATGTGAATTCTGTGAGAATAAAAATGGAATTATTTATGTTAAACAACAACAAAAACGTAAACCCTGACAAATAGAGCCAGGAAAGGCCATCAAGAGAGGGTTCTTAAGCGTAAATGCTTGATAACAAAAACTACCAGAAAATATTTTGCAAAAACCACAACTTCTCACAAAGGTTTTTACAACCTTACACAATAGAACACTTCTGGGAAGATATTTTCCCAGCAACTGCCTGTCCGGCCCCAGAATGGTGCCACCCTTGTTACTGATCCTTATAGCCAAGAATAATTATCTCAAAATAATTATATAATCCTCATGTTTTTCCTTCCAAAACCTTTGTCTTCTTTTCCTTCCATGAATACGCACATTGTTTACTATGGTATGCATGCTCTCATTGCAATGTCTTACTTTCAAATAGATACTGTTTTAGAAAACCTCTGTTTGTTATTTAGATTGACTCTAAAGAGCGAAGAAGCTGGATTTCAAACTCAGGCATTCTTCATCACTGCGTTATCCTGTTAACCACTATGTTGTCCTGCTTCCCAGAAATAACCAAAGAAGGAAGCAAGGAAGAAGAGAAACTACAAAGATTTAGAAAAAGCAGGAATAAAGTATCTCTAAATCTTGATAAGGTTGAGGAACAGTGGCGAGGTTTGAAATTAGGTGAAGGATAGGCAGTTGTTGCTTGAAAGTGGAATAGCATGTGTTTAAGACTTCAGGGATAGAGCAGTTCAGAGAATGAGAAAATTGAGGGTGCAGTATTGGAAGCAAATGGCTAAAGTGGAATGAAAGTGAAGGTCAACGGCATAGAGATAAAACTAGAACAATGAAGCCATTATTGTTACATGCACACAATTGAGAGCAGGGCAAATGCTGAGTTACTTGGAGAGAGAGTATAATATCAGTGTTAATGTCAGTGAAGAATTGGAGGGAAGGATATCCCTATGAGGAGAGACTACAAAAGAGATTAGAAAAATAATTTTATTTATTTATTGAATTTTCAAACTTTCCCCTTATATGTCTCACTTAAGTGCTCACGCCTAGAATTACACTCGTTTTTTGTTTTGTTTTTTTTTTTCTTCTGACAGGGCAAGCAAAAAATAAATCTGCCATAAAGTCAAGTTGATTTTCCTTCTATGTGTTTGATTTTGTAGTGTTTCTCTCCCACATTCTCAGTCTTTGCTGACCTTCTGTTTTTCAAAACCTCCTGAGACTCTAGGGTTATCCATCTAATCTGACCTTGTGGTGTTTAACTCACTGCCTTTATTTAATATGCTCTGACTCACACCTAGTCTTGACCTGTTTATTGTAGACTGACAGTTGCCTTACAGACCAGATTCACTGCATTCTGGCAACTTTCTGCCCCTTCAGACTCCTTGGTCCTGACCTTGCATATCCTCCTTATATTTTTTATAGGGCTTTTGGCTGCCTAAGCTGGATGTGAATGAACATTTCATGTTTTCTTGGCAAGGAAAAAACTTCTTTCTGCTTGGTCTGGGTTAGAAGAAAAGCCTAGCAAGTCAGCCTCTGCAATACTGAAAGACTATGCCATTTTTAAAATAATAAAGTATGTATTATGGCTGACAAACGCCTCTGATTTAGCATCAGAGAATTTTAGATTTGCAACTCAGCATGGCTTTGGCTTTTATAAGCTTCTCTCATTATGAAATTAATTATTTAAATAATTACAACAATGTAGATGAAACATCATCTCAAAATAGAACCCAATTTACTTCCTACTAGTCCCCTAAGGGGCCTTTTTCTGTAGTTCAGTGTAACCATGTCGTCGCTCCAATTCACCAATTTGTGTTTCCTGCTTTATGGATTAAGCACTATGAGGGCTATCATGTTCTGACTACCTTTGTTTCCCCCTTTTCTTTATTACCATGTCAGTATTTTACCAACAACTGACAAAGTTTGGTGGGAGGCAGAAAGTGATAGCAGCATGTCCATTGGGCAATTCAGGTTAAATATATGTACATTTAATTATTTACACTTGTATTTAACATTGTAATTGGGAGTCCTGGAAAGGCATTAGAATCTCAGTTTATTGCTAACAGCATGGTGCTTGGATTTTCAAAGAAGAGCTGATATGGGGCTAATGAGATTTACTATCAGATATCTGGCTTTGCCTGAAATTGCCTTCTTCACTCTTTCAATAAGTAGTAAAATTTCACTAAGTCTCTTATCTTGGTGATATTTCTTTAAACTGAAACCCATATTGCTACTAGGTGATTAAAAAACTAGGTTTGAAATGTATAACACAATTCTGTACTTGTTAAAACTTTGAAAGAAGCAGAGCTAGATAAACACGGTAGTCCTCCTTTATCCATGGGAGAATACATTCCAACAACCCCAACAGATGCTTAAAACCGTGGAAAGTACTTAATCTTACATGTACTATATTTTTCCTATACTTACATACATTTGATAAAGTTTAATTTATATATTAAGCATAGTACAAAACTAGGAACAATAGTAATAAAATAGGAAAATCATAACATTATGCCAACATCACTTATTCTACGTTTTGGGCCTGTTATTAAGCAAAGTAGGGGTTACTTGAAGACAAGGACTTTGACACTATTACAGTTGATCTGATAACTGAGGCTACTACAAGTGACAACTGGATATGCTGAACAAAGGGATGACTTACATTCCAGGTGGGACAAAGTGGTGTGGGCTGATGTGAGATTTCCTTATGTGTCTCAGAAAAGCTTTCAATTTAAAACTTATATATTGTTTATTTCTGGAATTTTCCATTTGGTGTTTTTGAATTGCAGTTAACTGTGGGCAACTAAAACTAGAAAGTAAAACTGCAGATAAAGGGCAACTATTGTACTCAATTTTATTTGTGTGTATAAGAATGAAGACATAGTTTCAAAAAGTATGACAGATAAGGAAAAAAATACCCTGCTTATATAACATATAAACAAGAGTTGTACATCTTGCATTTAAAAAGGTAACTACATATGAGCTAATCAAAGTGTGATTTCTAATAATCAGGTAAAGGTAAAACTTCAACCAACTGTTCTTCACTAACTCCTTTTTAAAATAGCTTTTGCTGCCAAACTGGTCATCATCTAACACAAGTCAGGTTGCTGAGGTTATAGAGTAGATTCCTGGCGGGGAGGGGGCATGGTATATACTTGGAAGTGTCCACAGTTTTGCTAAGAAAATAATGGTTTTGTTGTAGTTTCATGTTGATGGAATCTAGGAACTTACAAACTGTACCAAAACCCATAAGAATCAAGAGAAATTGACAGTGTAAAAAGAGGAAGTCTGAAATGGTGGGGTTAAAGGCATGAGATAGGTCTTGCCCGGGTTTTAACAATTTGGGCCACATTTGTCGTTATTTCAGAGATGTTTGTGTTTCATACATAACATGAATTTGGGTGACATTTGACTCTTATAGAAAAACAAAAACGTGACTTTTTATGCATGGGTATTACATACATGGAAAATATGGTAGCTGATAAATCCATGAATGAAAAGAAATATACAAAAAAAAAATAGAGAATTGGGGAAAACATACAAAAGATAATTATGTTAGAAAATATTCTCTCAACCTCCATATGCCTCAATTGCCTTTTATATTTAGTATCAGTGCTTCTGTGCAACACTCTGCATGATATCTCAATATTAATTTCCAATTCATTAATTCTCTCCCTAACTGTGTATACTTATGAGTGTTATTGGTTACCTCAAACTAATATGCAAACAACAACAATAGACCTAAAAAGGAATATTTCAGGAAGATGAAGATATCAACCCATGAGGAACATGTTTTGATTCAAAACCTGCATGTACCCCATAACAGAGCTTCAAAATATGTAAAGCAAAATTTTGTAAAAGCAAATGGGGTAGATAGTCACATTCATAGTTTGACACTTTAACATATCTCCTTCAGTAGCTGATAGACGAAAGTGAACAAAAGAAAAAAACATCCATAAGAATAGAAAAGTGAAACGAGGGCACTGAAATCAATGAACTTGTTCTATTTGGAATGTATGGAACACTGCATCCAACAATTACAGAAAATACATTTTATTCAAATGCACATAAGAAAGTCATCAGGACTGACAATATGCTGGTTTATAAAATAAGCCTTAACAATTGCAATGATTTGAAATAATTGAAATTATAGTTTCTGACCACATTGAAATAACCTAGAAAATCCCGAAATTTGCAAAATTATGCAATGAATTTATAAACAACTTAATTATCAACTTAAAGATGATAAAATCATATGATAATAAAAAGAAATAATTTCAATTAATTTGACAACTTAGATAAAATGAACAGTCATCTTAATGTATACAAGTTACAAAAAATCACCCAAGAATAAACTGCAAGAAAAAAGAAAAAATAGTCCTGTATTTGTTTTTAAAAATAAAATCTCAAATTAATACCTGCCTGTGAAGAAAATCCCAGATAATTTACTTACTATTTTTTACACTTGAAAAATAAATAACATCAAAATACACAAAGTGGAAATTTTCAAAAAAATAAATGGAAAAATAGAATAATTCTAATCTTCACAGATAGTTTAACACTGTTTTCTGAGCAATTAAAAAAACATATAGTTTAAACAAACTGTAAAGATATAAATAACCTGATCAATACTATCAACCTTGTCCAAAACAATATTTGTAGGACACTAGTTCTTCCAACAACTGACAAATATACAATTCTTACAAGTCAAAAATAACAGAAGCCAGGAAATAGACCTGAAGATATATTGTTATTTAATTTATGATTAAGATATCAAAGCAATTTAATGAAGAAAAGACGTACTTTTTTTCCACAATTAATTCTGAGCTAATTGGACACCCATATGGAAAAAGGAAACAAAATCTTGATGTCTATTTTAAGCTATATATTTATTTGCATGAAAATGCGAAAAAAAATCATTAATGTTTCAAAGAGGAAACACGAGAGGGTATCTTCATGACCTTGGTCTAGGCAAAATTTCCTTAGGCTATCAACAGCACTCACCATAAAAAAAAGTTGTGTTGTGGACTATATTAAAATAATAATTTCTGTTTAGTAAAAGACATTACTAAAGGGTGTAAAAGCAAGCAAGAAAATGCAGATATTTGCAGTATGTATTTTAAACAAAGGTCTTGCCTTCAGAATATATAAAGAGCTTCTATGAATCTTTAAGAGAAAGGCAAAAAATACAACAGAAAAATGGATAAAGGCTTTAAACAGGCACTTCACAAAAGGAGAGTATCAAAATTACACAGTAAACATAAAAGAGAGGCTTATTTTATTTGCCATCAGAAAAATGGGAGTTAAAATCAGTGTAATAATACTTCACAGTCACTAGGAATATTTAAAAAGAAAAACACAAAATACCAAGTGGAATCAATAGAAACTCTCAAACTCTGCTCTTTGCAGTTACAAAGAAAAATCACACAAGAATAAATGATGCAATTAAAAAGAAAAACCCTGTGCTCCAGCGTGGGCGACAGAGCGAGACTCTATCTCAAAAAAAAAAAAAAACAAAAAAAACCCCAACACATCATTTAATTTTTAATAATTTTATTGAAATGTAGCACATGCTATATGATTTGACCATTCAAGTGCATAATGAATTTTAGCATAATCACAGATGTTTGCGACTGTGATCACCATTGTCAACTGCATAACATTTTTATCACTTTGAAAAGAAAACCTGTACCCTTTAGCTATCGACCTCTACCCAGTCTCAGGAAAACTGTAATCTGATTTTGTTTCTACAGATTTACCTATTCTGGGCATTTCAGCTGGATAAAATTATATAATAGGCAATATTCATGGTCAATATAGGCTTTTATAATGAAGTTCTGTAAATTAGGTTATTTGTAAACAACAGATTATTTCTCACAGTTCTGAAGGCTGGGAGGTCCAAGACCAAGGCAGCAGCAGATTTGGTGTCTGGTGATGGTCTTCTTTCTGACTTATAGAGTGTGCCTTCTTGCTGTGTCCTAACATGGTAGAGAGGTTTAGCTAGCTCTCTGAGGTCTCTTTTATAAGGGCACTGATCCCATTTATGAGATTTGAGGCCTCATGACTTGATCACCACCTAAAGGCCCTACCTTCTAATACCATCAACTTAGGGATTAGGTTTCAACACATGAGTTTTGATTTCAAATATTCAGGCCATAGCATTCTGCCCCTGGCACCCAAGATTCCTTTATTCCTTTTTGATGCCCAAATTACACTTTATCATATGAATATACAACTTTTTGTTTATTCATTCATCAACTGATAGACACTTGGGCTGTTTCCACAATTTGGCTATTATAAATAAAGCTGCTATATACATATGTGTTCACATTTGTATGTAGATATATGTTTTCATTACTTTTAGGTATATAAGTCTTAATGTAAGAGTTATAGAGATATATAACTAGTGATATGATTTTTAAGTGTCATGTAACTTAGAATGGATAAATCATATAGTAACTCTCTGTTTAATAATTTAAGGAAGTGCAGACTTTTTTCCAAGGTGACTGCAACGTTTTTTACATTACCACCAGGCAATGCTTGTTATTATATGACTTTTTTATACTAGCCATTCTAGCGGGTGTGAAGTGGTATTTCATTGTGGGTTTGATTTGCATTTTCCTGATGTCTAGTCATGTTGAGCATGTTTTCACATGCTTATGGGTTATTTTTATACCTTACTTGAAAAAATGTCTATTTGAATAGTTTTCCCATTTTTATTTGGATTGTCTTTTTGTTATTGAGTTATCAGAGTTCTTTATATATTCTGGGTACAAGTCCCTTATCGGATGTATGAATTACAAATATTTCTCCCAGTCTGTGGGTTGTATTTTTTTGCTGTCTTAATGGTGTCTTGTGAAGCCAAAAGGTTTTTTCACTTGGATGAAGTCAAATTTATCTCTTCTTTTCTGCCTTTGATGTCATATCTAATAATCCCTTGCTGAGCTCAACATCATATAGGCTTACCCCATGACTTCTTAGCTTTAGTTCTTCTATTTGGGTCTTTGACTATTTTGAGAAAATTTTTGTGTATGTGTTAGTTAAGGGTCTGACTTCATTCCTTTGCATGTAGCTACACAGTTAACAAAACATCATTTGTTGAAAACACCATTGTTTTTCTCATTGTATGGTCTTGACACCCTTGTTGAAAATCAGTTGACCATAGATGTGTGGCTTTACTTATGGACTCTTAATTGTATTCCATTGGTTTACGTCCTTGTGCCAGTTCCACACTGTGGTGATTATTGTTGCTTTGTTTTAGACTTTGAAATATGAAGGTGTGAGGCTTCCTACCCTGTTATTCATTTTCAAAATCATTTTGACTATTTTGGGTCCCTTACAATTTTATCTGAATTTTGGATGCATCATGTGTTTCTACAAAGAAGTCTTTCGGGGTACTGATAGGGATTACATTGAATCTGTTGAGCAGTAGACAGTTTGAGAGTGTTGCTATCTTAACAATGTTAAATGTTTTGATTCCATAAATACAGAATGTTTCTCCAATTATTTAGAGGTTTAATTTATTTTAACAATGTTTTGTAGATTTCAGAGTACAAGTTTTGCACTTCTTTTTTATATTATTTCTATTTCATTTTTTGATACTATTGTAAATTGAATTACTTTCTTAATTCCATTTTCAATGTAAGTGTGCTTGTTTGTTCAATGTAAGTGTGCATAGAAATAAAATTGATATTTGTATATTGGTTTTGTATCTGTCAACCTTGCTGAACTTATTAGTTATCATAAGTTTATTTTATATTTTTTATTTTTTTGAGACAGGATATTTCCCTGTCACCAAGGCTAGAGTGCAAGGCTGGAGTGCAGTGGTGTGATCTCAGCTCACCACAGCCTCAACCTCCTGGACTCAAGTGATCCTTCAACCTTAACTCTCCCCAGTAGCTGGGACTACAGGCATGCACCACCACACCCTGCTAATTTTTGTATTTTTTGTAGAGTTGTTTCAGAATGTATAATGCAGAATTAATAGGAGTAAAAGTTGAAGAAAGTATGTAAATTGGAATTGGGTTGAAAGTTTGGAGTAAGTGGGGCCTCGTGGCATTTAAGTTTGGTAAATAGGTGACAAATACAGATTAAAAAAATACTGCTTTATAGATCCATTCACATTATTATAGCCATTTTGACATTATTTTTTATTTTTCTATATGATCTTTTGACCTAGGCACTGCTCTGGGAGTGGACCATTTGGATGAGAGATTTATATGCAATCAACATGTAAGAATAGAGCTTTGTATTGGTAAGTTGTCATTGAATAACAAACCACTCTATAAATAAAACAATTTATTATTTATCACCAGCCTGTTGGTTAACTAGGCAGTTTTCCTTATGTAGAACAGGCTCTGCTGATCTTGACCGGGGTTCATATGCTCGAGATTTAGCTTTCCTCCATAAATTCTTTCATCCTCCTACAGGCTAGTCCAGACTTGGTCTCAAGTCTGAGGCAGAAATCCAATGGAAGCAGTAGCACACAGGTTTCTGAGACCTGGACCTTAAAATAACACAATTCACTTTTGCTGCATTTCATTAGTCAAAGTACATACTATGCTGCTCAGCTTATATTCAAGAGATGATGAAAAAAAGAAAAAAGAAACTCCACCTCTTGAAGTAAAGAACTTGTGAATTCACATTCTATAGGATATAAGGAAAGGAAATTATTGACTGGGACTATAAATTAAATGAATCTAGTACAATATCTAACATAATTTCAGGCTTAATTTTGTAAATGTTATTCTAAAAATGTGAGAATCTCGGAAGAGCTTCAAGTTTCCAAATTCTCATGTTTAAAGCATACATTTTTCCATTATCAATATAGGGACATTGATATGTAAGCTTATTGCTCATTAGAACATGTGAATTACAATGAACAAAGTTAAGTATAAAATGTTTTTAACTGATACAGTTTTATGGGTTGCTAAAAATAAGATTTAAAACTAAAGCACATTGAGAAAGACAAGAAAAAAGAATCCCTAGAGCCCTTGCCCTAATAACCTGTAAATCCATTGTCATTGGCACAAATTCCTGAAACCTAGACCACTGAGGCACCCACACTCATCACTAACTAATCACAACTGAAGAAGCTTCATGGAGACTATCCCATTGTGAGAAAACAAAACCAGACTTCCATATCCTGCCAAACTGGCACCCTCAGGCCCATATGCAAGCGAAAATCTCATATAAAAGGCTCTCAAGGTGAATGCACTACCAGATGCACGGACATCAATACAAGGACACGAAAGACAGGAAAGGGCAAGAAAACATGTCATCACCAAAGGGGCACAATAATTATTTGGTAACTAGTCCTAAAGAAATACAAATTTGCAAATTGTCTAAAAGTAAATTAAAAGTAATGATATTAAGGAAACTTAGTGAGATACAAGTGAATGCGAACAGACAATTTAATAAAATCAGAAAATTTGTAACCTGAATGAAAAACTTAACAAAGAGAATTTATGTCATAAATTTTATAGTTTTTTCTATTATAAAAATTTTATATCATAAAAAAGATCCAAAGAGAAATCTCATAAATAAATAACTTAATCACTGAAATAGAAAAAAATACAGAGCTTCACCAGCAGACTAGATCAAGAAGAATCTATTAACTAGAAGTCAAGTATTTTGAAATGACTCACACAAAGAAGGTAAAATAATAAAAAAGGGAAGACAGCCTACAGGACTTATGGGACATGATTACAAATAAATATTTTCATTTGTGGAGTTCCAGAGGAAAATAGAAAGAGAAAGGGACAGAACCTTATTTAAGACAATAATTGTTGTGGCTGGGTGTGGTGGCGCATGCCTGTAATCCCACACTTTGGAAGGCTGAGACTAGCAGATCACTTGAGGTCAGGCGTTCAAGACCAGCCTGGCCAACAAGGTGAAAACTTGTCTCTACTGAAAGTACAAAAATTAGCTGGGCATGGTGGCAGGCACCTGTAATCCAAGCTACTTGGGAGGCTGAGGCAGGAGAATCACTTGAACCTAGGAGGTGGAGGCTGCAGTGAGCCAAGATTGCGCCACTGCATTTCAGTCTGTGTGACAGAGTGAGACTCTGTCGCAAAAACAACAACCACAACAACGACAACAACGAAAACTTTCCATGTCTTAGGAAAGATAGGGATACCTGAATCCATGAAGCTCAAAGTTTCCCAAATAGATTCAACCCAAAGAGGTTTTTTTCAAGGCACATGATAATCAAACTGTCAAAGTCAAAACAAATAGATAAATCTTAAAAGAAGCAAGAAAAAAGCATCATGTCACAGATGAAGAAATCTTCATTAGACTATCAGTGGATTTCTCAGAAGTCTTGCAGACCAGAAGAGAATGGGATGATATATTCAAAGTTCGAAAAAAAAAATAAAATAAAAAGCCAAACTAAACCAAACCAAAACAAAAATGCTTGCCAATAATACTACTATGCCAAGAAAATTCTTCAGAAATGAAGGAGAAATAGTCTTTCATAGATAAACAAAAGCTGAAGAAATTCATTATGACCAGACATGCTTCACCAGAAATGCTTAAGGGAGTTCTTCAAGCAGAACCAAAAGGATGATACTTACTATCATTAATACATATGAAAACATAAAACTCACCAATAGAGATAACTACATAGTGAAATCCAAAATACTCCAATACTGTAAAGATGGTTTATAAATTATACATATCTCTAGTATAAAGGTTAAAGGCACAATAATCAAAAATAACTAAAGGTATTATAAGTTGTTAAGGAATATACAATATAAAAAGATGCAAATTGTGACATGTGAACATCAACTGTGGGGATGGTAAATGTATAACATTTTTTATGTGACAGAAGTTGTTATCAGCTTAAAAGAGTAGATCATAACTATAAAATGTTTTATGTAAGCTGTAAGCTGGATATTAACCACAAAACAAAAAGCTATAGCAGATATATGAATGATAAAGAAAAAGGAATCAAAGCTCAGCACTATAGAAAAATATAATATCACAAAGATAGGAAACAAGAGAGGAAGAAAGCTGCTACAACCCAACTAGAAAATAACAAAATGACTGTGCAAGTCCTTACCTATCAATAATGACACTAAAGTTAAATGGATTAATTTCTCAAATCAAAAGACATAAAATAGCTGAATTAATAAAAAAGGAAACAATATTCAACTATATGCTGACTACAAATGACCCACTTAAGCTTTGTGGATAACAGTGAAAAATGAAAGGACAAGATATATTGCATGTAAATGGTAACTAAAAGAGGGCAGGGGTGCCTATTATCTTATACGTAATAAAATAGACTTCAAAACAAAAGCTGTCACAAGAGACAAAGAAGGTTATTATTTAACAATAAAGTGGTAAATTTATAAAGAAGACGTAACCACTGCAAATGTTTCTGTATCTAATATTGGAGCACCTAAGTACATAAAGCGAATTGTAATGAAGGTGAAAAGAGAAATAGATAGCAATATATTAATAATAGGGAACTTCAGTATTCCACTTTGAACAATAAATAGATAAACCAAACTGAAAGTCAATAAGGAAATACCGGACTTGAATTCAATTATTTATCAAATGGACCTAGTAGATATATGCAGATTATTTCATCCAACAGTAGCAGAACACATTTTCTTCCAATGTACATGGATAATGCTCCAGGACAGATAATAAGTTAGGCCACAAAAAAGTCTTAACAAACTTAA
>NW_012107875.1:645340-647674 GCF_000951045.1 Mandrillus leucophaeus | reverse complement strand
TAGATAAACAAAAGCTGAAGAAATTCATTATGACCAGACATGCTTCACCAGAAATGCTTAAGGGAGTTCTTCAAGCAGAACCAAAAGGATGATACTTACTATCATTAATACATATGAAAACATAAAACTCACCAATAGAGATAACTACATAGTGAAATCCAAAATACTCCAATACTGTAAAGATGGTTTATAAATTATACATATCTCTAGTATAAAGGTTAAAGGCACAATAGTCAAAAATAACTAAAGGTATTATAAGTTGTTAAGGAATATACAATATAAAAAGATGCAAATTGTGACATGTGAACATCAACTGTGGGGATGGTAAATGTATAACATTTTTTATGTGACAGAAGTTGTTATCAGCTTAAAAGAGTAGATCATAACTATAAAATGTTTTATGTAAGCTGTAAGCTGGATATTAACCACAAAACAAAAAGCTATAGCAGATATATGAATGATAAAGAAAAAGGAATCAAAGCTCAGCACTATAGAAAAATATAATATCACAAAGATAGGAAACAAGAGAGGAAGAAAGCTGCTACAACCCAACTAGAAAATAACAAAATGACTGTGCAAGTCCTTACCTATCAATAATGACACTAAAGTTAAATGGATTAATTTCTCAAATCAAAAGACATAAAATAGCTGAATTAATAAAAAAGGAAACAATATTCAACTATATGCTGACTACAAATGACCCACTTAAGCTTTGTGGATAACAGTGAAAAATGAAAGGACAAGATATATTGCATGTAAATGGTAACTAAAAGAGGGCAGGGGTGCCTATTATCTTATACGTAATAAAATAGACTTCAAAACAAAAGCTGTCACAAGAGACAAAGAAGGTTATTATTTAACAATAAAGTGGTAAATTTATAAAGAAGACGTAACCACTGCAAATGTTTCTGTATCTAATATTGGAGCACCTAAGTACATAAAGCGAATTGTAATGAAGGTGAAAAGAGAAATAGATAGCAATATATTAATAATAGGGAACTTCAGTATTCCACTTTGAACAATAAATAGATAAACCAAACTGAAAGTCAATAAGGAAATACCGGACTTGAATTCAATTATTTATCAAATGGACCTAGTAGATATATGCAGATTATTTCATCCAACAGTAGCAGAACACATTTTCTTCCAATGTACATGGATAATGCTCCAGGACAGATAATAAGTTAGGCCACAAAAAAGTCTTAACAAACTTAAGATTTAAATATTATCTAGTATCATTTCAGACCAGAATTTTGTGAAGCTGGAAACCAATAACAGGAAGAAGCTTGCAAAGTTAGGTTGAAATTAAACATGCTCCCGGGTCATCAAAATGTCAAAGAATAAATCAAAAGAGAAATTAAAAAAAATCTTGAGACAAATGACAATGAAAATACAATATACCAAAACCTATGGGAAGCAGAGAAAGTAGTTCCAAAATGAAAATTTACAGCAATAAATGCCTCATTAAAAAGATGTTCAAAGTAAATAGTCCAACAATACACATTAAGAAGCTAGAAAAAGTAGAACAAACTAAATTTATAATTAGCAGAAGGAAGGAAATAATAAAAATCAGAATATAAATAAGTTAAATTGAGAACAGAAGAATCATAAGAAGAAAAAACTAAGAGTTTTTAAAATAGATATTTGATAAATGCTTAGCAAGTTTATGATAAAAAGAGAAAATGCAAAAGTAATAAAAATTGGATACCTCAGAAATAAAAAATGATCATAAGAGACTCTGAATAATAATTATATTACAACAACTTGGGTAACCTAGAGTAAATAAATAAGTTCCTAGGAAAATACAACCTACCAAGATTGAGTCAAAGAGAATTAGAAAGCCTGAACAGACCAATAACAGACGAAGAGATTGAAGAAGTACTAAAAGACCTCCCTGCATAATATTTTCACAACCAGATGGCTTCACAGCTGAATTCTAACATACATTCAAAAAAAATTAATACCTATACTTCTTAAATTCTTCTGGAAAATAGAACTAGAGGAAATACTTACAAACACATTTTATGAGGCCAAAATTGCTTTGATACCTAAACCAAAGACCTCACAAGACAAAAATTATCTACAGATCAAGGTCTCTGATGGATATTGATGCAAATATCCTCAATAAAATATTAGTAAACCAATTCCAATAGCACATCAAAAACATTATACATTGTAATCCTGTGACATTCATCCTTGTCATGTGAAGCAGATTTAACAAATGCAAATCAATCAATGTGCTACATCACATTAATAGAGTAAAACTTAAAAGCCACAAGATTATTTTATTTAATGTGGAAACAATATTCAACAAAGTCCAACATTTCTTCTTGA
>NW_012107875.1:643079-644525 GCF_000951045.1 Mandrillus leucophaeus | reverse complement strand
TTTGGAGATACCACACTTCCTGATTTAAAATTATATTACAAGTGTATGTCAATTAAAACAGTATGATACTAGCATAACAACGGACACATAGACTAGTGGAACAGAATAGAGAGCCCAGAAATAGATACAAACATATATGAGCAACTAATTTGCAACAAGAGCATGAAGAGAACGCAATGAGAAAAAAATAGTCTCTTTATTAAATGATTCTGGGAAAACTGGATTTTTGCATGAATAAAATCATGAAATTAGATTGGGTGGGCCGAGGCAGGAGGATTGCTTGAGCCCAGGAATTTGAGACCAGCCTGGGCAACATAATGAGATCTTTTCTCTATTAAAAAAAAGAAAAACAAAAAACAAAAAATGAATAAAATTAAACCCTTACCTTGCACCATACACAAAATACCCTAGATGAGAACATAGGGTCTAAGCTCCTGGACATTGGCCTTAATAATGATTTTTTGGATATTATACCAACATCTTAGCCACAAAAACAAAAATAAGTAACTACAACTGGATTGAACTAAAATTTTTCTGCACAGCACAGGAAACAATCAACAAAATGAAACAGCAGCCTATGGATTGGGAAAAAAATTGCAAACCATATATTTGATAAGGGGTTAATATCTAAACTTTATAAGGAACTCATGCAATTCAATGAAAAGAAAACCCAATTAAAAAATGAACAAAAGACTTGAGTAGACATTTCTTCAAAGAAGACATAAAAATGGTATATTAAACAGGTATATGAAAAGGTACTCAACATCATTAATCATCAGGGAACTGCAAATCAAAACCACTATAAATGCCACCACACTCCCTTTAGGATGGCTCTTATCAAAAGTCAAATTTTAAATGTTAGTGAGAGTGTGGGGAAAAAAGGAACTATTGTACCCTGTTTGTGGAAATGTAGATTAGTACAACCATTATGAAAGTGAATATAGAGGTTTCTGAAAAATTACAAATAAAACTACCATATGACATGACATTTTCCCTTCTGTGTATATGCTATATCCAAATGAAATTCAGTTAACGCCTTGTAAAATATCTGTACTCCCATGTCAACTGCAGCATTATTTCCAATAGCCAAAATGTGGAAATAATCCTAGTGTCCATTGATGGATGGATAAATGGATAAAGGAATTGTTGTACAAACATATAATGGAATATTATTCAGTCCTGACAAAGAACAAGCTATTGCCACTTGCCCCAACATGAATAAGCCTGGAGGATATTATGCTATGTGAAATAAACCAAAAACAGAAAGAAAATTTCTACATGATCTCACTTATATGTGAAATAATAAAAAAAAATCAAATACACAGAGATAGAGAACCAAACTGGTTATGAGCACCAGGGATTGGGGAGGAAATAGGCATATGTAGGTCAGAGGATACAAAGTAGTAGGTATGTAGGATGAATAAGTCTAGAATTCTAATGTACTAC
>NW_012107875.1:640432-643029 GCF_000951045.1 Mandrillus leucophaeus | reverse complement strand
TAAACAGGTATATGAAAAGGTACTCAACATCATTAATCATCAGGGAACTGCAAATCAAAACCACTATAAATGCCACCACACTCCCTTTAGGATGGCTCTTATCAAAAGTCAAATTTTAAATGTTAGTGAGAGTGTGGGGAAAAAAGGAACTATTGTACCCTGTTTGTGGAAATGTAGATTAGTACAACCATTATGAAAGTGAATATAGAGGTTTCTGAAAAATTACAAATAAAACTACCATATGACATGACATTTTCCCTTCTGTGTATATGCTATATCCAAATGAAATTCAGTTAACGCCTTGTAAAATATCTGTACTCCCATGTCAACTGCAGCATTATTTCCAATAGCCAAAATGTGGAAATAATCCTAGTGTCCATTGATGGATGGATAAATGGATAAAGGAATTGTTGTACAAACATATAATGGAATATTATTCAGTCCTGACAAAGAACAAGCTATTGCCACTTGCCCCAACATGAATAAGCCTGGAGGATATTATGCTATGTGAAATAAACCAAAAACAGAAAGAAAATTTCTACATGATCTCACTTATATGTGAAATAATAAAAAAAAATCAAATACACAGAGATAGAGAACCAAACTGGTTATGAGCACCAGGGATTGGGGAGGAAATAGGCATATGTAGGTCAGAGGATACAAAGTAGTAGGTATGTAGGATGAATAAGTCTAGAATTCTAATGTACTACGTAAGGATTAAAGGTAATAAAATTGTACTGTATATGGAATTCATGCCCATTTAGTAGATTTTAGCTGTTGTTGCCACAAAAACAAGAAAAATGGGTGATTTCATAAGATGATAGATTTGTCTCACCATAGTAACCCTGTTACCATCTATATGTATCCCATAACATCATGTCATATACCTAAATATACATAATATAAATCACTTTGTTTTTTTTTTAAACTAAAACATATTGTGTTTGCACTGTAATTTCTGGAAATTTGTTAGTGATTTTTTGTCATTTTCATGCTTGTTTACTAGATGAATATGAGTTTCAGTTTGGCTGGGAATTAAATACCCAAAGTAGCAATTATTCATACAAGTTTATTTCTGTTATCTAGAATTCAGAGTCAGAGGCCAGGGCTGTAAGACATTCCATGGTGTCAGGATCTAGGCTTCTTTCTTTTTGTTGCACCATTACTTCATAACTTTTTGTTTGTTTCTTAATAAACTTTTAATTTCAGAGTACATTTAGATTTCAATAAAAGGAACAAAGATAATATGGAAATTTAAAGTATATGCCTCACCAAGTTTCCTTGACAGTTAACCATGTAAGAAACCAATATTGGTACATTACTATTAACTAAAATCCAGACTATGTTTAAATTTTACCAACTTGTCTTTTAATGTCTCTTTCTGTTCCAAGATCCAATCTAGGGTACAATAAACACTTATTTGTCATGTCTATGAAGTCTCCTCTGGTCTATGACAATGTTTCAATCTTCACATCTTTCCCATGACCTTGATGTATACTGGTCAGATAGCCCGTAGACTGCCCCCCTAGTCTGGGTTTGCTTGATATTTTTTCATAATTAAAATCGAGTTATTGATTTTGGGCAAGAATACTACAGAAGTGAGGTGCCCTTCTCATCACATCACATAAGTGGATACACATTATTACTGATGATATCAATCATCACTTGGTTATGGTACCATATTTTTTAGATTCCTTCACTCTTAAATTACCTTGTTTCCTTTTTCATATACTGTATTCTATTCTTTGGAAGTATGTCACTAGGGTTTAGCACATCCTTAAGAGGGAAGGGATTAAGCTCCACATTTGGGAGTGGGGAGACATTGCATGTTAAGAGGAAGTCTGTAAGGAAGTGAGGAATATTTATCTCTTCTATCTAATTTTAGTCATCATTTAATTACTTATTTTTATCATTATGGCTCATTGGTATTTATTTTACACTTTGAGTTGTAATTAATTATTCCATTATTCATTTTGTTGCTCAGATTTTCCAGTTATGACAATTAGAAGCTACTTCAGATTGCCTTCAATTTCTCTTAATATTTACCATCCTTTTTTTATTTTTTAGAAAGTCCTTACATTCAAAGATGCTCCAGAATTTACATTTTTCTTGTCCCAATTAGAATAAGTCATTTCTCCAATAAGCTTTAGTTTCCTTTATGAAAAAGATACTTAGAAACCAAGACGTGTGCATTAAGTGTGCTTGTTGCTTCTGAGGTGTCACTGATTCTAGGCTCTTTTAGCAGGTAGAACTAGGTAATATATTAATAACAAATACTTAGAATTATTTCTTTATCTTCTCTGTGTAGACATACACACATATATATGCATACGTATATATATACACATACACACACACACACACACCCCTAAACTAAACTTAAATTAATTCTTACATCACTGCCTCTAATTACGATATTATTTTTATAACATTCCTTTCTTGCTTATCTGCAATTTACCTCTCTGACATTAAAAAAAAAATGACTGTCAGCCTCATCTATCTGTTTACTTGTTTTATCTTATTGTACATATCATGCCTTTTTGACCTCATGGTGTAAGATAACAATCTGAATGTTATAGGCAATAGAATAAAGATAG
>NW_012107875.1:637643-639384 GCF_000951045.1 Mandrillus leucophaeus | reverse complement strand
CAACAAAAGGCCTATAAAACCTCTGTATATAGCTGCATGATGGTTCCCAATTGTTCTGAAAATAGCTCAGTCCATGGAAAACATTATAAAGAAATTTCACTCAGTCCTAAATATATCTATTCCTTTGACATAGTCATAGCAATTCAAGCAAGAGAATGAATAAAAAATAGGCCTTACGAAACCTGAAATGGGATTTTCCTGTATTTTAAAATTATATGTCCCTTCTAAGAAGTGAGAAGATTTGGAGATAATTCAATGTACACTTACTAGAAACATGAACCTTAATGGTGAAGGTATTCCAGTAATTAGTCTTTCTTTCCTAATTATAGTTGTGGAAATGTGCTTTCTTTTTTTGCTTTGTGAATGCTGAATATTTTACTATTCAAAAGAAAAATATCATGCATTAGAAATAATGGAAAGTTTTTCACTTAAGCAGAATACAGAATGTCTATATCCTTCAGCTTTGTATTTATTATCATATCAAATTTATACTAATAACATAAAATCTTTCTCCTTATAGAAAAATACCTAAAATGTTATCAATTAGTAACAATAATGATAATCAGAATACTAATAGAATAGAAAAAAGTTTTTCTGTGTGTTTTATTAGTTCTTCTAATTTCTGTGGTGAGGTAAATGTATTTTAAATAACATTCAGATATTATTGCAACAATAAGCTTTCAATAATATATTTACATTTTAAAATATTTCTCATTTGGTATGTTTTGCTGAATTATACTAAAACTGCTTACTTTGGTCATTATTTTATTCATGAAACTGTGCTATAATTATTTCTCTCAATGATGTCTAACCCATCTGCATACTTATTATATTCCAGACAATTATTACATTTCCCCCTTAAATTTTTCTTGGCTAAACTGTACATACTAAATCCTTTAAAGTTTATTTTCCCTCCTAAGAACACTACTCTGGCTTGTCCAGACATCTTAAGGGTTCATCTTTTGAGAGAGATTTTTGTCATTTCAGGGATAGTGGTGTTAGAAAGAGCTTGATTTATAGCATTTTCTGATTCTGTGGTGTTTATATTTTTCCCAGCATTATTTCAATCTAAGAGATATACATTTGGCCTTTGAGAGTTCATAGAAGGGTCCAGTTCATCATTGAATGTATTTATTCCTTTTTTTTCTGGTCAATTGCTTTATAACCTATTAGATTATGCTATGATTATTTAAGAAATTATTGCCATGTTATTAAATAACCCCTAAATTTCTCTTAATGGTTATTTCCTTTCATTATCACTATATGTATGCATGATTTTCCACACTACAACGTGACTTCAATGAAAGTTAGAAACTGCTGTATCTTTGAATTGATATTGACTTTCTCAACACAATTTCCTATTCCAACAGTGCTTGACTTTTTTATGAATGTTAGTATGTCAGCATGATTTCATTATCCCATTTCTTCCTTCACTTCTACTATCTTTAATTTCTTGATTCAGTGAATGAAATGAATTATCTTCTGAAATACTTCTTCCACTCCTCTGATGACTTGTTTTAAGTCCATCATCACAGGCTCCTCTTCCTTTAGCAATCCTATGACTCAGTGTTTCCTATATTTCAATATATAAGATAATAGGAGAGTGTTTTTTTTGTTTTTTTGTTTTGTTTTGTTTTGTTTTGTTTTGTTTTTAATGTAGTCTCCTAGACTTGACTAACAAATTCTGATTTAGTAGATTTTCCTCCCACTTCAGGTGTAACATTTTTGTAAGCACCAAGAT
>NW_012107875.1:631764-632812 GCF_000951045.1 Mandrillus leucophaeus | reverse complement strand
AGAAAGATCCAGAAGCTGCCTCACAAGTTTTTTGCTTATATTTTATTGGCCGGAAATTAGTCACAAGGTGACATCAAGCTGAAAGAAAGTTTAGGAAATATAAACTGTCCTGGGAAGTCAAATGTCAGGCTTAACACCCCCCGCCCTCCACATACACACACATGATTACTATGAATGTTAGGAAAACAAAAAGGAAGAGAAATTAGAAGATATTTAAGAATCTCTTCCATATATTTCCTGTGTGTGTGTATATATATATGTTTCTAAATATTATATATTGTTATTATAATTAATGAAATAAGGAAAGAAGTATTTAATATTATAATTAATTTGGGAATTATACAAGCCCATTTAGATAGACTGAGACAATGATTATCTTTTAAATCCGTATTTTATATCCCTTCATCTTTAGCCTCATATATAGTCCAAGTTACTTTAAATAAATGAACATGTGATTAATAGATTTAAAGTCAAATGGGTCTAGGAATTAGGTTGGAAAAAATGTGATAGAGGCTATCATTTAGGAATCTGGAGAGACTATTTCACCACATTTTCTAAAATTGTCTTTAAATGTATGAAAGAAATAGCATTCTTATTTTTATGTCACTGCTTCCCCTTTTCTCTTAACAAGGATTGTGAACAGTGACATTAATCTGTTGACTGTTGCTGAATATATCAGATATGCTTCATAAATGTGCACCTGCTGTGCTGCTGAAAGAACCTGGTATTTTCTGATGCTCCATTGAATACAATGGACTGACAGCTTGAAGTGGCAGAAAGAAAGATAGGTGGGAGGAAAGTCCAAGAGTAAATGCGTTAATAATATACCATAATACACTCTTCATTGAAACCAGTTATTACTGAAAAGAATGGAGGAACAGCAAAGTCTTAAATAAAGGCTATCTTGTGAAATGTAATAACACTAGAACTTGTACTAAAATAGATATACTCTTCAGACTGAACTGATTATAAATTTCTAAATGCATGGTACTGTTTTCTTTTTAAAACATCTGAGTTATTTAGAGGTGACGGCCTTTAGCATGAACTA
>NW_012107875.1:626094-628409 GCF_000951045.1 Mandrillus leucophaeus | reverse complement strand
TAAATTGTCATTCTTCCATGGTCTCTGTCTTTTTGAGCCAAATTGGTGCATGTCTTGCATTAACATCTGCCACTAACTTGGAAGGCATTGCACTCCCACATCAGTATCATCCTCACATTCAACCTTCCCCAAGATGTTTAATATTTTACTTAACCTCATATGTATTAAGTCTATTAATATTTTTATGGGAAATGTTGTTGTATTTTAGGATCGGAATACCCTCATTTAATACTAAATTCATATTTTATTTGGCATTTTATGTTTGAATAATTAATTCATTTTATGACTGATATGTAGTTTGAGATTATTTTTCCAAATTATCAATCAACTATTCTAACATATTATTAAACCGTTTATTCTTTCCTCGCTGACTTTGATACTTTATCACAGATTAGGCTATTAAATAGACCTGTGTTTTTATTTTTGATTGTCAATTTCCTCATTGATCTCAATTTTTTTCATCAATAACTTCAGTGACTATGCCATGGCTAATTTATTCACATTATTATCTGAAGGAGTCATTAAGCCCCTCATAGCTCCAAATTTACAATTCAAATATTTATTGCAGCCTCTTAGTTATCCAAATACATTTCAGAGTAATTTTTGCAAATTGCAAACAATTATCTGGAGAAACTATTGCAATTAGTTTAAGTTTATAAATTATTTTACCGAGAATTTGGAAATTCTTTTATCTTAGTCTTTTCTTGGTTCAAATACATAACATTTGAAATTCTGCTAACTCAATCTGCTAGCACATCTAGCAACCCAGGTCGGAGTGCAGTGGTGTGATCTCGGCTCACTGCAACCACTGTCTCCTGGGTTCAAGTGATTCTCCCATCTCAGCCTTCCGAGTAGCTGGGATTACAAGTGCCCGTCACCACGCCGAGCTAATTTTTGTATTTTAGTAGAGATGGGTTTTCACCAGATTAGCCAGACTGGTCTTGAACTCCTGATACCTGGTGATCTGCCCACCTTGGCATCCCAAAGTGCTAGGATTACAGGCGTCAGCCACCACACCCAGCCACACATCTTTTGTGTGTAAATGAAGCTACAAGGATTGTTATAACCTGGGGTGCTACAGATACAGTGCTTGGGCGTTATGGGATTGAAAAAGCTGAGCAGATAAGACGAGGAGGCTTGGATCTAAGACTAGAGATGAAGGATACAGAGAGTTCCACAGCATATGGCAGGATGAGAAAATAACTAGTGTAGAGAGAGGACCAGATCCAATCTCATCTTATTTCCCGTACTCATTTAACTTTAAGACTTCTAAAAAGTGGGACCTGGGAATTAGATAATGAAAGGAAAGCCTGGGGAAACATTTGAATTTACTAAATTCATTCTCAATTGGTAATGTTACATTGTTTTGATTTGTAGCATGAGGGCTTGGGATAAAAATTACAATTTTGGGGTGGGTGGAGCCAAGATGACTGACTAGGACAGCACCTTTTGAAGGTTCCCATCAAAAAAAACCACAATATGTGTGTGACTCTTTCACCAACAACCAAGGTATTCAGGTTCTCTTGTCAAAATTGACTAGAAGGCTGGTGTGACCCACGGAGAGAAGGAAGAGCAGTGTGGTGTGCCCCCACCTGAGAGCCACACGGGGAAGGGGAACCCCCTTCCCCCACCCAAGGGAGGTGATGAGTGAGCATGCCACCTAGCGGGGGAAACTGCTTTTTCCATGGAACTGTGCAACCTACAGATTGGAAGATCGCACTCGTGAACCCAGGGCTGCCACCGGGGCCTACCGTCCCAACCCCGGAATGCGCAGATTCTTACAGCCTCTCAGGTGGAATCTGCTTAAGCCTACTGAACTCCTCTGGGGAGGGGCGACCAGCACCAGCTGGCCCTGTCTGCTGTCTAAACCATTTGAGCTTCTTGGGCGAGGGACAACAGCCAACACTAGGACTCGCAAATGCCTAACATGCTAAGCTCCCTGGGGGGGGGAAGGAGGACACCCATTTCTATAGCTCCAGGCTGTGCTTTTCCCCTGCTAGAGGCAGGGAGGCTGGACAACTTGGTCCCAAGACTTTTCCCCACAGCCCAACACCAGCTGTGGCAATCTGGCCAGTGTGCCTCTGTAGGTCTGAGCGCTGACCCATCTTTCATCAGTGGGTGGGACTTTCCTGGCAGGATTTCCAATAACTCCAGCCAGAGGCTCAGGTTCATGATTTAGATCTCCCTTGCCCTGAGCCCCTAGGGGGAGGTGTGGCCGCAGTCTCTGTGGACCAGCTGACTTAGCCTCTCCTCCTGGTAGTTCTGAGGAATCCAGGCAGCACAGATGAGTGGGTTTTGCCCCAGTGAAACACATC
>NW_012107875.1:623323-626044 GCF_000951045.1 Mandrillus leucophaeus | reverse complement strand
TGCTACAGATACAGTGCTTGGGCGTTATGGGATTGAAAAAGCTGAGCAGATAAGACGAGGAGGCTTGGATCTAAGACTAGAGATGAAGGATACAGAGAGTTCCACAGCATATGGCAGGATGAGAAAATAACTAGTGTAGACAGAGGACCAGATCCAATCTCATCTTATTTCCCGTACTCATTTAACTTTAAGACTTCTAAAAATTGGGACCTGGGAATTAGATAATGAAAGGAAAGCCTGGGGAAAAATTTGAATTTACTAAATTCATTCTCAATTGGTAATGTTATATTGTTTTGATTTGTAGCATGAGGGCTTGGGATAAAAATTACAATTTTGGGGTGGGTGGAGCCAAGATGACTGACTAGGACAGCACCTTTTGGAGGTTCCCATCGAAAAAAACCACAATATGTGTGTGAATCTTTCACCAACAACCAAGGTATTCAGGTTCTCTTGTCAAAATTGACTAGAAGGCTGGTGTGACCCACGGAGAGAAGGAAGAGCAGTGTGGTGTGCCCCCACCTGAGAGCCACACGGGGAAGGGGAACTCCCTTCCCCCACCCAAGGGAGGTGATGAGTGAGCATGCCACCTAGCGGGGGAAACTGCTTTTTCCATGGAACTGTGCAACCTACAGATTGGAAGATCGCACTCGTGAACCCAGGGCTGCCACCGGGACCTACCGTCCCAACCCCGGAATGCGCAGATTCTTACTGCCTCTCAGGTGGAATCTGCTTAAGCCTACTGAACTCCTCTGGGGAGGGGCGACCAGCACCAGCTGGCCCTGTCTGCTGTCTAAACCATTTGAGCTTCTTGGGCGAGGGACAACAGCCAACACTAGGACTCGCAAATGCCTAACATGCTAAGCTCCCTGGGGGGGGGAAGGAGGACACCCATTTCTATAGCTCCAGGCTGTGCTTTTCCCCTGCTAGAGGCAGGGAGGCTGGACAACTTGGTCCCAAGACTTTTCCCCACAGCCCAACACCAGCTGTGGCAATCTGGCCAGTGTGCCTCTGTAGGTCTGAGCGCTGACCCATCTTTCATCAGTGGGTGGGACTTTCCTGGCAGGATTTCCAATAACTCCAGCCAGAGGCTCAGGTTCATGATTTAGATCTCCCTTGCCCTGAGCCCCTAGGGGGAGGTGTGGCCGCAGTCTCTGTGGACCAGCTGACTTAGCCTCTCCTCCTGGTAGTTCTGAGGAATCCAGGCAGCACAGATGAGTGGGTTTTGCCCCAGTGAAACACATCGTCTCCACCAAGGGACAAAATACTTAGTTAAATGGGTCCTGCTCCCCCATGCCACCCAACTAGATGAGACCCCCCAACATGGCTTGTCAGACACCCTATACAGGAGTGATCCTACTGGTATCAGACTGGTGCCCCTAGAGGTCAGAAGTCCCAGAAGAAGAAGCAGGTGCCCATCTTTGCTGCTCTCCAGCCTCCTTGAATGACATCTGCAGGCATGGGAGAGAATCAGATGAATAAGACCTGAAGTGAAACCCCAGCAAACTGCAGCAGCCCTACAGAAGAGGGACACTATTGAAAGAAAAACAAACAAGCATAAAGCAACAACAACAGCATCATCATCATCAACAACAACAAAAGGCCCCCACAAAAACCCCATCCAAGGGTCAGCAGTTTCAAAGAGCAAAACTAGACAAACTCACGAATGTGAGAAAGAATCAATGAAAAACCCAAAAAGTCAGAGTGCCTCTTCTCCCCCAAATGATGGCAACGTCTCTCCATTAAGGATGCAGAACTGGATGGAACATCAGATGGAGGAATTGACAGAAGTAGGCTTGAGAAGATGAGTAATAAAAAACTACGATGAGCTAAAGAAGCATGTTCTAAACCAATGCAAAGAAGTTAAGAACTTTGATAAAAGGTTAGAGGAACAGCGAACTAGAATAACCAGTTTAGAGAGGAATATAAACGATGTGATGGAGCTGAAAAACACAGCACAAGAACTTCATGAAGCATACGCAAGTATCAACAGCCAAATTGACCAAGTGGAAGAAAGGATATCAGAGTTTGGAGACCACTTTAATGAAATAAGATATGCTGACAAGAAGAGAGCAAAAAGAATGAAAAGGAATGAACAAAGCCTCCAAGAAATATGGAACTTCATAAAAAAACTAAACTTATGTTTGATTGGAGTACCAGCTGGAAACAAACTGGAAAACATACTTCAGGATATTATCTAGAACTCCCCCAATCTAGCAAAACAGGCCAACATGCAAATTCAGGAAATACAGAGAACAAAACAGGCCAACATGCAAATTCAGGAGCTGCAGAGAACATCATTAAGATACTCCACAAGAAGATCATCCCCAAGACATATAATCATCAGATTCTCCAAGGTCAAAATGTAGGAAAAATTGTTAAGGGCAGCCAGAGAGAAAGGCCAGGTTGCCTACAAAGGGAAACCCGTTAGAATAACAGCAGACCTTTCAGTGGAAACTCTAAAGCCAGAGGAGATCGGGGCCATGTTCAACATTATTAAAGAAAGTAATTTTCAACCCAGAATTTCATATCCAGCCAAACCAAGCTTCATAAGTGAAGGAGAAATAAAAGCCTTTTCAGACAAGCAAATGCTGAGGGATTTCGTTACCACCATTTCATTAGCTCTGCAATCACTCCTGAAAGAATCACTAAACATGGAAAGGAAAAACCAGCCACTGCAAAAACACACTAAAATATAAAGACCAATGAAACTATGAAGAAACT
>NW_012107875.1:608718-621018 GCF_000951045.1 Mandrillus leucophaeus | reverse complement strand
TGATCAACTTCAGAATTTTCTGTAACAGAACCAAGGGTGGAAGGAACAAATTTCAAGCTGTTATCCGCACCCTTATCCTACTCTGCAATATCTCTCGCATCCCAGGAAATGTGAGACAAAAATAATTGGAAATGCCAAATTCCAAGGATCCTTTATTTCTTAGACATTTATGACAACCTCTCTACAGCTCACACTATCCGTCAGGAGGGACAACCCCTGTGTTTCCTGGGACAAGCAGAGAATGGACAGGTAAAAGAAACGATAAATTCTTAGATTCTCTTCACTCCATTATTTTTCTCTCTCTTCACTTCATTTTGGAGTGCTCTTTAGCTCCAACAAATCTGAGGAATATGAGCTGAACAACTCAGTTGCATAAAGTCTGATGAGGTCCTGAATGTGTGAACTTCTTTTGCCATATCCTTCTCACCGAGTAGTTTAGGTGTATGCCAAAGTCAAGAGGAGATTTCTTCTTTAGGTTGGGCCTAATTTCTGGGGCAGAAATTTTAGGATAAAATATACCTAGAGATAAAATAAAAACACTTTTCTATTACTGTTTTCTTCTGAAAACACTATTTCATAATTTTCATATATTATCATTTTGGTTTCTGCTGTCTTCTTATGCAAGGGACTCTTTCAAAACTCTGCTAATTGGTTCCTCCACATTTTATGGAGCAGTAGAGAGAGGGTTTTACCACCAAATGAATCACCTCCTCAAAGGGAAGTAATGTTCAAAATATTTTAAAACCTGTCCCGAAAAGCATTTCATTATAACTCTATTACCGAATTAAAACAGGTTTCATGGTAGTATTTCCATGTCCTTCAGTATGAGCAGTAAAAGTAAGTCGATCAAATTTTTGAACCAAATTTTTTCACTGGAACTTTGTAATCACTGCATGCTCCATTTTACTGTAATTATATGAAATTTATATTTCTGAGAAAAGTATATACATATTTTGGCAAAGTTTTCTTGGGAAAAATAGTTAACAGTTATACTTTGTTGTATTCATATTTTTCCCCACCTCCTAAGAAAGATAAAACTGTGAGAATGAGTGTTAAAGAGTCACAGGTCTATGGCACATAATTTACCAAGGTCTCTTGAAACTCAGGCATTGAGGGAAGTTCTGTTAACCAAAGAGAGCAAGAGCAAGAGACTGTAAGAAATACATTGCCTCAGTATACTTTTTAGAAAGAAAAGGAAATGTAGCTGGACACTTTTTACACATAATGAGAATGTTTTAAGGAGGAAATTTTCACATTGATACTTATTGAATTCATGTTGTCCTTACTTATTTATAGTTTTTATTTGCTTCCTGGTCATAATTCTCTTTTTTTTTTTCTTTTATGACTTTTGCTACGGTTATCAACATTTAAAAAATTATATTCTAGCCAAGTGATTTGGAATGTATGTATTTTATTTTTAACCTTCTTGTGTTTTTCTTTAAATAATTGAAAGGTATTTGACTTTTCTGTCTTCATTCAGATGAGAAAAACAACAGTAAAATGTATGATGGTGAGATATTTAACAGGTTTCATTTTTTTTCTTGAGCCTTTCTTAGTCTCCACATTAACAAAATCAACCACAACAGCACCGATGACATCACTAGTATATTATTTGTGTTCTTTTTCTTTGTTAGCATAATCTTTTTAATAAAATATGAACAATTCCGTATGCTTAACTGCAAGTTTCACCTGACTTTTGTTCATCACTAGATTAATAGAATAACATTGTTTTAAGTCAGTATTAATGAGTATGTGGATCCAAGGGTATGCCATTTATTGCTACTTCAGTATACACCACTGTAGCCTTTCTGAAGGTCAGTTTTTCATTAGGTATCAAAATCTTTCAAAATCATTAAAATTACCCTTAACCTTAAATATGATAATTATTCTTTTAGGGTTTCATCCTAAGAAAATAAATAGGAACAAGCACAACATTTTTTGCTAAAGGAATAATAGTTACACATCTTAAAAATGCCACAATAACAGAAACCTTCTTCATGCACATGAATTTTGTGGTTTTTAATGGATGATATATTATTCCTGAAGTCAAATAACATGTTGACGGATTGCGTTGGTAGATATTTAATGGCATGGATAAGGAATTGTGATTATAACACATTAAAAGACTAAAATGCACACTTATAAAACATGAAGTCTAATTTCATTTTTGTTCAAAAACAGATATACATGTGAAATGCTTATATGTATACATTTATCTTTACATACTTTGGGACATTATGCATTAAAATGTTGACTTTCTGGGGGGCTGGTATCATGATTTGTAATTATTATTTCCTTCATAATATGTTTCTGTAGTTTCATGTATTTTGCAATGAATACTTAATTATTCTTGTAACAACTAACACAGTAACATTTAAAAAAATTTAAATCAGAATCTATAAAATAAAAGATATAAATAGAACTGAATAAAATTATACATATTTTCATAGCAAAAGATATCATTAGCAAGTGGTAAACAGGGTGAAATATTTGCCATACAGTGCAATCACCTAAAAATTAATAGGCCAAAACATACAAAAAGCTATTTCAAACTGATAAGAAAGAATTACACCCCAAGCACAAAAATGCTCAGAAGAGATAAAGAGGCAATATATAAAGGAGCAAAGTTCAAATAACCAAACATACAAAAACATAAAAATAAAAATTAATGCAACAATGATATATCAATTTTTACTTGTCTCATTGGCACAAACAAACACATGTTAAAATCCAGTACTAGCAAGGACATAAATTACTATGGTCCACTTGAAAGATAAGCTAGCAATATCTTCCAAGATAAAAACTAAGCATATCCTTTGTATTACTGTAATACATATACAAAAGGAGTGAAGGTGCTAGTATAGAATATGTGTATTATGTTTTTTTCATCACTGGAAGTGCCACAAATATGGAAACTGACATAACTATAATGCAGCTATTAAAAAGACCTGGATGGATTTCCACGGTGCAATGTCAATGAAGAAAAGTTGTTACCAAAAAAATTAGATGCCTTTTAATGCTATCTTTCTACAAATAAATGACATAAAGCAGAAATGTAATACATTTTTATATGTATGTTTATATTTGTGTAATATGGAGAAACATATGTAAAGATTTACACTAAGCTATAGGTTACCTGAGGTTGGGATTCAGGTTGGAGAGGAGCTGGGAAACATGGAGGAAAAAAAAAAAGAAAAAATAAATATTGTATAATGTTAAGTGAAAGTTATATTACATTTTAATAAAAACTTGAAGAAGAACTAGAAAGTAAGTTGCATTACAAAATGGATTTGACTAAACGGCAGTTCTTGTATTGTTGTATCCAACTGTATTGTTCTTGTAAAAAAAATTCCTATTACAACCCATAATCATTGGCAATTGATTTGCAAGATATGGAGAGAAAACTGTCAGCTACACTTCTTTCTTTCCCTTGAAGAGATAGCCAGCTAACTCTGGAAGCCAGACCTGTCAATGAGCACCTATAGCCAACTTAAAACTCACTTTTATGAAGAGAATCTAATGCATAAGGTCACAGGTTTATCATTATGTCCTGCTTTGAGCTTTTCCCACCCTGCATTTATAAGTAAATCCCAGCCAAACTGTCCCTGGCTCTTTCTTGAATCAGTTAATCACACGCTTATCTCAGGGTCTTTACAAATACTCTTCCCTTTACTGGAAATGTCCTCCCAGAAATAGTCATATGGCTTGACTCTTCCCATCATCAGCTCTCTCCCCAAATATTAATACCTTATAGCAAGCACTTTCCCTGATCTCTTAACCTAATAGAAAGAGCTTCCACTACTCACTCCAACAACAAAACACCCTAACTCACTTTACTCATTTTCATAGCACTTATATTACCTGACATATTTGATGTTTATTTATTCATTTACTTAATGCCTAAGTTCTTTCTGATAAAATGTGCATTCCATGAGATACTTTGTTTTGATTACTATAGTATTTTCAGTTCCTAGAACAATATCTGATAGCTATTGTGGAATGCATTAATTAATGCATTTTGAATGGATTAATTAATGCATTTACAGAGACACAAAAGAAGAAAGTGCTAGATTTTTAAAAAGTGCTTTCTTAAAAAGGCTAATCTCATGTAAGGAGACATCTCTGATTATTCAGTGTCTACGGGGGAGAGATAGTGTAAGAGTACTGTTTTGCTTTTGTTTTAGGGCAACAAAATTGAAGAGAAATTGTTTTATAATAGAAAGGCATGGAAACTGTAAGTTACCTTGAATATTGTATACTTGTGCCAACATCTACCACTCTTATCCCCCACAACACTCAGAGGAGCAGTCAAGGGCTCCATGCTATGGTTCATTAAATGAGGATGCATACAAGAAAATAAAGTTACAGCCTTTGAAAAGATTATCCTGCACCAGTCTTGCACAGAACAGACAAAGCCACTGACTACTGAAAGATGGATATGGGTTTTAACTATGTGGATGGTGTGCAACCATGATGGGTTAAAGACTAAAAGCCCTTCCACCTTTTCTCTGAGCCTCAGGTAAACTGTTCCAATTGCCTAACCGAAAGAAAAAGAGGGGATATGCATATTATTTGAAATTAAATTTTCACCCACCCTGTGGATGAAGTACCGTGGAAACTTATTTAAGTAGTGTTAATTTAAATATAGTTTGAAATGTGATTTTAGCTAGTGGTGATCACTTTTCCAAACTTTTAAGTATTATATTCCTCTGCTATGGCTATAAAGAACTATACACATTCAGACAGTTTATCTCTGTATATTTCTATCTGGCATACACACACATACCCACACACATACCCTTTAAATGTATAAATAAATGGATTGATAAAGATATGTAACTAAACACAAAAAAAGTCGAGCAAGTATATAAGGTCATGCAAGTTCTGTTTTATTTATATAACCAGAGAAGATAGTCTATGCTGCAGAATGTCTGTAGTCTTTCACAAATTCATGTAATAGGTAATAGTTTGAAATTTGAAATTATTTTTTAAGTATCAACTGTGTCTTAAATTTATTGAAGTCAGAGTCACATTTCACACTTAATAATATGGTCAACAGTTTCCTACAACATTACAGGAATAAATACTTTGCCTATAGACTAATGATCATGGTGTGCTGGTAATTTCTGGTTCTATAAAATAAATGTGACATTTATTTTATACCAGGTTTCTAGGAAGATTTAAACCTGCTAAATGTGGTATCATTTCTAGAATTGCTAAGAACGGCTGTGCAGTGTATCTATGTGCACTCTGTGCTGATTACAATCCTTGAATTTGAAGCTAACCTCAATTTTAAGCCATCTGTGAACCTTTTGGAAAATTAGTTTGCAGGTTGTATGTAGAACTTCCAAAGTTACTACTGATTTGGCAAATAAAAGTGAACTATCATGAGATTAACTTCAAAGGTATATTTTAGGTAGTTTTAAAAAACCCTGAGCAGGTAAAGCATAGGTAACAGGAGAGTCAGGGAAATTAAACAACTAAATAGTAAACTTAAAAAGGCTTCTGGGAAGATTAATTTCTCTGTGAATCTCAAACATAACACAGAAAGGAAAACCAAAGAAGAAGATAGAAGCCTCGAACGTTCAAAAAATGATCTCTGTCCCTGGAGAGGGACAAAAATGTGGTGAACAATATTGCCGAAACTCTGGGGGTATAATCATGCTCATGCCCCAAGCCTGGATGTACTGTTAAGCAGTTATATAGGCTGTTTCACCTCTGCACAAGCTGTGTCTTGCTAGAAATGAATGGTTTCAAGTCAGAAGAAAATGCCACAGCAGGGAAAAAGCATTGGAATCTTAGCCAGGATTCATTACTAATATGGTACACCAATAACAGACACTGGAAACCAAAAATTGACGAACACTAAGAAATGAGTGCTAAAGAGGCAGTCTTTAATATAATGTTAGCTGGGCATGGTGGCTCACACTTGTAATCCCAACACTTTGGGAGCTCGAGGCGGGCAGATTAATTGAGGTCAGGAGTTTGAGCCCAGCCTCTGTCTCTTATACACATCTAGATGTCTTTCTTGAATCAGTTAATCACACGCTTATCTCAGGGTCTTTACAAATACTCTTCCCTTTACTGGAAATGTCCTCCCAGAAATAGTCATATGGCTTGACTCTTCCCATCATCAGCTCTCTCCCCAAATATTAATACCTTATAGCAAGCACTTTCCCTGATCTCTTGACCTAATAGAAAGAGCTTCCACTACTCACTCCAACAACAAAACACCCTAACTCACTTTACTCATTTTCATAGCACTTATATTACCTGACATATTTGATGTTTATTTATTCATTTACTTAATGCCTAAGTTCTTTCTGATAAAATGTGCATTCCATGAGATACTTTGTTTTGATTACTATAGTATTTTCAGTTCCTAGAACAATATCTGATAGCTATTGTGGAATGCATTAATTAATGCATTTTGAATGGATTAATTAATGCATTTACAGAGACACAAAAGAAGAAAGTGCTAGATTTTTAAAAAGTGCTTTCTTAAAAAGGCTAATCTCATGTAAGGAGACATCTCTGATTATTCAGTGTCTACGGGGGAGAGATAGTGTAAGAGTACTGTTTTGCTTTTGTTTTAGGGCAACAAAATTGAAGAGAAATTGTTTTATAATAGAAAGGCATGGAAACTGTAAGTTACCTTGAATATTGTATACTTGTGCCAACATCTACCACTCTTATCCCCCACAACACTCAGAGGAGCAGTCAAGGGCTCCATGCTATGGTTCATTAAATGAGGATGCATACAAGAAAATAAAGTTACAGCCTTTGAAAAGATTATCCTGCACCAGTCTTGCACAGAACAGACAAAGCCACTGACTACTGAAAGATGGATATGGGTTTTAACTATGTGGATGGTGTGCAACCATGATGGGTTAAAGACTAAAAGCCCTTCCACCTTTTCTCTGAGCCTCAGGTAAACTGTTCCAATTGCCTAACCGAAAGAAAAAGAGGGGATATGCATATTATTTGAAATTAAATTTTCACCCACCCTGTGGATGAAGTACCGTGGAAACTTATTTAAGTAGTGTTAATTTAAATATAGTTTGAAATGTGATTTTAGCTAGTGGTGATCACTTTTCCAAACTTTTAAGTATTATATTCCTCTGCTATGGCTATAAAGAACTATACACATTCAGACAGTTTATCTCTGTATATTTCTATCTGGCATACACACACATACCCACACACATACCCTTTAAATGTATGAATAAATGGATTGATAAAGATATGTAACTAAACACAAAAAAAGTCGAGCAAGTATATAAGGTCATGCAAGTTCTGTTTTATTTATATAACCAGAGAAGATAGTCTATGCTGCAGAATGTCTGTAGTCTTTCACAAATTCATGTAATAGGTAATAGTTTGAAATTTGAAATTATTTTTTAAGTATCAACTGTGTCTTAAATTTATTGAAGTCAGAGTCACATTTCACACTTAATAATATGGTCAACAGTTTCCTACAACATTACAGGAATAAATACTTTGCCTATAGACTAATGATCATGGTGTGCTGGTAATTTCTGGTTCTATAAAATAAATGTGACATTTATTTTATACCAGGTTTCTAGGAAGTAAGATTTAAACCTGCTAAATGTGGTATCATTTCTAGAATTGCTAAGAATGGTTGTGCAGTGTATCTATGTGCACTATGTGCTGATTACAATCCTTGAATTTGAAGCTAACCTCAATTTTAAGCCATCTGTGAACCTTTTGGAAAATTAGTTTGCAGGTTGTATGTAGAACTTCCAAAGTTACTACTGATTTGGCAAATAAAAGTGAACTATCATGAGATTAACTTCAAAGGTATATTTTAGGTAGTTTTAAAAAACCCTGAGCAGGTAAAGCATAGGTAACAGGAGAGTCAGGGAAATTAAACAACTAAATAGTAAACTTAAAAAGGCTTCTGGGAAGATTAATTTCTCTGTGAATCTCAAACATAACACAGAAAGGAAAACCAAAGAAGAAGATAGAAGCCTCGAACGTTCAAAAAATGATCTCTGTCCCTGGAGAGGGACAAAAATGTGGTGAACAATATTGCCGAAACTCTGGGGGTATAATCATGCTCATGCCCCAAGCCTGGATGTACTGTTAAGCAGTTATATAGGCTGTTTCACCTCTGCACAAGCTGTGTCTTGCTAGAAATGAATGGTTTCAAGTCAGAAGAAAATGCCACAGCAGGGAAAAAGCATTGGAATCTTAGCCAGGATTCATTACTAATATGGTACACCAATAACAGACACTGGAAACCAAAAATTGACGAACACTAAGAAATGAGTGCTAAAGAGGCAGTCTTTAATATAATGTTAGCTGGGCATGGTGGCTCACACTTGTAATCCCAACACTTTGGGAGCTCGAGGCGGGCAGATTAATTGAGGTCAGGAGTTTGAGATCAGCCTGGCCAACATGGCAAAACCCCGTCTCTACTAAAAATACAAAAATTAGCCGGGCGTGGTGGCACATGCCTGTAAGCCCAGCTGCTTGGGAGGCTGAGGCTGGAGAATTGCTGGAGCCTGGGATGCAGAGGTTGCAGTGAGCTGAGATTGTACCACTGCACCCCAGCCTTGGTGACAGAGTCAGACTCTGTCTAAAAAAAAAAAAAAAAAAAAAAAAAAAAGAATTTGTGTACAATGGACTAATGGATGAATGTTTCTTTTCTCACCAAATTCTTATGTTGAAATCCTAACCCTCAACGTGATGGTATTAGGAGGTGAGGCCTTTTGGGGGTGATTAGGTCATGACGGCTTTGCCCTAGTATAAGGTCATGAGGAATTAGTGTCTTAATAAAAGATGCTCCAGAAAGCTCCTTTGTACTTTTACCATGTGAGAATGTAAGGAGAAGGTGCCATCTAGGAACCAGGGGACTGGCCCTTACACGGACACTGAATCCCCTGGAACCTTGATCTTGGACTTCCCAGACTCCAGAACTGTGAGAAATAAATATCCTTGTTTATAAGCCACTCAGTTCATGGTAGTTTGTTATAGCAGCTGGAACAGACCAGGAAATATTGTGTATCAAGCAAACAACTTCGGTAATTGTGGTGGGCTATCTGAGTCTAGGGTTTGCGGAGCAGTAAAAACCAGAGAACACTGCCAGAAGGCTGGGGAAAAAGGTCTTCATTTAAAACTAAATTAGATCCCACAACCCAGAGAACCCTCATCTCAGGGGTTTTAGATTCCAGAGGCATGGTTCAGGTTCATTTTCAACACGTGAGAGCAGGAACAAAAGTGAGTAGCATGCTAGTCACCAAGCCCACCCTGTCTGAACTTACCCCTCAGAAGACAGGGTAAAGAAAAAGGAGGAGGAGAAAGAGAGTCCCTTTCTCCATGCAGGAGGAAAGCCAGGCACAGATGGTGATTTCTGTGTCACCAGACTAGACCCTGCCAATTTGGGGATTTTGAAACTTTTTATAGCAGTTGCCACTCTGGAGGCTTTTTGGAAGTCAGGTTTGAGCAGCCTTTCCTGCCTTTCCTGAGAGTGGGCTAAAAAGGTGCGGGGATGCAGATATACTGCCAAGTACGCACACCCACTAAATTTGTAACTGACTGCTGACTTGATGCAGAATCTAGGAGTCATCCTGAAAGTTGAGGAGAACGCTTCTCAGCCTCAGAGGAGGAACATTTCCAAAAGAGCTGCAAATACTTTAAGGCAGTCCTTAAGCCCTTGTTTTTTTTATTTGTTCTTTGGGGAAAGATGGACTTATCATTGTATATTTTACTCATGAGGAGAGCACAGAATTAGTAATGGGAAATATGGCCTGCTTGCACTCAGGAAGATAGAAAGAGGTTAAAAAGACAAGCTTCACTAGTCCTCCAAGAGTCAGGTCAGTCTGTACCGAAAGCTTTCTCTCCTCAGGCAGCCAGGGTCAGGAAGGGACAAATAAAGCTACTTGAAAACCGTGATACATCCCAGGCCTCGGTGAGGGGAGTGACTTATATTACAATATTCCCCTGTCACCTGGTGAATGCTGAGTAGAGGGGCTACATTTCCATTGCTACAGACTAGAAATCTCGAAGAACTTAGTGATTTTATGGATGAGAAAGATTGAGGTTGAGAATCAGCCCACACTTCCTGTTAAAATGCAATCATTATGTAGGTACCTTCATGCCAAATATGGCTAATTATCAACCTCCCATTCTGACTTCTAGATTGGATGGTGCTATTTTGAAAGGAAGAAGGTTGCCGTAAATCAGAGTAAAATACCCAGCTCTTGAAGATCACAGGTAAATACAATCCTCACAGACAGATCAATTCTCCTTTGCATGTTGAGGGGAGAAATAATTTATGTCTGAGAAACTCACCACGGAACAAAAAGTTAATCTGCACTCCACTTCTTGGGATAAGTAGGTGAAATAAAGGATTGAAAACATTTTGTTTTATTTATTTTCTTGTGTGGACTCAAAAAATGGACTTGAAAAAGGATGTGGTAGAATGCTCTCTTGAGGTATTGTGTGTGTTTTTTGTTATTTAAAATTATTTCAAAATATATAAAAAATAAGGGTTTATATAAGTTATATCTTTGATTTAAAGGATGATAGTAAAAATCACACTGTATGCCCAAAGTAAAGCTTATAAAGAGAACATAAAATACATGAAAAAAACTATTGTAGCTCCCAGTGTGCCTTTCTGTAAACTCTTACCCTCCCTTCCTCCAATGATTCCCTTACCCTGAATTTTGAAGTTATTTCTTTGCTTTTTATTACAATTTTTACTACAGGTGATGTTGTGTGTATATATGTTTGTACGTGTGTGTATAATGATATATATGTAAACAAACACATAAATATAGAGAGAGAGTAACAAGAAGGAAGGCTGCACCCTTGAATCACTGCTTGGAGAAGAGTGGTTCACCAATTAGGAGTCAATGAGATTTTGAGGCTTGTTACCTTATCTGATGTAATTATTTTTTTCAGCTCTTCATTACAGTTCCTGATTTTTCTGTTTAGTTCATTTATTAATTTAAAAAGCATGTTCAAATTACCTACTATGATAGTACATGGGTCTGATTCTCCTCATACTTTTGGTTTTGCATAGCTTTCAGCTAGATGAAAATAAGTTTAGAATTGTTATATCATCCAGTTGAATTTACCTCCTAGACATTACATAGAAACTGTGCATGTATGGTTATATGTTTGTGTCCAATATTGCTTTTTACCTTAATTTATATTCTGTCTTATAGTATAGTTACGTGAGTTTTTTGGTTAGCATTTTCCTGCCACATCTTTTCAATCCTTTTGCTTTCAACCATTTTGTTATCTTATACTTTATACATGTCTTGCATAAACAAGTCCAGATTATTTTGGTGTTTTAACTAAATAATGTATTTATATTTATTGTGTATAAATATATTGATATGAATATGTTGGTATATTTGGGTTTATTTCTGCTACCTTATTTCACTGCCTCTATTAGGCTTTTTCTATGCTTTTGTTTTCTTATTTTCTTGCTTTATTTGAATTGAGTTTTGTGTTGTTTGTTTTGTTTCATTACCTCGTTCTATTTTGTCTTCAAGAAGATTGAAAGTTATAGAAACTATTTATATTCATTTTGTGGTTATATGCTTGCCTAACTTTCAAAAGACTAAAGTTAATCACATATCTTTTTTGGTTTTTGGTTTTTGTTTTTGAGACAGAGTCTCGCTCTGTCACCCAGGCTGGAGTGCAGTGGTGGGATCTCGGCTCACGGCAAGTTCGGCCTTCCGGGTTCACACCATTCTCCTTTCTCAGCCTCCGGAGTAGCTGGGACTACAGGCGCCAGTCACCAAGCTCGGCTACTTTTTGGATTTTTAGTAGAGAAGGGGTTTCACCGTGTTAGCCAGGATGGCAATCTTGCTTGTCAATTATGGCAATGTTGTTGTTAATTAATCTTACAGTCTATTCTCTTTTTGTAATTTAAACATTTTTAGCATGTTTACCTTTGCATTATTTATTTGATAGTTTTGCTATCTCCAGTGTCCTTGAGTTTGATTCCACACCTATTTTCTATTTTAGATCATTCTGGATCATTTGTCATCTTAATCTTTTTGGAAAATTTGTCATTATAGGCTAATATTTCTTGGAACATTATATGTAGGAATAATTTGGGTTTAACATGCTTTTTTCTAAGAGAATGTTTCTCAGTTCTGTTCAGTCCCCATGATGCACTACCTCACTGGAGCTTTTTTTTTTTAAATTTATTTATTATTATTATACTTTAAGTTGT
This sequence comes from Mandrillus leucophaeus, assembly GCF_000951045.1. Classification (NCBI taxonomy): domain Eukaryota; kingdom Metazoa; phylum Chordata; class Mammalia; order Primates; family Cercopithecidae; genus Mandrillus; species Mandrillus leucophaeus. Next base: position 608,801 of record NW_012107875.1, on the reverse strand, counting down.
AGGGTACATGTGCATAACGTGCAGGTTTGTTACATATGTATACTTGTGCCTTGTTGGTGTGCTGCACCCATCAACTCGTCATT
>NW_012107875.1:605793-607838 GCF_000951045.1 Mandrillus leucophaeus | reverse complement strand
TCACTCTGATGGTAGTTTCTTTTGCTGTGCAGAAGCTCTTTAGTTTAATTAGATCCCATTTGTCAATTTTGGCTTTTGCTGCCGTTGCTTTTGGTGTTTTAGACATGAAGTCTTTGCCCATGCCTATGTCCTGAACGGTACTACCTAGGTTTTCTTCTAGGATTTTTATGGTATTAGGTCACTGGAGCTTTTTAAAAGTAAATTACATGCTTGGATTTATGGTCACATGCTGCAACTATGGTTTGTGGTTAGATATTCTTAGAAGAGACTTCCTTCCTTCTTTCTTTCTTTCTCCTTCCGTCTGTCTTCCTTCCTTCCTTCCTTCCTTTCTTTCTTTCTTTTCTTTCTTTCTCCTTCCTCCCTCCCTCCCTCCTTCCCTCTCCTTCCTTCCTTCCTTCCTCTCCTCTCCTCTCCTCTCCTCTCCTTTCCTCTCCTTTCCTCTCCTTTCCTTTCCTTTCTTTCCTCTTTTCTCTCAATGCATAGCCAAAATGAAACAGTCAGGACATCTCCAACATCTCCCTCTACAGGTGAAGTTATATTTTTCTAATTTACCCACTGATGAGAATGGCTTCTAGATCTCCTTATTTATACATAGGTCTCCAATGTTCTCTCTTTCACTTGAATTATTATTTGTTGATATCTTCTATATCTTGCGTAGAACCAATTAATCTATAAACTTTAGGTCAGCTGGGCTAGTCAGAAGCTACCAGGGAAATACTAGAAGCTTAATTTTTGGACTTTTGTTTTTCTCTCTTACTTTTTTTCCTCTGCCAATCCAAAGGTAAAACTGCGGAGTTTGTATTTTTATTTGTCAAAGAGTTTTCACAGTCAAAATCAAAAAGAGAATGAAGGCGGTCTTTTTTTCTCCTTTTAAGCTTTTGAAAAGCTGTACCATCTTAGAGGCTCTGCTCATTGTTTTTGTGGGTTTTTTGATTTAAAAAAGATTGTATTATTCTTCTTGTATTCAGTTCAGGGGTACAAGTGCAGGATTTGTTATATAGGTAAACTTGTGTCATGGGAGTTCGTTGTCCAGGTTATTTAATCCCTCAGGTCAATCTAAATGCTCACTGTTTTTGAAGGAAAATTATTTCTAAGGGAGCTAGTGCTTCTGCAGGCAACTAGACTTGTGGGTGTCCAGGCTGAATCTAGGATGAATGCACTCAGTTTCCTGTAGAGATTTTGCTTCCATCCCTGGCAGCATCTCATGAGGTCAAAGGGGACATCTAATGGTCCTGGTTCCTAAGTAATGAGGTTGACAAACTGGCTGAGAAGGTTTATAGAGAAATGTGATGCAGTGGCACACAGATGTCTCTTGGATTTGTATTAACAAAACACTAGGAAAAGGGAAGCCTTATAATAACCGATGTTTCTCTTATTATCAGCCAAGGAAGCTGGAGAACAGCGTTAGAATAATGGAACGCATAGAAGAATTTGGATTTTAAATTATTTATGTAACCAAATAAAGTATACTTATTTTTTACATACCTTATTTGTGCTTCTTAGTTATACCTGCAATTGTTTTTACATGTGCCTCTCCTAGTGTTGTGATTCTCCTTGAAGATAACTACTTATTGCTTGATCTCATCCTTTTACAGTTGCAGGAAGTTTTGACATGTCCCAAGACATTACGCAGTTAATTTGTGTGATGTGTGTTTGTTGTCTATAAGCTGACCTCATATTAAGATTTTTATAGAAATTGCATTGTATTGAGCTAGGTGGATCATGAGGTCAAGAGATCAAGACCATGCCAGCCAACATGGTGAAACCCCGTCTCTACTAAAAATACAAAAAAATTAGCTGGGTGTGGTGGCACATGCCTGTAGTTACAGCTACTCGGGAGGCTGAGGCAGGAGAATCTCTTGAACCCAGGAGGCAGAGGTTTCAGTGAGCTGAGATCACACCACTGTACTCCAGCCTGGTGACAGAGCAAGGCTCCATCAAGAAAAGAATAGAATAGAAAAGAAAAGAAAAGAAAAGAAAAGAAAAGAAAAGAAAAGAAAAGAAAAGAAAAGAAAAGAAAAGAAGAGAAAAGAAAAGAGAGAAGA
>NW_012107875.1:583634-605618 GCF_000951045.1 Mandrillus leucophaeus | reverse complement strand
AGAAAGAAAGAAAGAAAGAAAGAAAGAAAGAAAGAAAGAAAGAAAGAAAGAAAGAAAGAAAGAAAGAAGACATTTTATTCCATGTTTCACCCGAGTAATTACCCAGCTGTGCCTCAACAGGAGCAAGTACTAAATGTGAAATATTATTTTTATTCCCTGTTATTTCTACAGGTACCTCAGCTAGGTTTAAGGAATTATATATATCTATTGCACCACTTGATAGGCTACTATAAAATTTTGGCTTTATTTTCAGTTTTCAAAGTTTCTGACAGAATTTTCTGTAGGAAACTAATAATACTTTTTAAACAGCTTCTGAAGTCCCTTGCATATGATTGCTATAATATTCTCTAAAAAATACTAAAATTTGGTATGACTTTCTTATTTCAATATTGAAATAACTGGGCTGTGTAGTAATAAGCTTTGTCGGGATTTTCTCCCTTACAGCCCACCAATTTTCTGAAATGCACAACTTCAACTGGTTAGGATATAATTTCTTGATTTATTCTCAAACAACAACAACAACAACAGGCAGAAGGATCTGTTATTTTTCTTTCCTTGGGAACATTTCTAAGCCTAATGAAATTTTTAAAAGGTCGAGTAAAGGTTTGCTGATTTCTTTGCTCTTTTCCCTTAATCTTCTTAATGCTTTGTATGCCATCTAAAATTGGTGCTTTATCAATTTCAAGTGCATTTTTGTCTTTTTAGAAAATCACCCCTATTTTTCTTTGTTGCTTAACTTGTCTGTCTTGTCTGAAAAACAAATCAAATATTTGAATCAATGGAGTACCCTATTAGTATAAATCTATTTAAGTTATGACTCAATTTTTTTTTTCCTGAAAAAGATAAATTTGCTTTTGTTAATGCATTGGCACATACACAAATTACAGATAGGAGATTATAAATCTCAAAGTTATGCTTGTTCCCTTCTTCAGAAACAATATTAAAGTATTCTTAAAAAAACATTTCCCATAAGATTATAGATATTTGGGCAAATAAGTCATCTTCCCACCAAACAATTAGAGTTGTTTTCCTGTTAATATGGAAAACATTTCCTGGTAATATCAGACATGCAACTCTCTGAAAATAACTTGTATGTATTTGAAAGCATCATAAACTTTCTTAGGACATGATAATTTATAAAATTATTGCCACAAAGTAATAACTCAAGTTTGTGGTTACCAAGAACAATATTTAACATCATAAATAACAGAAAACATTCCTGTCCCTTTTTTTTCTATGAGGTAAAGTATGTTTTACTAGTGCATATCTTCATTGATATGACAGCTTATCCAAGACAAAAATAGTCTTGGTTTTCATCTGTTATTTACTTGATGCTTTTCTCAAGTACCTACTGTAAATGTACTTATAACTGAAAATGAGGAGAAATACCTAACACATATCAAATACTTGCCTTATGTCAGGTATCTTTCATAAATTATCATAACCCTTTCTCCGAAACAATTCTCAAGGAAGATGTTTTTTTCTATATTGTATTATTCTTTGACAGAAAGCAAATTAATAACCAGTGGATGTTAAGTAAATTTATCAAAAGAGAAACAGCTGGTAGACTGCAGAGCCAATATTTATGTTCAGGTCAGGACTTTCTGACTCACAAGAGCACAGCATAAGCTGAGAGAAAGGACATTTCTTCTACTATCTTTCATTCATGGTGGATGAGGAAATGCACCTTTAAAACATTATGGCATTGTCAAACCAGAAATGTATATGGGTTCCTTAGACTGCTCCATTTAGGAATGCCTTTGGTTGCAAATAAGAAAATCCCACGCATGCGTCACCAAATGACATAAATGGGATTTATTTGTAATATATAAGAAAAAGTTTAGGGATTGATTAACGTAGATGTTCAGTTATCATTAGGACCAGGATTATTGTCATATTTTTGCTTAGATTTCTTTTGCTTTTTGTCCTCATTTTTGTAGCCTCATGGTAATAATATGGCTTCTGTACCCTCAGGCGTCATATCCATGTACCTGTTACAGGCCGGTGGAAGAAGAAAATAAAGGGATGCCACCGGTGGAATTCTTATATTTCATTGACTTAAAAAGTGTCACATGCCCCTCTCCAGCTGCAATGGAAGCTATGATATGAACATTTAATATTTGTATTAGAGAAGGGATAATGTGATTGGAAAGAGAATTTTGAACATCCCATCTATAATGTATACTATACACACATTATCCTACATACCTTTTGTTTTTTCTCAGAGCTAACTCAAACCTACATTTTCATTCGCCTCTTTATTCAGTTATTTAAGATATATTAATTCAGTATCTATTGCTGGGTGCTTTAAATACATCAGTGATTAAAAAGACAGCATCTAACTTAAATAAGCAAAATCAATTACAGATGAATTTCAAGTCTATTTGTAAAAGTAAATGGAAAAAACTTTTTGAAGTAAAGATAAAATAATCTTTTAATCTTGGAGTAGGCAAAGAATTCTTAAAGGAGTCACAAAAATACTGGCTATATAAGAATAGATTAATATATTTAACTATATTAAGAGAAGTTTTCTGGTCATCAAAAACATAATTCCTAGAGTGCAAAGAGATCCTATAGCAAGGAAAAATAGTCAGTACACATTTCAATATATATCGAAAAATATATGTATTTTTTAAAATCTTATGCAATCAATTAAAATATACACAAATCAACTGAAAACAGGCAAAATGTGAATAAATATTTGATAAAAAGAATATATAAATATCTATAAATGTACAAAAAGGTACTTAAGTATGTTAATCATCAAGGAATTCAAATTAAAGCAATAATCATATTCTACTACATATCCATCAGAATAGCTGCAGTGAAAAAGACTGAAAATCTCAAATGTTTGTAAAGAAATCTCATTTGGAGAAACTGAAACTGTTTGGTGAGAATTCAAATTAGTACAACCACTTTTAAAACTTGTTTGGGACAATATTGCCTATGACTAAATATATGCAATTTATAGACTAGTATTTCCAACCCTAGGTATATTTCCTAAATAAATCCAGACATATGCCCATGAATAGACATGTAATAAAGTTTATAGCAATATTATTGATAACAACCAACCCTGGAAATAACCCAAAGGTCTATCATTGGTAGAATGGATGCATAAATTATTTTTTATTTATACAGTGGAATATTATTCTGTAATGAAAACAAACAAGTTAACAATTGAATGCAGTAGTGTGGATGAATCTTATAAATACGTGTTGAAAGGTGAACCAGCTTTAGAGCATGATATGGTTTGGCTGTGGCCCCACCCAAATCTCATCTTGAATTGTAACTACCGTAATTCCCACATGTTGTGGGAGGGTCCTGGTGAGAGATAACTGAGTCATGGGGCTGGTTTCCCCCACATTATTCTCGTGGTAGCGAATAAATCTCATGAGATCTGATGGTTTTATAAGAGATTTCCCCTTTTGCTTGGTTATCATTCTGTCTTGCCTGCCACCATGTAAGATAGGCTTTTGGCTTCCACCGTGATCCATGAGGCCTCCCCAGCCACGTGGAACTGTGAGTCTGTTAAACCTCTTTTTCTTTATAAATTACCCAGTCTTGGGTATGTCTTTATCAGCAGCATGAAAATGGACTAATACAGAGCATTTTATTTATATAAAGCACAAAAAGAGACAAAATAACCTATGCAGTTAAACTCAGAGTGGTAGTTAGGCCTTGGAAGAACAAAAAGAAACAGGAATGGAGAATAAAGAGAACTTTCTCAGTGCTAGTAATAAACTAAAATAAAAATATTGGTGATTGTTACACAGCTGTTCTATATGAGAGAATGCATCATGCCCCACATTTATAGTATATTTACTTTTCTTTCTGAATATTATCTTTCGATTTTTAAAAGTTTAAAATAAAAAAAGAAAGAAAAGACAAATCAAACAGCTCTGACATGGAACTCATCAAGGTTGACTAACAGGAGAGATATTAAACAGTAATCACAAGCATAACTCTGTTAATATGAGTTTTGCCAAGCAGATTAAAGGATAATTGCAGGTCTTTTAAAGAGAGTTAAGCAAGCCACTGTAATGAATTAGAAAGACATTATAATGAACCTGAGGACTGGAGAGTCTGTGAAGATTTCTCTGAGGAAGTAAGACCAAAGATATAATTTAAAGCATACCATAAACTAAGAAAATGGCAGTGCAAATAGGAAGAAGTGAACTAGTGTGCTGTTTTCGGAATTACAATACTGCTATTTTCTCACTTCTATGTAACATACTATCTACCAAGTTTCTCATCTCCCAACAATTATGCCTACAATCTCCTCAAAGTCCTTTGTATATGGGCTTCCTAAGTCCTTTGTAAATAGGCTTCTGAAACTGATAAGTAGTGATGGATTTAATGTGGAAGATGAGAAGAAGAGATATATGTTAGAGATCACAGGTTCTGTGGTGAACCTAGATGTGCCAGCTCAAAGTAGAAATACTACAAGAAGAAGTTGTTAGGAGGCCAGATGGAGAGTTGAAATTTGGCCTTGGTAAAGTACTCATCCAGGAGGCAAAACTATTTTGACTGAACAGATTGATTTCTCAAAAACTGACAAGAGATTAGCTGAATTCAATTACTAGCCAATAACACTGAAATAACTGCTTGATAACTATGTGGTGATTGAAAGAGATTATAAATATGACATATCAAGATGCTATGCTCCATATATCAGTCAGGGATTGACCAGAGAAACAGAACCAGTAGGAGATACATACTGTAAGGAATTGGCTAACATGATTTTGGGAGGTGACAATACAAGTTTGAAAGCCCTAAGGCTGGTCTTTAGGAAGAGCAGACTGGAATGCTGTGACATGGGCAGAAGGTAAAACTGGGGTTGATGGGGCATGGGCTATTTGCAGGCAGTTTCTTCCTCCTCAGGGAACCCTCAGTTTTGTTCTTAAAGTCTTTCAACTGATTAAATCAGGCCCACACAGATTAACTAAAATAATCCACTGAAGATCAACTGTTTGTAGACTTGAATCTCATATACGAAATGCCTTCACACTAACACCTAGGCTAGTATTTGGTTGAGTAACTGGGGGCTACAGCATAGCCAAGTTGATACATTAAACTTCCTTTTATACTGCAATATATATGATTATTTAATTTTGTTTAGTTTTAATTTTTCTTTGCTCACATCAGGCAGAGATATTAATATAATCAAATACATCAGTGGTCCATTTGCATTAACTCTTTCTATATATTTATTTTAATATGTATGTACTTGAAAATACCTGCTTTTAAACTTTCTCTTTACTTATTTTAATGGACTTTTTTCCCCAGTACTTTTGCCTACAAGAGTGACAGCATTTTCTGAATGTTCTAGTATAATTTGAAAAAACAAGCCTCTACCTCTTTGATATGCTAATATTAGCCTCTCTGGGTATCAGGAATTTCAATGTTCTGTAAAAATAACTGTTTGAAAAAATGCATATTTATATATTTGAATGTACAAAGCTATTTTATTTCTTACTTTTACATTTGGTGCATGAGTTTTTCAATATTATCACAAGGTAAACCATTATCTTTCCCCTAACCCTCTAGTCTACTTTGTTGTGAAAAGACAAAACAACCACATTTCTTTCTATTAACATATTTGTTGAATGAACAGCAGTAGATTTATTTTACATTATTTTTCATAACATTAAGATTTTAAATATTCTTTTAAATTTTCATTCCTAATTTTCTGTAAAAATATAACTCTGCAGTATAATTTTAATAATAATCTGAATGAGAAAAGAATGAAGCACTTTAGGAGTTTAGAGAAGGAAGTGAATGGCTCTTACTAGAAGATATAGGAAATATTTTATTGACTAGGATATAAATTTGCTTTGGTCTTGCAGTACATGACCTGACAGGTTGAGAAGGATGTAGTTCATTTTGGAAAAGAGGAATAGATTGTGGACAAAAGCCCAGAGGAATAAAAGGGCTTGAAATATTCAAGTGAATGGTAGAAGTTTAGTGTAAATGGAGAATTGAGTGCATGAAATAGAATCAAGAAAGAAATCAAGTTGCAGAAGTTGGCTGGGTTAGGAATTGGATTTGCGTGTTTCAAACTAAAGAGTGAGTAGTCAATAGAAAATCATCAAGCCTGTTTAGGCTTTTAAACCTTACTGATATTTATCTATCCCCAGGGTCCCCAAGCCTACACAGTACATGATACCTAGCTGGCATTCAATAAATACCTTTGGTGATTGAACACATCCTGTGTGGTGTATGAAAAACAGATTGGTTTTAAACAAAAGAGCTCTTTTGGTTGTAATAGAGAGAGATTTGCACGACGATAGTGAGGAATGGGTGGCAGAGACTTAAATAGGAGTTCAGAAGAGAAGAGATTGGGTTTGAGAACATTTTTTCTAACTATATGCATTTTAAAAGATAGATTTTATATTAGTATGAAAAGTTCAAAAATATTTTTATGAAAAAGAGCCAGTTGTGCATTGTAGCATTGAATCACACTGAAACCTGTCTGTGAGCAATAATGTTTACAAACATCTAAAACTGTATCAGTTGAGGAATAGTGTTATGGCATTTCAAAGAGTTTTTTATATTCTTTTTTGTTAAGAGAGATTCTGAAAAATGTTTTCAAACATCGGATCAATGTTGTGAATTTCCCAACATATTTTTTGGTGACAGCAAAGATATTCAAGAGATAACTAGAAATTGGATCTGAAATACTACTCTAGCTCTGGGATTGCATTCTGTTTTCTGCTGATGAACAATTGGTTTTTATTCAAAGGTAATGCTTTCTTATAGGCTGGAGTATCCCACTGTGTCTCTGAAAACTTTTTATCCTCTTTGCATAAATTGATCCCAAAGATTAAAGAATTAGTAGTTGTGATTTAAAGTTGTATTTACTGACACCCATTCTTATTGAGTATAAAAACAGATTGATGACCAATTTACTTTAATCCTCTTGCAGAATGGGTGGGGTTATTTCAGAATATTCGTTGGTTAGCTTTTTCCCCAGTGTCTGCTGACTTTAACACCCTGGACAAACTAATTTGTTTTTGAGTTGTGTGATTTTAGATAGATACTGCATACCAGAAAACAGAAAAGAAAAATCCCTCTGAGCTTACATTTTGCTTAAAATTATAATGGAGTTGAAATAAAGCCAACCCTAGCAACGATTCCATACAAACAAGTAACACATATGAAAAAATACATTTTAAAAATGTTAACAAGCATGAATTTTTAAATACATTTCTCTAATCATTAATTTATTTAAGAAGAAACTTTGATAGGAAAAACTTACATACTTTCAGAACGACCTAAGTGAAGTACAGATGAAGAAATTTATCCAGACATGTGGAAGCAGAGAGAGAATGTTTTGTTTGATAGATTCTTCAATATCAGATAGGTTTCAATAACTGCCTCACTTCAATCATAGACCAGGACTTTTTGGGAGTGTATCCAGTCTTTCCTTTTCTTTTTGGATCCTTCCCTGGTAAAGACTTTTGGCATAGTGTAAACCTCAATTATGTCTTCATTCCCACATAGCAGGAATAGTATATTCTAGTAAATTAGTTTGACTGAGACATTTGTCTTCATCACTTTTACTGTTAAAAATTCAATCTAAACTTCAAGTTTGACTTTTTACAACTAATTCCATTCCTCTCTCAGCATGCTCATGAGCCCCTAAGATGTGTACCTACTGTGTACCTAATGTGATTTCACAGATACATCTTTAAATGATTAATTAGGCCTTAGGTTCTGTCTTCATTCATTAGATATTAAATAAGTTCAAGCTCAATTAGGTGAACAAACTTACTCATAAATCAGTAAGTGCAGGATCAACTGAATATGATTACCTCTCATTTAATGTCAAGATGTTCATGGTAGGGCAAAAGTGCATTAAGGCCCTCTATCTTTGGCATAGGTAGACACAGGTAGATTCCTTGCCATAGAAAGCATGGATTATTTGTTCTTCCAGAATTATTTAATGCATACTGAGGACACTAAGCACTGTGGTTCTTATAGGAACTGGAAAGAGAGAACAAGTAAATCTTCCATTTTTCCTGAATTTTCAGAATTGTATTAGATTTATTTTAAATTTATCAGTGTACCAATTTACCAAATCAAGCCCAAGAAAGTGGTTGGGCACAATAAAAAGAGCTATGTACTTTGTAAAGTGGAAAGGTGCCTTTGTATAGCAACTTTAGTACCAAATGAGAGTGAAGACGGATCATTAGGTGTTGAGCAGTGGATGATGGAGACATTTCAGGTAATGATTGAACCATACTATAGTACTCATTTCATTTTTCATAAATAGAAAATACTTGCATTAACTGGCTAAAATTTTTGATGATTGCTGCTATGCAGATCAAGTGCATAATACATGATCGTATTTGCACCAAATCTTAACCAAAGAATGTACGAACCTCACCAGTTGCCCATTTTTTTAAGTCAAGGTATCATGTGAACACTAGTGAGAATGACACCATTTACTCTGTTAAAAGAACAATTGCAGAAATATTGCTTTTTTTATAATTTACTTCCATGCAAAAGGGTTGCAAATGGGGAAATTAACAAACTCTTCACTTATCAGTTACTTTTAATTTATGTCTCTGTTTCTGCTTTGCTATGATAATTCTTTCCAGTCTTGTCATTAGCAATCCTCTAGGTGTCCTCCAGTCCCTAACTTTTCACCTTCTTCAACTTCTATCTTACAGCATTGCTTACTTCCAAACACAAGTTACAGTTTAACCTGATGACGGCTTAAACAGAAGTGAACCTCTTTGATAAAAATTTAAAAATAATCTTAGTTTGTAGACTCTTTGAGGGTCTTGTTTACTTTTGTACTTCAAAATTTTAGCACAGTGTCTAAACATAATAGTTGCACAATGAATATTGGTTTAATAAACAATTCGATTTTTCAGATCTTCATTGTTGTTAGTATAAACATTGAATATTATAATTAAATGTTACGTTATAGTAGGAGTGTTTCAGTGCTTTGAGATGATTATAAACAACTCCTGGCTGAGCCTGCTCACTGTTTGCCAGGCACTATACATGTATGAATGGAATAATTGCACACCTATGAGAAATTTATTTAATTTATCTACAGTTGAAGAAATTAAGGAATAGACTGGTTAAGTGACTTGCCTAAGATCACAAAGCCATTCATAGGGCTAAAATACGAATCCAACAATCTAATTTCAGAGCACACTTTCTTAACAACTCTGTTATAAAATAAAAACTGACCATCTAGTTTAGCCAAGATTAGTATCACCCAGATATTTGGATTTAGTGATAGGATGGACAACTCTAATTTTGTCAAAAATGTTAGGAACAAAGTTACTATTACCCACACTGTGTGCAATAAAATATATTTTAGGACAAAAATAGAAATTACAATACTTAGCATAATAAAGGGCAATTATTTAGGTTGACAAAAACATGAACTAATTAGTGTACTGTTCTCAGTTTTTCATTTCACTGCTCCCTGATAAAGATGGCAATGGCAAATACACTGGCATTGGGGAACCTTTTCTGTATGTATACTGTGAACTTTTGCCATGAACCTTTCTGTTTCCATTTGTCTTCTTATACCTAGAACAGATTTGAATGTGCCCTGGGAGTCTATACGTTGCAAAAGGGCATCATTTGCTTCTTGTGGAGATGAGAGCATGGTCATTTCCCCAGCTGTCCTGCATTTCAGGGTATCTGGGCAGGAAGCCAGGAGCGTTAGAAAATTAGACTAGGATAAAATCCTCTTGAGTTCATATGCAAGAAGGTATCTTTTAGTGCCCTCAGGGATCAAAGGTGAGGATAAAGCTAATTCTTTATAACTGGGTGACACAAATTTATAGTAGCATGAATAAATAGCTATGCTTGAGACTGTGTTAAGACATGACTATTTCTTCAAAGGACAGGTTCAATTTTATCTTTCTCTTTAGCTGCAGATTTAGCACTGAATCAGTTTCAGTACTTAATTATTTCTGATAGCAGATAAAAACACAATTTCCTCATATTTCCTCAAATGTTAAAATGTTTACAAAGTGGAGCATGGAAGATAGCACCCATAAGTAGTATATCTGTGTTCTCTCAAAGCAAAGAAAGGAAGTGAGACTATTTCCTATTTGCTTAGAAATGGATATAATTATGTTCTATATAGTTCATCGGTTAAACTTTATTACACTTAAATAATTTCATGTTGCTAATGCAGAGATAACCTACTCTGATTCATGAATTCACTTTTCTGATTCCCCAGCAATTATATTAGCATACTTGAATTGCCACCCATTTCCTGACTTCTGAGAAGTGAGGAATACAATGTTTCTCCTGCCAAAGATGAACCCCTTCCTCTGTGATCCTTTGGATGCCACTCCAGCTGACTTTCTCAGGAACTTCTCCTCTGCAGGTAATCTCTTCCACCTTTATCGTTATCTACCTCTTCCTCTCCCTGGAATTTTCACTTAAGCCTAATACTGTTTTATAGACACTCTGTCTTAGTCCATTTGGACTGCTACAACAAAATAGCACAAAGTAGGTAGCTTATAAATAACAATTATTTTTTACAGTTCTGGAGAATGAGAAGTTTAAGATCAAGGCAGACTCAGTCTGGTGAGGGCCTGCTTTCTGGCTCATAGACAGTGGCTTATTGCTTCATCTTCACATGGTGGAAGGGACAGGGGTTCTCTCTAGGGCCTCTGCCCTAGTGCACTAATCACATTAATATCCTACCCTTAGAAGCTAGTCATTTCCACAAATCCCCACCTCTTAATATCATCACCTTGGGGGTTAGAATTTCTACATATACATTTTGGAGGAACATAAACATGCAGACAATAACAATCTCCTATTTCAAAACCAAACAAAGCAAACACCTAAAAAAGTCCTATTTTAGTTCTTCTGTTTTGCTTTCTCTTCATTTTCAACCAACATTTGTTGACAAATTTCACATAGATATATGCAAGATAAAGGATAGGATGATGTCAGTGAAGTAAAGGAAACACAGAGAGTAGCAACAAGTTTGTTACTGAATGTACTTTTATGCCAGAATAGCTCGTGGACATATGTATCCAGTTATCTATTTTGTATTAGTTATCTATTGCTTCATATTACATTATCAAAAACTTGGCTTAAAAAATTACACCTTTGTCTCACAATTTGTATTGGTCAGGAATCTGAGCACAAGTTAGCTGTGTCCTCTGCTTTAGGTTTTCTCACAGACTACAATCAAGGTGTCCTCTGTCTTGTCATCTCCAGAGCTCATGGGGAAAGGACCCACTTCCAAGCTCATGTGGTTTTTGGCCCCATTTAGTTCTTGTGGTTTTTGGACTGATGCCTTCAGTTCTTTGCCACACAATTCTCTCTAACATGCAGTTAGTGCCACCAAAGTGTATTACCTGAAAAAGCAATACACAGAGTCTACTGACAACATGAAGGCCACAATTTTTAGTAACCTAATGACAGAAGTAATAGTCCATCACCTTTGCCATATTAGAAGCAAGTCACTTCCCATTTTCAAGGGGAAGGAAAGGATTACAGATAGATGTGACTCTTAGGAAGTGGGATCATTGGGGGCTGTCTTAGACATCTATCTGCACTCAATTCCTCAAGTACTGACTATGTAAATGACAAACATAATTATCCAGAAATAATACATGTAATGTAATTATCATAATCATCATCTAAATGTATTATTGAAGGTATATAAACAAAAGTAAACAAAATGCAAAACATTTATGAATCACAATGTACAATACGATTCAGATTTTGTTGAAACAGTAGATAGAAAACATCAGAACTGTATAATAGGTTGGTTCTATAATTTCAAATTATAAAGAAAAACATGTATAGTTTCCCTTAACCTTTTTCAATATGCAAAATGTGGAAAGAGTAATAAACCAGGTAATGAACCAAGGTAATGAACCAGAAATGAAATCGTATTGTACCAAGGAACATTATAAGTGCTTTATGTATGTTATCTTATGAGTAAGCGATTTCTATTGAAAACCCCATTTTAAAGATGAAAAAACTATGACCCAAAATATCGTAGCTAATAATTTATGGAGTTATTTAGAATTTGAACTTATGTTTTCTGACTTCAGAATCCATGTTTTTATTTATTTATTTATTTTATTTTATTTGAGACGGAGTCTCACTCTGTTGCCAGTCTGGAGTGGAGTGGCGCCATCTCATCTCACTGCAACCTCTGCCTCCTGGGTTCAAGCAAGAATCCATGTTTTTAAAAACCAGGCAAAATTGCCTGCCCAGTAGTAACCTGCAAGGTGTTCCAGTATGTCCTTCTGGGATAACTAGAAGTAGAAGGCCAGGAGCTATTAATAAGTCAGAAGTAGTATACTAAAGACTGACATAGGACTATGTTTTTTCAAGTGACGATATCCAAACTAAGATCCTTTTGAGAGTGAAAAGAATTGCTATTAATACTTATACAGGAGTAATAGACATAAACAAGTCACTATCATAAATAAACTAAGACATTTGGTTACGTTATTTTTCTGGAATGTCCAGGATTGGCCTGTTGAAGTTTTTTAAGGGAGTTTTCAGAAAAGACACAACTGACAACTTCTTATCTTTGACTCCCTGTGAATGTGAACATGTATTTATTGGCCAAATATGATTTCAGCACACTTTTACTGCATAACGGTCTCTTCTCATACACCAGCAAAAGCTTCCATCTCCTTACAAGACTAAAAGCAGTTGAGGAACGGATGTTACCAAGATGAAATTATCAATATCAAACAGTGTGAACAAGACTAACACTTTAATAAAACGTACCACTTGGTTAACTAATACACCCCATTCCTAGTTCTTCCAGTTTGCATAACTACTATATCAGGCACATTGTGATTACATTTCTTTATGTCAGCGGTGTTCAAAAGGGTATGACTTTTCTTTCTGGTGAATTTTGATGATGTCTGGAAATATTTTTGGTTGTCATGATAAGGCGAGCTATTGGCATCTAGTGGATAGAGGCCAGGAATGCTGCTAAACATCCTGTAACATGCAAGATCCCCTCTCCCTCCATCTCAACAACAAAAAACTGTGTAGACCAAATTGCTAATAGTGCCAAGGTTGAGAAACATCACTTCATATTAAAAAAGAAATGAAGAACTCTTGGTTCCATGATTTGTTTTTTCTCTCTACTATGAAAAGAACTGACTACTTACTTATACACTTCAATAAAATAAATCTGTATGAGTGGTGATAATGAGCATTAGGACAGTAGGTTATTGGATCAATTTTAATATAGAACAAAAGAATCCCTCTCTTTAACTCTCCTAATCCAGACTGATTCTTCGTTAAGAATCTCACAAGCGTATCTTTAACAAACCCATAAAATATGCCTTTGCTCCTTGACCCTGATGTCAGAAAAAAATACATTAAACTATTTTCCTCTTCAAAAATTTACATTCTTATTAATTACCAAAACCAGCTATATAATTCTGAAATAGCAGCATTAAAGAGAGAAAGAAAGATAGTCTACTTAGGCAAACTCAACTACACTTAAAAAATAAATTATTAAAAATTGTTGAGTATCATAATGTTTAGAAATTATATACTCTATCTTAATAAATTGAGTGCATTTGAAGCAACTACAAAATAATTGTCAGAACATGTATTTTAAGAAGGAAGGCATACCTTAATCATTAGGTCATTATAGTAGCTTATTCTTATCAAAGTGCTCATGAATTGTATTTTTAATATTTCAACTATGGAAGTTATAGAGAGAATGCAAATTACTTTTGTGCTGTATTTTAGTTTACATTTATAGAGAATCCATTATAAAAAACAATGTAGACATATGACATTATTGCTTTATATGCATTTTGCATATATTCACAAATCAATTTAGAAAGAAAAAAACTTAAATAAACAATTTAATTTTGTAATAGTTCAAAACTTTTTAAAATAAAACGACCTTCTTTTTTTAAAATCAGAAAATATAACAAGTCATAAGGAAGCAAATTAAGATTACATAATATATTAACAGGCAGAGGACATTATTGAAATTTCATTCTTCCAGATTTATGCAACACTCATATGTAAATGGAACCATTCTGTTTTCCGTTTTATAACATATCTTTATTCTGTTATTTTGAGAACAATTGCTGGTTAAATACCACCATTGTATTAACAAATTTGATCAAAAGGCTAATTGATGCTTCTTACAATAGATCTAAGTATAATTAGCGATCTGATAACCAGGTTATTTCTATTTATTTTATTTAGCCTTTCTGCTTTAATTTTAATAAGAATCATTTCCTATTCACAAGACAGACATCTAAAAAAAACCTTCCTAAAATACTTCAAGTGTAGTGTAGAATCCAGTATCCTTCATAAATACTTCTTCTAAGTGATAAAAAATATTTTGGCTAGTCTATACTCAATTTCTCCACATCATTTTCTATGAAATACACATATGAACAAATGAACATGACTACATCTATTGATTACAAGATTAAATTAATAATTATAAATGATTCAGAATGCAAATAAACTTATTTTATATGGCCTTAAAGAATCTATCATAAATTTGGATATATACGTCTAAATGTTGTCAAAAACCATGATGAATCTGAGACTTTATGCTATTTGCAAGCTAAAAAACAAAGTCAGATGAAGTTTTACAAAGTTTTGCTGCAAACATCAGATTCCAGATGCAGAGCAAAAGAATAGTTGATTACTCACTGCAATAGTACTACCTGATGTATGATCGTTTTCTTGTGATGGTCCTGTAGCCCGAATTCCCACAGGATGGTGAAACAAAGGCAAAGTGATGCCGACAACTGCAGTGAGTTGCATAACCAGGGAAGAACCACAAACTCAGAACCCCCCGCCCGTTTCTGTGGTCTACAAGCAAGCCCCCCTGTTGCTTTAGAGGGAGACACTCTATTGGACAGTAAGCAAAACTGCCCTTTGCCCCGGAGTGAGCCATTATTTCTGTCTTCCAAGTCTGCTGGTTATACAAACGTCTTCAAAAAATTAATCTAGAACAGAGGACTGTCAGCGTTGCTGCTTGCCAGACATGCAGGGATGTTCAACACCCCCAGAGAAGTGTCTCCCAACATGTGGGTAGCTTAATGATGAACAGATCATTTATTTGGACAACAATCTCAGCTAGATAATTTAGGTCTGGACTATCTAGTTTTATAGGGCTATGTTGTTCAACATAGTACTAATGTGTTCTAAAACAAACATATAAGTCAATAAAGAATATTGTAAATTCCCTCTTTGACATACTCTTTTATAACCATTATATGTGAAAATATCTTATGTCATTCATATTTAATATTTCCATAGGGAGGTAGAATGGAAAATAAAGCCTTCCCTTAAAAAGTGCATTATAGGCCGGGCGCGGTGGCTCAAGCCTGTAATCCTAGCACTTTGGGAGGCCGAGACGGGCGGATCACGAGGTCAGGAGATCGAGACCATCCTGGCTAACACGGTGAAACCCCGTCTCTACTAAAAATACAAAAAATTAGCCGGGCGAGGTGGCGGGCGCCTGTAGTCCCAGCTACACGGGAGGCCGAGGCAGGAGAATGGCGTAAACCCGGGAGGCGGAGCTTGCAGTGAGCTGAGATCCGGCCACTGCACTGCAGCCTGGGCGACAGAGCAAGACTCCGTCTCAAAAAAAAAAAAAAAAAAAGTGCATTATAGAAGCCAGGACTGGTGGCTCATGCCTGAAATCCGAGCACTTTGGGAGGCCGAGGCTGGTGGATTCCTTCAGCCCTGAGTTTGATACCAGCCTGGGCAACATAGCAAAACTCTGTCTCTACAAAAATTAGCCACTCATAGTGGTCTGTGTAGGTAGCCTCAGCCATTTGGGAGACTTAGTGGGAAGATTACCTGACCTTGGGAGGTCAAGGCTGCAGTAACCCATGGTTGCACTACTGCACTCCAGCCTGGGCAGCACAGCAAGACCCTATCTAAAAATAGCATGACAACTTTCTGAAATAGGTAATAAACTATTCAAATATTACCACAATTATAAAGTCACTTCCCCACCCACCTCTGTTCCTTTCCCTTCCATTCACTGTCTAGTATTAACCATATTTTCAGTTTCTTAATCTTTTAGTTTTCTTTATCCAGATATAAACAAATGTGAATAAATTGTTATTTTACCAGTTTCTTTTTCTTTTCTTTTCTTTTTCTTTTTGAGATGGAGTTTCACTCTTGTTGCCCAGGCTGGAGTGCAATGGCACAATCTCAGCTCACTGCAACCCGCCCCCCTCACATATTCAAGCGATTCTCCTGCCTCAGCCTCCCAAGTAGCTGGGATTACAGACTCCCAATACCATGCCTGACTAATTTTTGTATTTTTAGTAGAGATGGGTTTTCATCATATTGGCCAGGCTGGTTTTGAACTCCTGACCTCAGGTGATCCACCCACCTCAGCCTCCCAAAGTGCTGGAATTACAGGCGTGAGTCACCACAGCCAGCTTATTTTACCAGTTTCTTAAACAAAAGATAGCATTCTATTTCACAATACTCCTTATAGTCTTACTTTTCACATATTCAATCATTTCTCCCATGTCTATAGAAAGCTTCTTCATCTTTTTTATTGATATAGTTTAATTAATATACTTTAGTTTCAATTACAAAAGTCTTTATCATTGAATAAATTACTGGTTTCTAATCTCTTGCTACTACAACAATGAAAAGATTTATTATATACATGTCACTCTGCACCTGTGCATGAGTAACTTCAGGATAAATTACAGAAATAACATTGCTGGGTCAAAAGGAAAATGTCTTTGTAATTTTTGATAAACATTGCCAAATTACTCCTCTTTAGGAGCTATATCATTTTGTACTGTCACCAGCAGTGTATAATATTGCTTGTTTTCATAGAGCTTTACTTAGTAATTCTCAAACTGGGGATTCATCTGGAAATGATAATACATATCATATGGATTGCCCACACTACACACCATATATTAGTGTAAATTTCAAGTGGATTAATTTCTCAAATGCCAAAAACATAAAGCCATAAATATTGGAAGAAAACATAAATGGATTGTTTGTATACCTGGATAGATAAAAGTGTTTCAAACAGAAACACTCATACACATATACACACAGACATCTTCTGCATTGTCAATTATAATAAAATATAATAATAATAAAGATGGAAAACACTCAAAGGAGATTCAATCGGGGAACAATAGCTGATTTACTATTGACATAGTAAGCCAGTAATGAAAACATGTGATACTGTTTCATAAATAGACAAGCTGACCAAAAAAAAAAAGAAAGGAAACAAAAACAAAAGATCATATACAGACTCAAATACCTATGAGAATTTAATAAGTCTCATAGAGCAATTAAAGATAGACTGTTCTACCTTATTGCACCTTTAATTTTTTCTCGTTTCTCTAAAGGATTCATATTTTAATTTCTATTTCTTTTCTAAGTTTTTTCAGTTCTCTTTTCACTTTTATGGATTGTCTGACCATATCTTTCATGAATGAATTTCCGCCCTGACATTTTCCTTCATTGTCTAATGAGTTCATCATTTTAATAAATGTTTTAATTCATGGCAGACTGTTTGCAATGTGTATCTGTTTGATGGTAGTGTCTACTTAATGAATATTTTTGTAGCACACTTTTGTCGCTCTCTGTCATTTTTCTAATCCTTATTTGAATATTTTCCTGCTTCCTTTTTGGTCACCCATATTTGGGTGATTGTTAATTTTATGGACCAGTTTTTTAAAGAGATTTCTGCCTGGGATGGAAGGGGGAACAAGTAAGAGTAATGAGGAAGATATCTTGCCTTTGTATTTAAAGGCTTGTTCCTCAACTGACACAAAGAACTACTGTTTCCTTCAAAAGTAGTACTTCTGTCCTGCCTCTTTTGCCTGTTAAACGTTGAGTAAGTGAGGTAGCCTTCTTCTTGCCTGGCCTGTTCTCCCAGATTCCCTCATCAGCTGCTGTGCACCATGAATGCACCTAGTGGACATTAGATTCCCTTGCTTTTGGAAGATGATTTTTGCTGCTTCTTTCAGAGCTTTCTATTCTGTAAATTTTTTTCCACCTTTTCTCTCTCCCTTTACTCCTGCTTCTATAAAACAAATCTGGTATGTTCACAGGTTTTTGTTTTTTTTTTTTTTTTTACTAACGGGGGGGCACTCACTTTTTATGAGCGCTTTCTACCTGGAGTTGTCTGAGATTCACCATTGCTAGGGTTCTTAGTTCTTCCAGTTCTGCCGCTCAGCTTCTGTGTAACTTCTTACAGAAATTCCTGCATGACTCTACTGGTCTGGTTTTGTGTGTGTGTGTGTGGCGGCAGGGGGAGGGCGGGGGGACAACACTTTAAAGAAAACTATGATTTTTAAGTTTTGTGTTTCATAATTTATATAAAAATAATTTTATGTTATTTCAGTTTTATTTTTTCAGGGTAAGAAATGGTAAGACTCAGCAGTAAGTTACCACAACATTCATACTAATAATCTTTTTACTTTTTTTAAAATAAGGGGCTTGCTGCTCATTTAAAAATTAAAACCACAACATTTAATCAGATAGACTCACTCCATTAAAGTATGGCTACTGGGTGTATGACTTTATTAAACAGGAAAATAGAGTCTCATAAAGTTGTTCTTAACATGATCTAGTTAGTGCATAAAAAGTTCTTTGTAATTCCTGCCTAATCTTTATTATGGCAGTTCAGAAAGGGCAGGGACAGCTTTAGGAGGACTGATACTCTCTGGAAAGATCTCAAGAGTTATATTTAGAAGATATTAAATAAGACCATGAGTAACATGATAGCTTTTTGAGAAAATTATAGCAAGAAATTATTCTCTGGCTTCTTCCTACTCATTGCAAATTTTCTTATAGCCAACCCAAGCATTATGTATCAAGTCATTATTCACTCCACTGCTCTAGTTTCATAAAAATCTTTCTATTTTTTTTTTTTTTGACTTTTCATTCTATCAATCTGCGCTCACCTGGCACATGATGATAGGTAGAGGTGTATGTGTTCAATACCCCAGAGTTGACTTTGTGTACCTTGCGTTATTAATCCATTACTTTTATACTTTGTCTTGCTTCAAAATTCAAAGAAAAAAAGAAAGAAAAACAAAACAAAACGAAAAAAAGATTCTAAACTGTGGGTTGAGTGGCAGCTGATCTTAAAGCATGTAGCACTGTTTATCTCTATTTTTAGCATTATTAAACATAAACATTTTATCCTAGTCACAAGGTCTGCTCTTTTCTCATATAATGCTGAATCTTTTGATCTTTTATTAATAATTATAATAAGACTTGTGAAATGAGACTATTCTATTTAATAGAAATAATAGCACTTACATTTTTAATGAATATTGTTTTTCATAATATCCATTACAGGGAGCTTGAAAGTATTCCACTGGATATTGCTATTTATTCATTGAAGGAAAACATTTAAAATTCTTGCAGGGATAGTTTCAATCAACAATGGAAAACCATTTATTTATAGTAACTGAATATTTCTTTTGAGCCAATATCTACTTTTTTCCCCAAAATTCTTACCGCGACCTTATAAGGTCCTGTGTGTTCTGAGTCCTTGCCACTTCTTTTGAGTCATTTCCTATCTCTATTCCATTTGCTAACTCTGCTGTAGTCTTACTGACTTTTTAGTGTTCCTTGAATGATTCAAGCATACCATTACCTTAGGGTTTTGCATTTGCCGTTCTCTCTGCCTGGAATATTCTTCTTAGAGTTATCATCTTTGCTCATTTCCATATGTATGTCAGGTCTCTGCTCAAATGCAATATTGAGAGGCCTTTCTTGGATACCCTATATAAAATATTCCCAGACCATTTTTCTGCTTTATTTTTAGTCATAGCATGAACATATCATATTTTTATGTCTTATTATGTTTAATATCGTGTATAAGCCTCACAACATTAAAATTAATGTTTCATAGAAAGTAACTACTTGATTCATTGTCTTCACTGTTATATCCTTAGTGTTAAAACAGTGCACAGCACCAAGTACCCAATAAATATTTCTTAACTAATTTATTTGGTCCTTCCCTTCTCACCTGTCCATTTAGCTTATTTTCACTTCCTCCTTTTCTACCATTTCTTGGTACGGGTCTATCCTGATTGAGCTTACAGACCCTGTCAAGGAAATGTGCATACTATGAGATAAAATGATGATGTAGACTGGGTCTCAGCAACAAGCTTATGGATAAGTGCAATGTATTTGTCCAAAATGCTTTATTATATTTTGTTTTAGTGAAATAAACTAACTGCAAACTATCCCAATAACCCTTTTAACTAAGGTTTTGGTTTAAACCTTTGCGTGTTTATTAGTGCTCACAAGTCCACAGGTGTGCTGATTTGAGTAGATTAGATTACTCTGGATGGGTTAGGTTGACTAATCTCAGCTGGGCTCATTCATGCATCTGCAATTAATTTGACAGTTTTCTGGGCTGTGGCTGATCTAAGATGGACTTGCCTTGGAGAGGTCAATAGATGTGCTCTCTCTCATCCTCCAGCAGCCTAGCTAGTGCTTATTCCCATGGTAGTTTCAGGGCTTAATAAAGAGCAGAAGCATTGGTGATAGCAAATCACAAAGCTACCCCAGATTCAAAGATTAGGAAAAGAGTCTCCACTCTTGACAGCAACAGCTATGAAATCATACTGCATTGCAAACAGTGTGCAAATAGCGGGGAGCAGATAATTGAAACTATTTGTGTTACCAACGTTCCAACCGTTTCGATATGGAACTACCTTACCCTCATCTCAGTATTCCTGTCAATTTCAGTGATTATTCCGCTGCTTACTGAGTAAGCACGTAACTCAAGATGTGGGCCAGTTGTATCCCAGACCTTTGATTTAGTGGTTGATCAGGGCTGGGAATATAGCCACACAATCAGAATATACCCTGATATTTAACTTGTAGATTGATATGGTTTGGCTGTGTCCCCACCCAAAATCTCACCTTGAATTGTAATCCCCATAACCCACAGGTGTCAAGGAAAAGACCAGGTAAAAGTAATTGAATCACGGGGGCAGTTTCCCCTATGCTGTTCTCATGATAGTGACTGAGTTCTCACGAGATCTGATGGTTTTATAAGTGTTTGGTAGTTCCTCCTTTGTTCAGTCTCTTTCCTGCTACCTTGTGAAGGATGTCCCTTGCTTCCCCTTTGCCTTCTGCCATGATTGCAAGTTTCCTGAAGCCTCCCCAGCTATGCTGAACTGTGAGTCAATGAAACCTCTTTCCTTTCTAAATTACCCAGTCTTGGGCAGTTCCTTATAGCGATGTGAAAACAGACTAATACATAGAAAAATATCTCAGAAACATCTTCTTTTAAAAAGCTGAAAATATACATGCAGAAAAAGAGAAAGCTGACAAAAGGAGACATGAGAGATTAAGGGAGAAATAAAGTCCTGACACAGTATTTTAACCCCTGCGTCAGACGTCCTGGTGTTAGAAGCAATGTAGATTCCCAGAAGTCACATCTACATTTTAAAATAAATCCTACTCTCTCACAAAGCTGGTTCGAAGTAGGTTAGTGTACGCTTCAAACTGAAGTAGTGCTGACAAACACGTCAGAGATAAACCTACGGGATATATCTGCAAGAAGATGGAGTGTTATAAATTCACTTGAATGTTTCTTGCCTATTGTTGATGTAATACATTAATAAATTGAGTATAATTGACTCAATGCCAGAAGTAAGATTTGTCATGAATTAATAATTTGAGGATTATCTGCCTAGGCATTTCACTAGCATGGAATGTTCACATATAATAGAATTATTTTTACTCATTCATTAAATTGATAACTTATTCAGAAAATATTTATTAGTAAAAGATATAGGTTTTGAATGATATGTTTTTTTGAATTAAAGAGATAAAATTATCATATAACTTATTTTTTAATATTATTTAAAATCTTGAAATATTTAGCTCTTTCAGAAAAAAATAATTTGATGCTTGTTAATCTTAATAGTGTCAATGTTGAAATGGTGAATGTTGAATGATGAATTATTTTAAAAGTTGTTTCAAAAATCCATTCAG
>NW_012107875.1:573705-575539 GCF_000951045.1 Mandrillus leucophaeus | reverse complement strand
CTGTAGAAGATATTGGACTTGTTTCCCTTAATAAATAAATATATTCATATGAATATATGGATATTATAATACAAACAACAATACTCTATTTCTCATTCTGTACTGAGCTAAGAAAGATCATTATAAATATTTATAGTTAGGTTCCCTTCCAAGAGGTTCTAAGTAAAATAAACAAAGATTGTACCTAAATGTCTGTTTCAGTGTTGCTAGATAATTTATGAGATCTAGAGAGCATTTTTATTATGATCACTTAGATGATATGCTGTTGCCATTCATCATGCCACAATGAGAAAAGGTTCTGACAGTGCATGTTCTTGTCTTATTCCCACCTTTAGAGAAAAGGCAATGTTTTATCATTAGCTGTGATGCTAGCTGTAGGTTTATCAAAGATGACCTTAATGAGTTTAAGGAAGTTCTCTTCCATTTCCAGTTTGCTGAGAGTTTGTCATAAAAAACTACAGACAAGCCTCAGAGATATTGAGGATTCTGCTCCAGACTATTGCAATAAAGGGAATAACCCCATAAAGAAAGTTACATGAACTTTTGATTTTCTACTGCATGTAAGTCATGGTTGCACTATACTGTAGTCTGCTAAGTGTGCAATAGTATTATGTATAAAAAACAATGTACATATTATCACAGTTCTTACAAGTTTTAGTTCTGAAAACTAAAATTAAAAAATACTTCATTGATAAAACATGATAGCATCAGCCTTAACTAAGAAATACTTAATTGCTAAAATATGATGGCAATCATCTGAGCCTTCAGTGAATGTTGTGTGCATGTACGTGTTTGTGTGCATGTGTGTGTGTGTGGTATGTGTGTGTTTGGTTGAGTTGGGTCTTACCGTAATGTTGATGGCTACTAATTGAACAGGGTGGGGGTTGCTGAAGGTTATAGTTGTGCAAATTTCTGAAAATAAGACAACAACGGAGTTTTCTGCATCAATTGACTCTTCCTTTCCCAAAATATTCCTCTGTAACATGCAATGCTATTTAGCATTTTACCCACTAGAACTTTTTTCAAAATTGGGGTCAATCCTTTCAAACCTTACTGCTTCTTTATCGACTAGGTTTCTGTAAGATTCTAAATTTTTTGTTGACATTTCAACAATGTTCACATTATCTTCTTCAGAAACAGATTCCATCTCAATAAACCACTTTCTTTGATCGGTCATAACAAGTAAATCCTCATTCATTCAAGTTTTATTATGAGATTGCAGTCATTCAGTCATATCTTCAGAATACACTTCTAATTCTATTTCTCTTGTTTTTTTCTACCACATCTGCAGTTACTTCCTCCACTGAAGTCTTAAGCTCCTCATAGTAATCTGTAAGGGTTAACATAAACTTCTTCCTTCTAATCTCCTGTTAAAATATATATTTTGACATCCTCAAATGAATCATGAATTTTTCTAATGGCATTCAGAATGGTGAATACTTTCCAAAAGTTTTCAATTTACTTAATTTACTTTCTTCAGTTCTATTAGAGGAGTCACTATCTATGGCTGCCATAGCCTTATGGAAATGTCTTTCTTAAACAATAAGATTTTAAGTCAAAATTACTCCTTGATCCATGGGCTACAGAATGGATGTTGTATAACCAGGCATGAAAACATTAATCTCTTTTTGCATGTTCGTCAGATCACTTGTGTGACCAGGTGCATTGTCAATGAGCGGTAAGATTTTAAAGGAATCCTTTTTTTTTTTTTTTTTTTGCTTTATGTTTCTCTTTTCCTAAGTAGTAGATCTGAACAATGGGCCTAAAATATTCCATAAATCATGTTATAATCTCATGGACTGTCATCCAGGCTTTGTTGTTCCATTTGTAGAGC
>NW_012107875.1:568992-571255 GCF_000951045.1 Mandrillus leucophaeus | reverse complement strand
TCGTCCATTCTAAGGGCCCGAGATTATCATGGATTTTAATAATTCATATCTGTGATTAAGTTCAGTTAAGTCTGAGGGAGGTAGAGCATCTCTTTAAATATCAGAAAATACCACTTAGTGAAGGACAACCATTTATGGATGCTTTCATGCTCCATGGCCAGCAGCACTTAGGCTTTCTTGTGCTTGTTACAATAATCCTAGCACTTTGGGAGGCCGAGGCAGGTGGATCACCTGAGGTCTGGAGGTCGAGAACAGCCTGGCCAACATAGCGAAACCCCATCTCTACTAAAACTACAAAAATTAGCTGGGCATGGTGGCACATGCCTGTAATCCCAGCTACTTGGGAAACTGAGGCAGGAGAATTGCTTGAACCCAGGAGGCGGAGGCTGCAGTGAGCCGAGATGGTGCCGTTGCACTTCAGCCTGGGTGACAGAGCGAGACTCCATCTCAAAACACACACACACACACACACACAAATGGAACTCTCTGTCCTTTTCTATTTCAGCACACTAAAAGAGTCACTTTGCAAAAAGCAGCAGAGAACTGAAGCTCACGATTGCCACATGAAAGGTTGTCCTTGTACACATGTTCTGTACCCCCTTCTCCACTTCACTCCAGGCCTTATTCATGCCCTCATTCTGAGCCAGCTATTCAGGTCTCTGTTTCGGTAGTAATTATAGAAAGGTGTTTCGGAGTTTTCAGTAACGTACTTTTCTACCGAAAGGAAGACAAAATATGTCATTCTTTTCACACCCTATTTCTTGTAGCATCTAAATAGAAGTACCTAAACAGGACAAGCCAACGAAATGTTAAAAAAGCAGTAAGCTGGTGCTCAGCACCCACTAACACATGAATGCTTCTTTTCGCTTAGCTGGCAAAACCTTTGAAACACAAAGCGAGTGACCAAATGTGATTACTTCCTTTGTCTGGAAAGAGAAGTCTGCTGTTTATTCTTCAGCTTTTCCTGAAGCTCTGAAGGAACCATGACTTTCTTTACATGCAAGTCTATTGACTCCTCAGGACCTGTACCTGAATATCTAACGTCAAATAACTTTAGCCTTTAGAACTTATTTTCAAAGTCCTTTCTATTTTGCTCTTGTAAAGCTTCTTCCAGTGTAGATCCACACAAAACGTGACCCTTCTAAAACTTTTCTGGTTCTCTGTATTACTTCCGTTACCAATTGAGGATAAAGTTTACATTATCAGTGTGATTCATTGGTCTGAAACATTGTAGTTTCCTTCGAAAGAAGAATTATTTTAGTACTCAGTTATAAATAAGTATATTGCCATCTATATTTTTATTGTGAAGTATTTCAAGCTTTATAAAGAAAGGAGTTCTTAATCTTTTACTGAAAGTTGTTTCTTAAAGGAATTTTTTTCCCTCAATTTAGTTTCTGTAGACTTTGGTTTGATTCTTCATTAATCTTTAGGGTTTAAAAACACCACTGTCTTTAACTAGAAGAATAATAAGTGTAACCAGCTAAATATGTGGAGTAAGTACATACCTTTTAAAACAAAATACTAGTTTCTTTCTGTTTCTTTCTTGTGGGAGGTAGCTGCCTTACTCTTATGTAAACTGGTGCACTAACTGAATCTAGGATTGAATCTAGCTCTTGTTTTAAACTCCCATTTCCTTAAACAATCATTAGGAACTCTGTTGGCAATTACCAGAAATTGATGCAAAAGTTTTTAATTGAGTGAGTCACATATATATTCACATTGCAATCTGAAACATCATCTCTGTTGACTTATACCCTGCTCCAACTCCCATATCCAATTACTCACCAGTCCTGTCTATTATGTCTGTAAAATATCATGAGTCCATCCCATGAGGTCTAGTACAGGCATTTATCAACTCATATCTGAATTATTGTAATAACTTTCTATGTGATACACATCCATTCCCATTTTTTAACTAACCCCCACCCCCTACGCTCTGCCTACACACACACACACACACACACACAGCAGAAAGGGACTGAATTCTGGGGAAGAAGAAACAAAC
This sequence comes from Mandrillus leucophaeus, assembly GCF_000951045.1. Classification (NCBI taxonomy): domain Eukaryota; kingdom Metazoa; phylum Chordata; class Mammalia; order Primates; family Cercopithecidae; genus Mandrillus; species Mandrillus leucophaeus. Next base: position 569,250 of record NW_012107875.1, on the reverse strand, counting down.
TGTCCACTACAAATATAATAATCTATTAATACCAAGGATTATATTTTTTTTTTCCAAAGCTGTATTTCTGAAGCCAAGAAGCATCTGACTGTAGAAGATATTGGACTTGTTTCCCTTAATAAATAAATATATTCATATGAATATATGGATATTATAATACAAACAACAATACTCTATTTCTCATTCTGTACTGAGCTAAGAAAGATCATTATAAATATTTATAGTTAGGTTCCCTTCCAAGAGGTTCTAAGTAAAATA
>NW_012107875.1:564065-566621 GCF_000951045.1 Mandrillus leucophaeus | reverse complement strand
TTATTTTTTAATATTATTTAAAATCTTGAAATATTTAGCTCTTTCAGAAAAAAATAATTTGATGCTTGTTAATCTTAATAGTGTCAATGTTGAAATGGTGAATGTTGAATGATGAATTATTTTAAAAGTTGTTTCAAAAATCCATTCAGTTGTTTTGAGACATGACCAACAGAGTAAGAAAATCTATTTTATTCCTTTTTCAAAAGTTGCGCTTTTCTAATGTCAAGCAACTACAGAGTGGATGAACTTTGGAAGTGCCAGTCTTGAAGTGTTATGCAATTTGTTCTGAGCATGAATCAAGCTGAGCCTTTGAGTGCATTAAAAACAAGGAAGATGAGCTGAACACATCCCTAAAGGGCAAAAATACTGTTAGGTCTGCTTAACTAGGTTTGCATGCCATTTCTTTTATAGTGAAGATTTCCTGGTTTTACTGTACCATGATCTCATGTGCCAATATATCTTTAAATAGTTTATGGTTAGGCCATAATGGACAGAATAATTGGACTAAAGTAATGACATACTTTTTGACTTGCTACTCAGAAATGAATAAACCTGCTTCCTATGAAGGATAAAAAATATAAGGATATTGTTTTCTGTATCTGTGGTGGTCCATCCAGTTTTGACTATACCACTTTAAAATTAAATAATTCATTTATTCAACCAATGTTTTTTCTGAAAGAAGTAAAACTGATAGTATGATTTTCTTTTTACTAGATTCACAAATGATCCTACCAAAATGGCCAGTGGCTTTAATACTGTTAATTTACTATGATTTATGCTAAGTTATTATGACTTTTAGAATATTGTTGTGAAAGCACACAGCCATATTTTTAAAAGACACATGCATATCAGTGCCCACATATTAAAGCCACAGCATGGTCCTGGGATGCTTGCAAGTAGACAGGTTATTGGGAGAAAAATACAGTGGAGTAAAACGGAAGAGTACTGGAAGTAGAGGAATAGAAAGATCTAGCTGTAAAGATATCAACTCCTATTTTGCTTCCCTTCTCTTTGCCGTCATTAGTGCCTGATTACCTATATTTGAAAACTGAAATTCACCTTCATTTCTGAGACGGTATTAATACAAACAATCAACAGCTAGAGTACATCTACTTTTTTTTTCTCTCTCTCTCTCTTTCTGATTCTGGGCATTATTCCCTCCCCATTTCATGTGATTCCAGTGACTTTGTCAGAGATGAGGCCGTGTATTTCCCACCCTGTGCACTGGCCACTCTGCAAACAGAGACTGGTTCACAGCTGAGTACATGGTTCAAAAAGAGCTGGTCAGAGCCTTTATAATATTGGCATTGTGAGAGAAACTGGTTACTCTCAAATTAAAATATTTTATGTAACATTAATGGAATGTTTTTTATATGCCAAAACCTGTTCCAAGTGATTTCTGGGAAAGAAATGCTCTAATTTTCATGATTTTACAATCGTTGATATTCTTATTATCTTCATTTTATAGATAAAACCTGAGGTTCATAATGTATCAAGTTGTTTGCCCAAGGTTATATGACTAGAAAGTTGCAGGGCTAGTGTTCTAAACAATACTGCTTTAAGTTGCTTTCTCTTAACCACCTTAGGATATTATTTCCCTTCTGAAATTATAAATTAAAGGTACAACATAAGCCTTAACCTACTAGGGCTCTTGCTTGAAAGCCAACAGAAGAAAAGCACAGAAAATAGTAATAATATGAATAATAGAAATAGTAACAACAATAACAGAGAAAAAGAGGCAAACTCACAATGACATTATTGAGCACGTATCTATTCAGTCTTAAAATGAATCACAGCACTTCCTCCTTTCATCCTTTTCCATCCCCCAAAAATATAGACAAAACAATTACTGTCCTATGCTAGCCAAGATTCTTCGCTGCCATGTTCTGATCACCTGATGATATACTGAAATGACTATTTTGAAAATTAAAAATGAGGAGAAATGGCTACCTTTCCTGAGAATAGCTTCTGGTGTTCAGTCGTTTAATTTCCCTTATTCGTCCATTCTAAGGGCCCGAGATTATCATGGATTTTAATAATTCATATCTGTGATTAAGTTCAGTTAAGTCTGAGGGAGGTAGAGCATCTCTTTAAATATCAGAAAATACCACTTAGTGAAGGACAACCATTTATGGATGCTTTCATGCTCCATGGCCAGCAGCACTTAGGCTTTCTTGTGCTTGTTACAATAATCCTAGCACTTTGGGAGGCCGAGGCAGGTGGATCACCTGAGGTCTGGAGGTCGAGAACAGCCTGGCCAACATAGCGAAACCCCATCTCTACTAAAACTACAAAAATTAGCTGGGCATGGTGGCACATGCCTGTAATCCCAGCTACTTGGGAAACTGAGGCAGGAGAATTGCTTGAACCCAGGAGGCGGAGGCTGCAGTGAGCCGAGATGGTGCCGTTGCACTTCAGCCTGGGTGACAGAGCGAGACTCCATCTCAAAACACACACACACACACACACACAAATGGAACTCTCTGTCCTTTTCTATTTCAGCACACTAAAAGAGTCACTTTGCAAAAAGCAGCAGAGAACTGAAGCTCACGATTG
>NW_012107875.1:539243-559295 GCF_000951045.1 Mandrillus leucophaeus | reverse complement strand
TAACTCTTACGAGCCCCAGGATTTTCATAATGGTAAATGAGCATTGGCTTCAACTTAAAGTCACCAGCTGCGTTATCACCTAGCTCTTGCTAGAGTAGCCTGTTTAAACCATTGAAGCCAAACATTCACTTCTCTCTGCTATGAAAGTCCTAGAGGGTATCTTCTTCTGATATGAGACTGTTTCATATTCACTGAAAATCTGTTGTTTAGTATAGCTCCTTTCATCAGTTATCTTATCTAGATCTTCTGGATGACTTGCTGCAGCTTCTGTATTAGCACTTGCTGCTTCACTTTGTACTTTTGTGTTATAGAGATAGCTTTTTTCTCTAAACCATAAGAACCAACTTCTGCTAGCTTCAAACTTTTCTTCTGTAGCTTCCTCATCTCTCTCAGCCATCACAGAATTGAAGAGAGTTAAGGTGTTTCTCTGGATTAGGCTTTGGGTTAAGGGAATGTTGTGACTGGTTTGATCTTTTATCCAGACCGTTACAACTTTCTCCATGTCAACAATACAATGGTTTTGCTTTCTTATCATTTCTGTGTTCACTGGAGTAGCACTTTTAGATTTCTTCAACAACATTTCCTTTGCATTAACGACTTGGCTGTTTGATCCAAGCAGCCTAGCTTTTGACCTATCTCAGCTTTTGATATACCTTTTTGACTAAACTTAATCATTTCTATCTTTTGATTCACAGTGAGAGAGATGTGACTCTTCCTTTCACTTGAAGACTTACAGGTCATTATAGGGTTATTGCTTGCCTTAATTTCAGTATCGTTCTCTACTAGGAAATAGGGAAATCAGGAAATGGGGAAATGACTTGTTGGTAAGGCAGTCAGAACACACACAACATTATTAAGTTCACCATCTTCTCTGGATGTAGTTTGTGGTGCCCCAAAACAATTGCAATAGTGACATCAAAGATCACTGTCCACAGATCACCATAATAGATATAATAATGATAATAAAATTTGAAATATCACAAGAATTACCAAAATGTGACACAGAGACAGATATTGAGCACATGCTACTGGAAAAAAATGGTGCTGATAGGCTTGCTCAATTAGGATTGCCACAAACCTTCAATTTGTAATAAAACTCAATATTGGCAAAGGTCAATAAAGCATAGTGTAATAAAATGAGGTATGCCTGTGTTGACTTTTATCAAATGCTTTTTCTCTAGTGAGAAAATCATTTTTTTATCTCTTTTAGATGACACTATGGAATCAATTGTATTGTAGTTATGCAGTAAGATTGAAGCAGTGAAATGTCATACATGATATACATAAAAAATAACAGACCAATTGAGCCATTTGGCAATTATTTAATAACACGTCCCCCAAAGTGGGGAGTTTAAAACAGCTATCATTTATTACAGTCTAAGAGTCTGTGAAACAGTTATGTTTGGCTGATCAAAACAAGGCATGCCTGGTCATGGGGAAAAATCTGTGCTTCTCACTGTACTTTTGTGGATTGTTTGGGGCGGCTTTGCTCTTTATACTCCTCATTCTTCTCTTGACACCTGCAGGCCAGCTTATGGACCACAGAACTGGTGCTCCATCTCTTTCTGTCTCATGCTAGCAAAGTCACTTCTGTGCCAAATTAGGTGGAAGAGAAACATGTTTTGTCTTGGTGAAGAAACTCTGAAGTTACATGACTTTTTCTATAGGAAGGGATAAATAATTGCAACAAATAATGCAATCTACCATCTGAAACAAATATAGGTAAATGGTAATAATTTTAAAAACTATAGATATCCATTATACTAGTCTAAATTTATATTTTTAAATTTTAATAATAAAAACTTTAAAAAACAGTTGAACAGAGAATGTCCAAGAAGGCTACATATCTGTAATAGAAGAGATTTTTTTTTTAAGAAATTAACAAGGGAGCTATCTGAAGTAGAAATGGCAAAAGATATAAACAGAAAATTTGTAATATCATATCTAAATTAACAATAAATGTCAATATCACAAGTAGCCCCCAAAATGGAAATTAATGTGAAGACGAATAGCACAAAAATGTTTTTAAAAGGTTAAATATATCCAGTGGTAGTGATTCTTGAAAAAATATTTTCATACATTTCATGTGGTTGCATGTATTTTTATGTATAAATTGAAGACATAAATTAAAAATTGACCTAGACACGTTTGATAATCAATCACATAAAAATATCACATCAGTAAATGCTTGCTAAAGCATTTAGTAAAAGAAAAAGGGTTACATCCTTCACCTGATACCTGGTTGAATATAGCATCATGTAGCCACTAAAGAAAGAATTAATTCCCTACCCTGCTGATAAGAAGAGAATTCCACAGTGCATTCTGAACTGAAGTAGCCAAGATGCAAGTATGGGTAGATAATATGACCTTATAATTTTTAATGAGCAATGACAAATAATAGATATATATAATGTATATAATTACAGGAAAACATATTGAAAGACACCTACCAGGTTACTATAATTGAGTGTGGAAGAGTGAAGAGTGTGGAAATGGGGAACACGGGTCATAATAGAAATGACGCCTCTGATAAATTGTCATGTATTAATATTATTTAAATTTCTATGTGTGTATGATAGGATGAAGGGTAGGGTCTTCCTTGTAGTCTCAGGATTTTGGGCTTCTGCCTGAAAGCTAAAAATAATGGATTATAAAAACTTCTTATAAAGAGTAGCTACACACACTTACATAGGATTAAGTTTGTCTAAACTGGCCCGGGGATTGTCACCCAATATCCTCCAAAAGAGAAATCCAAAGTCTATTTATTAGGAATGAGGATTTGAGGGGAAAATTCGTAAGAACAGAAAGCACTAGGGACATTCTTTTCCTTCTCTAGACCACAATTAAAGAAATCAGACCCCAAGGATACTCCTCAGAGAAATGGAAGGTTCTGAAATGTTCTCCTCTGACTGATTGTAGAGCAGGAGCTTGAGAGATTTCTTGGTAGAACATGACACAGGACCCTGGGTTTTGGAGTGCAGTGACTCAGGTCTCACTTTCGAAGAAATCTGAAAGTGGGAACTTCCTCTAACAGATGTGGCAAGAGGAACACTCTTGGGCGAAAACTTCTCTTCTACTTGATGGTGGGAATAACCTGACCTTTCTGCATAGCAGGTTTTGAAAGGACTTTGTTGGGAAGAAATCTTAGTTCAAGGAATCTGTGAGGAGTTTTATTGCCAGAGGGCAGGCCTGAGGGCCCATTGTAAGAAGTCAGCAAAGCCTATTGTCTATGCCAGCCAAATGCTACAGTGGAGCATTAAATGCAGGTGAAGAATCTGTAGACTGGCTTTCTATGAGAGAGGAAAGAGGCAGAGAAAAACTGTGTTTGAACATATAGACACTTAGTTGGGAGAAGTTATTGGCAGCCTATAAAGATTAACAGATAGCACCAGCTAATTGAGAGACTATTTATTTATTTATTATACATTCATTTATTCATTCTAATCAGTTATGGGAGAGAAGAAAGAAAAAAAAATCACACACCTGGGCTGGGAAAAAAAGAACTCTTACATTGAATGGAAGATTAAAATTTTTACTTAGCTGAGACTAGACATTTTCATTGCCTGAAAGTGGCTCGTAAGCTCTGAGATCTGACCACATTGTTGCTAAGAGGCAGAGAACTGAGAACCTTAAGAGTGTTTTAAAAGTTCCTTCTTGAGTGGAAAATAAAACTGTTTCCTGATTTTTACGCTATTGAGTTCAGCACATCGTGATAAAACCAGGCTGTTTGGGAGTTTATACATCCCTTCACGTACCTACACACAGAGATAAATAAAAGATTGGTCACTAAAATATTAATGTTATCTCAAAGGAATGGGATTTCAGGCATTTTAAAAATGAAAGCACAATTTTATTCAGTGGAAATCACAAGTTAGAATTAGAGATTGGTCCTCATCTTTCTTTTAAAGCAAATGTATTCTCCTAAGGCTTATCCCTAACTGCAAGTAACCAGACACCAGCCAAAACTCTCTCCCAACACACATACACATACATATGCACATGCACAAGAATACAAAAAGAATGTCCTCAAAACACTTCAATACGAAGTTTCTGAGACTTTCTCTTCACAGACACAATTTGTGTGGCTCATTAAAGTATAAGTCTCAATCAAAAAATATATAAACTCTTAAGTATTCAAATATGCAGCACAATCAAAGCACACAGCTGATTGTTAAAATATGCAGCCTGTTGAGTAAATCCCATTAAAGCGAACTTCAGAGACTAAAATATTCTTAAAAATTAGTAAAATACGTTATTTCAGTTGTCAAGTATATTCAAATATTTGAAAAGATACAAGAAGTTGTTTTGAGAAAAGACAAAACATTCAAACTGATGGTGAAAAATCCTGCAACAGGTCTATGGGAGTGGGTTCTAGTGAGGAACATGGGGAGCGGGAGCAGAAATAAAAGATCTGGTCCCCCATATCGCAGATCTTTCAAAAATTTCAGAAAACCAGAACGTGGTATGCTGAATGTCAAATGGTGGGATTAGTTCTTCATTCCCTGGAGAAATGGCATCTTCGTCTACTGGAGAAGATATAAAGAGCCTAGGGGATTGCAACTAAGGCAGAGGAAGAGAGGCATTTTTGTAAAATTGGCAGAAATTGCCTTTTTATCTTCCAAGAAAATGTTGTGAGGCAAAACTGTCAATTTAGCACAGCTTTGCTTTAAAACCATTTCCTTATTTTGTGCATTAATTTTTAAAACTTTTTTTCACCCACAAAGAATAAAACTGCCACTTTGAAATATTGTGGCTGATACTTATATTATGTAGCTTGATTATATTACATTAGTCAACTCATGCATCTTTATTTAATATAAGAAGGAACATTTAAAAATATTTATATGCTCTCTCTTTTGGTGAACTCCACATGTGATGGGAAGGGATATGGCTGACTTCACATATGCAGGCACTGTGCAGCCTTTCCATAAATGTGCAGATGGTTAGTTGATACTATCAAGGAGATTTTTTGCACAGATGGGGGTATAAAAATGATTAGTGGAAATTACACAGGAAGATTCATTCAGATTATGGCAGTGTAACAGTGTAGGAATATTGGCTTGTATTTGTGAGCTGAAATAGGGCATACAAATTGGCCTATCAAAAAAACTGTAATCAATTCAAGAATCAGTACCCAGAAGTCCTATAACATATTAAACCTATGGTCATTTTAGAAATACTCAGAAGGATACAATTTAGCTTTCTTTTTACTCAGACTGTTCCCTCAACTGGCTTTGAACACATTTATTAGTAATCATATTATCCCAGCAACAATAGTATGACTTAGAAACACCTTTGGGAAATTTTACTCATTTTAAGTTTTCTCATTTTCCCATAATGGCTAAGCTTATGCAACTTTTAATGACTATATAAAGCCTAGCATCACATTTATGTAAAATGAACAAACAACAAACAAACAAAACAAACCTTACAGATCCCTCTATGAGTGTATCTAATTTTCCTCTCATCCAGACATATCTGATTTTCAGTTACATTTTAGAAAGTAAATGTGTTGATTAGTGCATTTGTTGTCTACTCCTGGGATTTTAGTTCAAAATTATTTAAACATGTAGAGAAAATAGAACATTTATTTTACATAGGAAGAATCACTACTTAAAAACTTGAAAAGATGACTCAATTACACTTGTAAAATATTTCTTAAATGCAAAGGTCTATGGAATTCATCTCTCAAATTATGAGTATGTGTATTTTTTAAGAAAAATTAGATTAATTTTTAGCCTCAAGGTAAATGCAAGTTGACTTTGCTATTTCTTAGGCTATTAATCCATATTTTATCAAAACTATTTTATAGCTAGAGCTTTAGTTTATTCTCACTGTGCTTTATGGCATTATAATGAAGTGTTTTTTAGAGCTTGTAAAGCAGTCTTTCAAAAGGCAATCCAAAAACAAGCTAGACATATAATGGAAAAATAGCCCATTCACAATGGCAACAAAAGCATATTATATCTATATACAGACTTACAGGAAATATTCAAACCATACCTAAACAAATCTATAACTTTCTCTATAAAACACAAAAGAAGTTTTGACAATATAGACATACGTTTTAAAGAGGAAGACAAAATAATATGCCACATTTCTCTAAATATATCTCTACACCCAATGCAACAATGCAATTCCAAATACAACTCTAATAGGATTATTTGAAACTCGATTAAGTGGTTCAAAAAATCAGCCACAAGAATATATAATCAAGAGGTTGTAAGCAACATCTTAACAAAGTTGGGCTGGAACATGTTCTTTCAGAATTTCACATGTATTCAGAAACTATAGTAAAAAATAAGTGTATAAAACTGATGAAAAAAATGGGCACATTAGGCTGTGTATGACTATACGCATGGCTGCGTATAGTTATGTGTATAGTATGTGGCTCATGCTCGTAATTGAAGCATATTGGGAGGCTGAAGCTGGTGGATTGCTTGAGCCCAGGAATTTGAGATCAGCCTGGGCAAGAAAGTGAAACCCCATCTCTACAAAAAATATAAAAATTAGTCAGGCATGGTGGCACATGCCTGTAGTCCCCAGCTACTCAGGATGCTGTGAGGTGTGAGGATACCTTCAGCATAGAAGTTTGAGGCTGCTGTGAGCCATGATCATGTCACTGCACTCCAGCCTGAGTGACAGAGTGAGCCCCTATCTCAAATACATACATACATACATACATACATACACACACACACACACATATTAAATAAATAAGTAAAACTTTAAAAAGTCACATTAACTTATGGACCACAGTAAAGAATCAGTTAATAAATATAAATGAATATAAAATTTAGTATGTAGTAAAGTTTGGAAAAGGGGAATTACACACAAAATAAGTTTTCTTAAAGGAAGAAAAAAATTTTTGATTCACTCTATATTCATTTCACATTTTATTTCTTAAATATCTACTACATGCCAAAACTTACTCGATTTGCTAGAGATAGGAAAAAAAAAAAAAACAAGATCCAACTCTTATAGAGCTTAAATTCTGGTAGGGGAAGAGAGACAATAAATAACAAATAAAATACATATATGTCATGTTAGGTATGCTAACATTGTTTCAATGGTATGAGACAAGGATGAGGGAGGCAAAGTATGACTGCAGAGTGGGGTTGTTATTTGATAGAGGGTAACCAAAGAATTTGTTCTCCAAATTAACATTTATGCAAACTAATGAGTGTTGTCTAAAAGATTGGCAAAGATAAGAAAAAGAGACATTAGCATTAAGATACAGGGAAAGAGGTAGTTCAATGTGTTGATGGTGAAAGTGCAAATTAATGTTGTTTTTCTGCTTTGCATTTTGGTCTATACGTATAAAATTTATTTTCTCATTAAGGAGATAAAGAAGTAACAGTGATTCATACTGAACCACTTTTTATATTCACATTAAAAGGAAGTTCCTTCAAATTTACTAACAGGTAGTGGTAAAATAAAATGATGGAATATTCAAACAAGAAGGTATTGTATACCCATGGAAAAATAGATAAAATGCTTTGTTTAATAAAAAATCATTGTGCAATTGGAAGTACATTCTAACTTCATGAATATAACATTATCAGTATTTCTCCCTCCCATATACATAAAATTCTGGAAGGTCATTCAACAAATACATTAACATAGATTATCGAAGAGAGATAGGATTTTATGTTGTTTTTAATTTCTTTATTTTTTATTGCTAGAGTTAAAGTAAGCATATATAATTGTTATAATGGCACATAAAGTAATTTTTCTGTTTTAAAACACTTTGTATAAAAGTTTATTCTTGTCCAAGGGCACAAAATTTCACCTAGGAGAAGTAAGGTCAAGAGAGCTGTGTTACATCATGTTAACTACAGTTAGTAACAATATATTCTATACTTGAAAATTGCTAAGAGAGTAAATTCTAACTGTTCTCACCATAAAAAAAATTACAAGTATGTGTTGGTCATTCCACAATGTATACATATATTACAACATCATGCTGTATACCATAAATATGTAACTTTTACTAGCCAACTAAAAATTAATTTTTAAAAGTCAAAATTCTATAATAGTTACAAGGAAGCTACTATACTGTTCATATAAGTTAATATAATTTTTTAAATTGAAGCAGAAACTTACTGTGTAGTAGAGGGGTGAACTGATAGTAATGCTCTACTTTGCACATGGCACAAAAAAATGGTCACTGGCAAAGTTATATACACAAAGTATACATTGCCATTTTCTCTCCAGAGGTGACCTTAAGATAGATAGGAAGAAAGCAAGATCTTTAAAGGCAATAGAACTGCAGATATTCAAGTCAGTATAAGACAATCTATAGAATATCAATAATGTGAATAAATAAATAAAATAGGCTAAATGAAGGGATCCCTTTTCCTTTAAATTCCTTCCCCTCCCTCATTCCATCTCCCTACTTGAATAGGCAGATATTGAATTAATAAATAGTAATCTCCTGAAAGGAGACTGCTGAGTTGTTGCTGAAAAAAACAGAGGTAATAAAGGTTTCTATCAATGAAACAAGAAAGAGAAAAGAAAAAGATAACTATTGATGTTTGGTGCAATTAAATAAAGATTCTGATTTCTATTTTAAAATTCTGTAAAATATTAGTTTGTATGCAGCCTTAAATGATGTTAAACAATACTAATTAATGCCTATCCTTCCAGGGGATTTATACACTATTATAAGAATTATCAAATGGAAAAACTGCACTTTCTATTTTTTATGATTGCTATAACAAAAGGTATTCTGTTTATTCAAAATACAGGAATTTATAAACCCTCAGATCTACCTCTCTGCATTTCTTTCTAAATGGATATTTCAACAACTTAGGTCTGCCAAGTCAGAAAGTTAAACATCATCTTTAATTCCTTTCTATCTCTTAGCCCAATGCTATGTCTATCACTAAGTATGCAACTTATCTTTTTTTTTTTTTTTTGAAAAAAAATCCTTACTGTCACTACCTTAGTTCAGGTTTATTTGATTTATCACCAAGATTACTGCCAAAACCTCAAAACATTTCTCCTGCTTTCCCCTAGTCTTGTTTTCTGCAATCTGTTCAAAACTTTGTTGGCAGTGGTCTTAAGCATAAATTGGATTGTTTCACTTTGGTGCCTAGAAACACTGAATGGCATCTCCTTTGATTACAGGATAAAATCTAAGAAGTGTAGATGACCTCTCTTCTACCCACCCTCCTACTCTCACTCCATAACCCAATACAGGCATATTTGATCATACTAAGATATTTGTAATTACTTGAGCATGTCTAGGCTGCCGTGCTTTTACAGGGAATGTTTTCACTGGCACACACTTCCTTGTTTCAACTTCTCACTAACACAGCTGCTGTTCATTTGTTTCATTTAAATAAAGTTAATATTTATGAGTCATTTAAAACCCAATTTCTATATGACCGGCTCTGAGAAACTTTCTGTGTAATCCAGTGTGAGATACACATTCTCACAGCATGTGTACATAAAATCTGCATCACAATTCAGATCACATTGTAAACAATTGTACATTGATTTGTCAGTTTCTTCTATTTAGAGTTTTTGATGAAATAGAATTTTTTAAGTCTTCATATTTCCTAAATCCAACACAGTGACAAGAATCAAAAAATGTTTGTTGAATGTAAAATCGGGAGGTAACACAATTTATTTAAATCTATCAAACCTCATCAAATGCCTATACTTAGGCCATAGGGAGAGTTTATGTCTCTCGTATTTTTCTTAATTTTTTTTTGGTAGGAATTCATAGCATATTTTATATTGTGTGTCTGACAAAACATAACTTTATTTTTCTAAGATCATACACTAACAACTAGCTTTCAAAGGAAGTTTGTAAATAAGTATGATCCTTATACAATGATCCCTATAAAATTCTATGGAAGTGAACATTTATTAATTCAGCAGATGCACATTTGATATGTACTATGTGCCAGACACTCTACTAGAGTACATGAAAAAACATAAAATGCCTACTCTCTATCCTCATGGAACTGTTGATCTTAACTTTCCTTGTGGGACAAAACCAGCCAACCAACCAACAATGTAATAAACCTTTGATAAAGTCAATGTAATAAACCTTTGATAAAGTCTCTTTCCTGAATAGAAAGAGAAGTATGTAAAAAGCAAGTAAACTTGCCTTTCACTTATGATATTTAGGTCTCTTAAGAAGCTAGGTTACTATTATGCTTTTCATGCTATCTTGTAACTTGGAATCATTTATGATTGTCACAGAGGTTTATCCCAGTAAAATAACTGCAATTTAGGAAAGGGGCTGGAGTGAGATTTGGCATGGTCTTGATGGGAAATGGGATAGGCAGGCAGATAGCAGGGAGAACAACTCCTTAGCAAAGACATGCATGTGGCAAAGTGAAACAAGGAAGAGATCTACTGAACTTGAGTAGAGATTTGATGTAGCAGAAGAATAAGCTTAGCTCTGTAAGGGTGGGGCTAGTTAGATTGGGCAGCTAAAGGAGCTTGGAATTTATCTTGTAAGCAGGTGAGTCAAGCGTCTTGTTTTTGCTTCTGCAAGTAACAATGTTTTAGAAAGATTGATCTGTAGGGAATTACAGGATGCATTGCAAAGTAGAAAAACTTGCTGTAGTGAAAGAGGAAATAAAGGAATGCATAGAAAGTGTGGTCATGAAATAGAAACTATGAAATACATAGAAATTTGTACTTAATTTTGCTGAAAGCATACTCGAATATGTGTTTCTTGTTTATTTGACCTTTCTGTTTTTATTATTACAACCAACATATTCCACCAAGTTGGTTGTTTCAAACCTAGGAAGGCACCTATGTGGTTTAACAAAAATGTTCATTTTTTTGGAGAATTGATTTGCAGTTTGGAAGACTCAGCTGATATGCACGTCTTTGTCATCTTCTGGAAAGTAATAAGGAGAACAAAAGTGAGTCCATCTTCTTCAGTACTACAGATACAAACTGAAGGATTTTTTTCCTCCCAAATCCATTAGTATCAACATTTTATCACTCGATGTCCCAGATGGAGTTGATGTGGGATAGAACTAGAATAAAAGTCAATGAATGTAGGTATGAAAAACAATAGCATGTAAAACAAATGAAATAATAAATAAATGAGTCTTCTGTGAATTGTAGAAACATAGCAAAGAGGGGATTGTAGAAAGCAAGCTGTCATTTTCAATCCAGAATATACTCACATGAGGGGAACGTTCTGTCAGGTTACATAAAGATGGTTTTTCAGACAGGTGTACCATTCAGGTGTGAGAAGTGTATCCTGCTGAGTTATTAGGGATAGATTCCTAGCAGGGAATACCTCCTGGTAGTATAGGTAATGATCAATCTGCTATATTGTAATAGCATAATTTTAATCTAGTCACTGGGCCAGATTCTAGTTAGGCAGATGAGACTGTATATAAGAAAACCTAGGCAATACCATTCAGGTGTTTTAAAGATGAGTTTATAATGTAGAAAGGTTTATGAGTTTAGAATAATGGAAGCTTCATTTTAGAAAGGAATTTGGAGAATTTTTACCCCAAGCATGATTACAAGACAGATATCTCATCCCTCTCTCTTTGGCATGCCAGAAAAATGCTGCCAAGCCTCTAGAAAACAAGACAGGATTCCACTCTCAGTGATGAAAACTTAATTAGCTTGAAAGAATATTCATTGTTTTATATAATGAATCAGATAATATATTATTAATGTTATAATGAATGTTTAATGTAGCCCGTCTCCTACATATCATAGCTATTGAGACATCCAATTTCAAAATACTTTTTTTCTTCTCTTGACATGACACAAGAACCCTATGGCTAACACAGTCTAAGGAACTCAAGGAGTGACCCTTGATAGTACAATTTTTTTTTTAATCACCAAAATGCTCATTGTCTGAATCCCCACATGCTGCTTTTAATGTCAACTCCTTCTGGGCTAAATTTAGGCTGCTATGGCACCTCTAATTATTCAATCCTCTGGCATTCACATGACCACCTCCATCAGAAATTTACCACCTCAAAGATAAAATTTAGCACCTTAACTTCTCATCAATTTCAGAATTAAAAGGAATAACTCTTTTAACAAGAGCTTGAGAAAAAGGAAACTGAGTTATCTAGGAAACCGAGTTCTTATTGTCCCCTTGAGAAGGTAAGATAAAATTCCACTTCTTTTCTTTTTCTTTCCTGATGCATCCATAGCTTAGAGAAAGATTACATTGGCCTAATTTTTCAGTGAGGATAGTTCTAGTTGTTTAAGAACTCTTCCATAGAGTGAGTTGATATTTACCTTCTTGTAGACTTTAAACCTTGCTCTTTAATTCTGTTTCTTGAATATAATTAATAAAATAATAATTTTATAATGACGCATCCTCTAACACTTTATTTTTGAGATCATATATTTTAGCCACTTCTGAGTACTCTTAAACATACCTTCAACTGTATACTTATCCTTTGAGATATTTGCCATTATTTCAACAGTAGAGCTGAGGAAATTGTAACCTGGAAAATTTCAGCAACTTTCACTCCACTAGAAAGTGAGCAAACCAAGTAGAGTTTCCAAACTTTAACGCTCATTTTTTATGAAGAATTACACAGTACTGTGTTGTGCAGGTCTATTGTGCTGTTTGGAGAAGGTTCTTTGGAGGCAAGGCAAAGAGCAGCTGATGAAGGGAGTCATACATGGACAGAATATTGTTATACTTTCCTGATAATAGCTGAAAATTATTTTTCCTCTTTCACTAAAACTTTCCAACTAAAATTTCTAAATACATGTTTCTAGATTGCAGTATCCATTTTTCTCTCAGGTTTTGACCACTAACTTCTATCATTCCATCTACTTATCCCTTATCCAAATACTTTAATCCTACCATTCTTTTGGCCCCCATAAAAAAAAAAAAAAAAAAAAACCTCAGGTTCCTCTGACCATATGTCTCTGTAGCTATTCAGAGCTCTTTCCATGTCCTCACTACCTTTACAACTCAGTTTAGACACTGTAGTTCTTTCCGTGCAAATAATCTTCAATAGTCCTTTGCTCCTCTGTCCCTTAGTCCGATTCACCTGTTAAACTTTATCTCTGGACAAATCCAACTGGATAGCTGAATAGTTTTTAAGAAATTTAGTAGAATCTATGAATTTCAAATTGTGTTTCAATACTGCCAGACAATTCTCCTGTGCTTTCTCATTCTCTGAGATAACTGCGTCACATCGTTTGCTTATATGAATATGTCTGACTCTCCTGGCCTCCCACTCTCTGGTTGCTTTGCTTCGTAGTTCCTAGCAAAAATGGAGAATCAGGTGAGATTCATCTACACCTCTGATAATCAAAGCCAACAATCTTATTCCACATTTTTATGTATTATAATCCTCTCTTCTTGTGTAATAGAAGTGTCGTTGTTCCGGGCAAGACCAATCTTTCCATTTGTGCTATGCATCTCAAATAAGCTTATATTATTATAGCACTATTTTTCTTAGAGTAGTAACAGCTGTTGGCAAAATAGAGGCCAAAATACAAAAGACAATCACAAAATAAGAGTTCAAAAGTCTTTCACATAATAATTTAAGACCAGAGTTCCTGATTATATATAAAAGGCTTTTATTTATGTATAAAAGGCTTTCCTTCATTTAATGATTCAAAGACTAAGGTTCCTTCTAGCTTATAGATTCAGCTTCTCTGGGGTTGTGTCATCAGAATAAAAGGAGGTCATGGATCATAGCATACATACATATTACCTGAAAGTGAGGCAAATCAGGTTCTCTCACATTCCATGGGTGAGAACTAATGGCATAGCCATACCTGGAGTTGAAGTAGGAAGTGTAGTCTCCATCTCCAGTGGCAGGCAACTAACTATAAGCAAAAACTATGTTTTGAAAGGAAGATCAGAAATTCTGGGGTCCTTTGCCATAAGAAACCAATAAAGGAAATCAGGAGAATAGAAAGTCTTGTTTCAAAATAATGAAAAATAAATCTAGAAGAGTGCTTCTTTTCCTTAAAAGTTTCATAAAGGAATATGTGGTAAACTGCTTTAAATACTGTTGAGAATTTGGATGAAATGTAGAAAAGAGACTATTGAAACTAGAAGGATCTAGATTATCTTTAAAATTAACAAAACTCGTTCCAATGAGTGACTGAGAACTTCAAATGATGTGGGCCGAGGAAAAAAAATAAAGGGATTTGCCTATTTTGCCTATTGTCAATATATACAACACTTTTGAGTATTTTTGCTATAAAATTGAGTAAGGAAATGATTCAGTAAGTTGAAGGATGACTTGATTAATTTTCAGTAAGTATATAGATATACAAGTAAATGAATAAAGGAAGGTACAAATATAATGTAAATATTTTGAATATTTTTGAAATTGCTACAGAATATTCGTTCATAGTGTTGCATCCTTACCTCACTGAAATATTTATGACTTTGTTGGCTGTTGTTACTTTTTCATAAATAATAATTTTCTTGATTGGAATACTGGCAACCTTAAGAAATCTGTCTTGGTGGAGTGCCACTGCTGTCTTCTCACTTATTCCTTTCAAATAAACAGGACTTTCACAGATAAGCTTCAACATGAGTTTTAATTACTTGACATTTTAATCCAAATACAATATTTAGCATTATATTTTGGTACAACCTGAAAGTAAGAAATTTAGTTCAAATGAATCACACAATCTTTAAAAAAAAAAAAATCTCTTTGAGTAAAAAGAAAAATACAGTCTAAAAGAGGTTTTGGTACCTTTCTATATGTATTTTTAGAAAAACAAGATGCCTATTTTATATTCTCAATATTTACAAGAATTCCTGCATTATTTGACTCATAGTAGGATAGATCACATAGTAATATTTTCTATTGCCAATTTCTCCCAAATACTACACTCTCCGACATAACTTCTTGGGATTCAGGGCAAGTACATTTCTAAATATCTCAGGACCATGTTGTCAACTCCAGCTTATTCTTATTTATTTTTGTCAGATGCCCCAGGTTCTGAGCAAGAAGCCATGCAGCTGAGAGCGTATTGAGAATATGCCCTGGGTACTGTTCCTACTACCACCTCCATATGAGGCTGCACAGTTTGTGCACTGTAAAGAGAAGCCTATCCCTAGGAGTGAGAGGCTAAAATCCAGCTTACTCTTTGCTCATTAATCCATGTTCACCACTACAAGGCTGTATCACCTGAAGCAAGGGGCATCTTTTTCTCATTTGTCCACATACAGGAGACTTCCATTTATAACTCATACAAAATTGCTATGTAGATTGGTGGTGGCTCTGATACCCACTTTTCTGGAAACAGTCCAGGCAATACAAATATGTAACAGGTGTATGAAGAGTTGTCTTTACCCACGGTCTGCTTCCTTTACTGTCTTTTGCTTCTCATTACGTAATCTAAGAGTTAGCACACATTGATGTTCTACTATGTTTGCTTTTCTAGAAATCTTATATATATTTTTCTTTCACATTGCCTAAAACAAGCCTTCAATACAGGTACAGTTAGTTTCATTTTAAAGAAGAGTAAATTGAGATTCAGAAAGCTTCATCAACTCACCGTATACTTAACAAATAGCAGAAACAGTTTTTGAGCCCGTAACCCTGAAGCCAAAGCTCATTTCCTTTTCAATATGCATTTTAATATTTATCCGATTGGCTATAGAAATGCTTCTCATTGGTGAACTATTTAAATATGTTCTTTGAAATATGTCAATCATGCTAAAGCCTCACAATAACACCACAAGCAGAGAAGGCAGGTATTAACACCTTAATTCCACAGAGGAGAATGCTGAAGCTTAGAAAGATGAAATGACTTGCCTTTGACCACAACCTCTAATTGGTAAAAATAGAATAAGTCCATGTATTCAGATTCATTTTGTCTTGCTCTGTCCCTCTTGGCTATATATATCTTGTTGAATAAATTATTTAAATTGTATATAAGATGAAAAACTGCCTTTGACATTTTTACTTCTAGCCAAGACAGTGTAACTAGACCAATTTAACCTCCTGCTTGAAACAAATTAAAAACTGTACCAAATATATATATAAATAATCTTTAAGAGATCAAGCTACAAAGGGTAGTTAATCCTGAGAGATAGAAAACAGATAATATGAGTTCTTCAATTTCTCCAGCTCACTGTCTTGAGAGAATTTCCATACTGCTGCCCAAACACAGGAAACCCAGACAGAGTTTAACTATCAGCCTGAATCAAGGAGACGGAGTCTGGAAGGTCAAGGTGATTAGAGTTTACAGGGTACACTGAAGATCTTCAGTGGGTCTCCTCCAGTCTCCAACCAAACATTGATCAGTGCATGCATATGAGGAGGCTACTACAGGATGGGAAAGAACCAATAGGAGAGAAGAAATAATCCCTAAATTTATATAGGGCTAGAAATATTTCATTTTTGCATGAGTCTGAATGGAAGACTTTATAATGTGTGGAGTATTGGATAGAATTCTGAGAAAGGTTTTGCCTCAGTAGGAGTGAGAGGGATGAAGGAATAATTAGACCTAGACTAAATTCTGCCTGGTTCCACCTAAGAAAAGTTAATATTTGGGGCCAAAAGGATAAAATTGTTCATAATTAACAATTTTCCAGAGTGTATTATATTAGTCAGTTTTCACGCTGCTATAAAAATACTACCTGAGACTGGGTAATTTATAAATAAAAGAGGTTTAATTGACTCACAGTTCCACATGGCTGGGGAGACCTCAGGAAACTTACTTTTATGGCAGAAGGTGTAGGAAAAGCAAGCACCTTCTTCACAAGGTGGTAGGGAAGAGAACGCACAGGGAAAACTGCCACTTTTAAAACCATCAGATTGCATGAGAACTCCCTTACTATCATGAGAACAATATGAGGGAAGCCACCTAATGATCCAGTCACCTCCCACCAGGTCCCTCCCTTGATATGTGGGGATTACAATTTGAGATGAGATTTGGGTGGGGATAAAGGACCAAACCATATCATAGAATAAAGCACAATTATGTATAAAAATAAAAATATATTCAACACCCAACAAGGTAAAACATTTATCAGGTATACAGAGAAACAGGAAGATATGTCTCATAATAAGGGCAATAATCAATTAAAACAGGACCCAAATGACATAGATGATGGGATTAGTAGACAAGGACATTTAAGCGGTTTTTGTCATATTCCTTATGTTAAAAAAAGCTAGAGTTTTTACTGAACATGAAAGATTTCATAAAAGACCCAAATCAAACTTCTACAGGGAAAAGTACATGTTTGAGTGAACAAAAGTATACTGGGGGGTGGGATTCAATGTAGATTAGATACTGCAGAGAAAAAAAAATAGCTAATCTGAAGACACAAAAATGCCATCTATCCAAAACAAAAACAAACAAACAAAACAATGGGGAAAAAAAAGAAAAATGAAGTATCTGTGAGATAACTTAAAGTTTCATACTATAAGGCTGAGACCAAAAGAAGAAAAAGAGAAACAAAGACATTCAAATAACCCTGCTGGATGCTATATCACATATTAGATTGGCTTCTTCAATATGCACTTCAAACTCTTGTGTATGTGTTTATTGTATACTGCAAGTGGAAAGTTAAAAATCACATCCCTTATGGTGGTTTGCAGCTAGGACTGTGAATATCAATTAGCTCTGCCAGTTAGATACATTTGTTCAAGGCCATTAGAACCGAGTTAAGAGATCAGAGAGGTAGTGGAGAAGATAGTTCATTGCTGATTGTGTTTGTACTAGTTGTGTTCCTAGAGCCATCCACTTTGTCAGAGACGTTCTGATTTCTGAAGTCAGGTAAGAACGGTACTTTCCTAGAAACTGTTACATGGACTGTGACTTTCTGACACCTAATTTTACTAATAGTTGTAGATATAATGCTTCATTGGCAAGATTGGTTCTATTGTATTTAATAGAATTACCAAAGTGTAACTGACATACATACAATACAGTGTATAATTTGAGATACATATATATGTATCCACATGCATGTCTCCATGAGGCCATAATCACAACCAAGATAATGAGCACATCTATTATCTCATTAATGATAAACCCTTAAAAGTTTATCATTGCTGCTTTGTAATCCCTCCCTTTTGCTACTCTCCACTATTGTCCACCTCCCATCCCCAGGCAACTATTTATCTGCTTTCCGTAACAGATAAATTTTCATTATCTTAAAATGTATACTAATGGAATACATTATTAATACACAATTTGTGGTGTTTTGTCTGGCTTTTTAAACAATTATTCTGAGATTCTTTTATGTTACTGCATGATATTAGTTCATCCCTTTTTATCACTATGTTGTACACCATACTGCAGATATACCATGGGTTGCTTATCCAATTACTTGATGATGAACAGTTGGATCATTTTCAACTTGTGGCAATTGCTCAGCTGTTATGAGCATTTATGTACCAGTCTTTGCATAACTATTTTGCTATCATTTGTCTTGAGTAAATACTTTGGAATTGAATGGCTGAATCGTAAGATAGTTGTATGTTTAATTTTTAAAGAAACTTCTAAACTGTTTTCCAAGTGACTGTACCATTTTACATTCATACCAACAATTTGTGAGACTTCCAGTTACTCCATATCCTTACAATCATTTTATTATTTTATTGGCTAAGCTATTATTGTCTAACCATTCTAATAGTTGTAGTGAGATCTCAATATACTATCCGTTCTAATTTGTCCAATGACTGATGATATTGCACATCTTTTTACATAGTTATATGCAATCCACATGTTTTATTGAAAGAGTATTGTGCCAAGTTTTTGCTCAGTTTAACTCTTTTCTTACTCAGTTTAGTGAGTTCTTACATATTCTGAATAATGTACTTTATTAGATCTGTTTGGCAGCACTTTGTGGATTGTATTTCTTTTTTGACAGAAACTTTCAAAAAGTAGAAATGTTTAATAAAAGTAAATTTATCAATTACTTTTTAAAAATTAATTTTGCACTTGGTGTCTTATCTGTGAAATCTTTGTACAACCCAAAATTAGGAACTTTTGCCCAAGGAACATTGTCTTGATTATTATAGCTTTATAGTAAGTTTTGAAATTGAGTAGTTTGTGCCTCTGATTTTTTTTTTCTTTTTCTACATTATTTTGGCTATTCTAGGTCTTTTACATATCCATGTGAATTTAATAATATGTTTGTCATTTTCTGCCAAAAATAAAGAAGCATGATATAATAAGTTTTGATAAAGATTGGGTTTCACCTATAGATCACTTTCAGGAGAACTGACATTTTAAAAATGTCCTTCCACCATGTTCATGAAGTATCTCTCTATTTAGTATTTCTTAAACTTCTCTTAGCCATATTTTGTAGTTTTTATATACAAGTCTTACAGATCACTCTGCTTTATCCTTAAATATTTCATAATTTTGATGCTACTATAAATTGCATAATTTGTTAATTTCATAATTGTTAGCAATAATTGTTCCATTGCTAGTATATCAAAATAAAACCAATCTTTATGTATTGATAGTGTATAATAAAAACCTGCTAAACTCACTTAATGATTTTTGTAGGTTTTTGGTTGATTCCATGAGATATCTACAAGGCAGATCATTTGATTTGTGAGTAAGGACAAATAAAATTTGCCCTTTTCTTATTTCTATCTAATCTGAATGCTTTTTATTTCTCTTTCTTGCCTGTTTGCATTAATTATAGCATCCAGAAATATGTTGAATAGAAATAATAAGAGCAGATATCTTTTTGTCTTGTTGCTGATCTTGGCACCAAGATTGATATTCAATCTTTCACCATTAAATATGATTTTAGCTGCAGGGATTTCACAGATATTCTTTATCAGGTTAGGTGAATTACCTTTCATTTCTACATTTCTAAATGTTCTTATCAAGAATGAATGACGGCCGGGTGCGGTGGCTGACACCTGTAATCCCAGCACTTTGGTAGGCTCAGGCATGTGCATTGCTTGAGCTCAGGAGTTTGAGACCAGCCTAGCCAACATGGCGAAACCCTGTCTCTATTAAAAATACTAAAATTAGTTGAGTGTGATGGTGGGCGCCTCTAGTCCCAACTACTCAGGCAGCTGGGTCAGGAGAATTGCTTGAAAATGGGAGGTGAAAGTTACAGTGAACCTGAATCATGCT
>NW_012107875.1:534633-538087 GCF_000951045.1 Mandrillus leucophaeus | reverse complement strand
TTTTACTCAATTATCATTTGAAAAGATTTAAATAAAAACTATTTTCCATATTTAACCTCAGAGTTTCCATTTTTCATGCTTATAATTTTCTATGTCCATTCGTATTTCCATCTAATACTATTTTTCTTTTGACCAAGCAATTTTCTTTTACATTTTTTATACTATGGAGTTACCGATGATAGATTCTTTCAACTACTAAAACCCATTTATTTTTCCTTATTTTCTGGAAGATACTTTCACTAGATATAGCATTCTAGATTGATTTTTTTCTTTCAGTACTTAAATAATATTGCTTCACTGTTTTCTCACTTACATTGTTTTTGATGAGAAATCTGTTGTTATTGGCATTGTTTCTCTGTATATACTATGCCTTTTTTTCTGAGATTTTCTTTTGAAATTTTGAAGATTTTCCCTTTATCCTTTGTTTTAATAATTAAATATGGTATATCTTGCTATAATTTTCCTTATGTTTATTCACTTAAGGTCTGTTGAACTTTTTGGATCTTTTTAGTTTTCATAAACTTCAAGAATTTTAGCCATTGTTTCTTCTACTAATTTTACTGACCCTCTCCAGCTCTTTTCAGAAACTCTTATTACATCTATAGTAGACTGCTTGAAGTTGTCCTGCAACTCAGTGATACGTTAATTTTTAAATTTATTTCCTCTGTGTGCCTCATTTTGCTTCATTTCCACTGTGACATCTTCAAGTTTATTAATCTTCTTTTCTGCTATGTTTACATAGCTGTTAATCAAGTCCATTTTTTTAATCTCACAGTGTAATTGTCATTGGTAAATTTCTATTAGGTTTCTTTCTGTATATTCTGTGTGTCTTTCTGTAAGAGCACATGGAATACAGTTACAGCAGTTTTTAATGCAATTTTTTGATAATTCTAACATCTGTGCCTTTATCGTTTTGACGGATTGATATTTCTCCTCATTATGAAAATATGATGGACCATATTTTCTTGATTCTTTGCATATTGGTAATTTTGATTCAGATGCATTTACGTTGTGAAATTTACGTTGTTGGTTGCTAGATATTTGTGTATGTGTTTATGTTTTCTTCATTTGAATCATTCCTTTAGTATTTGTTATTTAGAATCAGTCATTTTTGGCCTAGTGCAATCTTTCCCCACTACTTCAGTAAGAGCCGCTGAGTGCTTTACCTAATACCCAATACATTATATTGTTTTTCCACTCTGGCTGATGGGAACTGTTAGTATTCTTAATTTTGAGTTAACATTTTTCTCTAACCTTTTCATATTATTTTTTTCTAGCTTAACTTTGGGTGGTTTTCTCACATGAAGGGGCTGACAAGTGCTATGAGAAATACCTGTGGTGACATTTCACAGATCTGCACAGTGTTCTCTCTGTGCAGCAATTTTTGCTGTGTTATTCTTTCTCATGAACTATGGCTGTCTTGATTTCCCTGCATTCTCAGCTCTGTCTCTTCCAATCTGGGATTCATCTCTCTCTGCCCCAGAGAGTGGCTTCAAAACTCTCTCTAGGCAGTAAGTTGGGACAATCATAGGGCTCATTTGGTTTGTTCTTGTCTTTCAGGAATCACTGTCTTTCACCTTCTGTCCAGTATTTTGAAAATTATTCTTTTGTAGAATGTTCTTCATATTAGTGCTTCAGGCTGAAGTATAAATTTAGTGCCTATTACTCTAACTAGGTTTGAAACAGAATTCACTTGCATTTTTTTTTAAACCATTCATTGATGCCTAGACTTGAGTCTTCTTCTTCTTCTGCCTCTGCTAACATATTGTAAGGAACTGATTTTCCTGTTAAATCATTTTCTGCTTAAATTACATAGAGTGATTTCTAATAACTACAGTGGAATGTTGACTAATACAGATACTATCTTAAACAAGTTCATTTTCACGTGACATCAAAAGTGCTTCCCATCACATCAATGCATATACATATTCATCCTCTTTTCCACTCCATTAGGTAAAGGTTTTGTATTAGTCAGCTAGGGCTGCCATAAGAAAACGTCACAGACTGGGTGACTTAAACAACAGAACGTATTTCTCACAGTTCTGGATGCCGGAAGTCCAAGATTAAGGTGTTGGCTAGCTCAGTTTCTCCTACAGTCTCTCTCCTTCACTTTCAGGTGAGCATCTTCTTACTGTGTCTTCACATGACTCTCTGTGTGTTTACACCTCTGCTGTCTCTTCACTTTAAAGACATCAGTAATAGTGAATTAAAGCCCTGCCTTTATTACCTCATTTAACCTTATTTACCTTCTTGAGGCCTTATCTCCAAATACAGTCACATTAGGGGTCAGGGATTCAACATATAAGTGAGAAGAGGAGGACAATTCAGTCTTTAATAATTTTATTAAGTTCTAGTTATATGTCTTAGTTGCATTTGTTAAACACTTATTTTTCCAACTCTCACATACACTATATATTTAAACATATAAAGTAATTTTACATTATTATTGCAATATATATTGTTGTATCACCTATCTTTATGTTGACAAATATCTTCTTTTTTACAAAGCTCCAACTTTTGTACCATAGATGCAGGACTTTGCAATTAAAAAGATAATAATGTTATTTCTGTAACTCAGAAAATCAAATACCACATGTTCTCACTTACAAGTAAGAGCTGAACAATGGGTACACGTGAGCATAAAGAAGGATATAATAGACACTGGTTCCTCCTAAAGCAAGGGAGGGTGGGAAGGGGTAGGATTGAAAATTTACCTGTTGGGTACAGTGTATACTATTTGGGTGATTATTTCATTAGAAGCCCACACTTTATCATTATACAATGTATCCACATAACCAACCTGTGTATGTACCGCTTGAGTCTAAAACAATATAAAACAAAAGACTCATACGTGCGCGCGCGCGCGCACACACACACACACACACACACACACAAATAAACACAAAAGAATTTTATTACTGGTTTCATCTTTTGAAATACAAGCTCTGAAATCTGAAGATTTCAGATTTGGCCCTTCCATTTAGTAGTAAGTTATTGCTCTAATGCATTCACCTTTTTTAAATCCTCAAATGTAAAACAGAAAGAGAACTTGTGAAAATTAATTGAGATAGTAAATGTAAACCGCTTTATCAAGTGTGCCTGGAACATAGTTAATGCCAGACACACGTTTGTTGCTTTTACTGTAGCTTCTCCTCCTCCTATTTGTCTGTATTGTGGAGAAAATGGTAACTGTGCATGCTGGATCGTCTGCTGTCAGTTCAGCCTCAGCATGGCCAGTGCTGACTGATTGGAACTGCTTTTCTAGAATTCTCTTTGCTGTATGTTTCTGAGTTAGTGTTTGCCAATGAAAACTCATTTGAGATAAGTAGATATAGGCCAGACAGAGGGGCCTTATTCAATGGGGTGGGTTGGACAACCATGACAGCTTTTCAGATCTTTCCTTGAGCTTTCACTTTGTGGTCCCACTTCTGAAATTTGGATTTTCCATCTGTGC
>NW_012107875.1:495121-534583 GCF_000951045.1 Mandrillus leucophaeus | reverse complement strand
TACATAGAGTGATTTCTAATAACTACAGTGGAATGTTGACTAATACAGATACTATCTTAAACAAGTTCATTTTCACGTGACATCAAAAGTGCTTCCCATCACATCAATGCATATACATATTCATCCTCTTTTCCACTCCATTAGGTAAAGGTTTTGTATTAGTCAGCTAGGGCTGCCATAAGAAAACGTCACAGACTGGGTGACTTAAACAACAGAACGTATTTCTCACAGTTCTGGATGCCGGAAGTCCAAGATTAAGGTGTTGGCTAGCTCAGTTTCTCCTACAGTCTCTCTCCTTCACTTTCAGGTGAGCATCTTCTTACTGTGTCTTCACATGACTCTCTGTGTGTTTACACCTCTGCTGTCTCTTCATTTTAAAGACATCAGTAATAGTGAATTAAAGCCCTGCCTTTATTACCTCATTTAACCTTATTTACCTTCTTGAGGCCTTATCTCCAAATACAGTCACATTAGGGGTCAGGGATTCAACATATAAGTGAGAAGAGGAGGACAATTCAGTCTTTAATAATTTTATTAAGTTCTAGTTATATGTCTTAGTTGCATTTGTTAAACACTTATTTTTCCAACTCTCACATACACTATATATTTAAACATATAAAGTAATTTTACATTATTATTGCAATATATATTGTTGTATCACCTATCTTTATGTTGACAAATATCTTCTTTTTTACAAAGCTCCAACTTTTGTACCATAGATGCAGGACTTTGCAATTAAAAAGATAATAATGTTATTTCTGTAACTCAGAAAATCAAATACCACATGTTCTCACTTACAAGTAAGAGCTGAACAATGGGTACACGTGAGCATAAAGAAGGATATAATAGACACTGGTTCCTCCTAAAGCAAGGGAGGGTGGGAAGGGGTAGGATTGAAAATTTACCTGTTGGGTACAGTGTATACTATTTGGGTGATTATTTCATTAGAAGCCCACACTTTATCATTATACAATGTATCCACATAACCAACCTGTGTATGTACCGCTTGAGTCTAAAACAATATAAAACAAAAGACTCATACGTGCGCGCGCGCGCGCACACACACACACACACACACACACACAAATAAACACAAAAGAATTTTATTACTGGTTTCATCTTTTGAAATACAAGCTCTGAAATCTGAAGATTTCAGATTTGGCCCTTCCATTTAGTAGTAAGTTATTGCTCTAATGCATTCACCTTTTTTAAATCCTCAAATGTAAAACAGAAAGAGAACTTGTGAAAATTAATTGAGATAGTAAATGTAAACCGCTTTATCAAGTGTGCCTGGAACATAGTTAATGCCAGACACACGTTTGTTGCTTTTACTGTAGCTTCTCCTCCTCCTATTTGTCTGTATTGTGGAGAAAATGGTAACTGTGCATGCTGGATCGTCTGCTGTCAGTTCAGCCTCAGCATGGCCAGTGCTGACTGATTGGAACTGCTTTTCTAGAATTCTCTTTGCTGTATGTTTCTGAGTTAGTGTTTGCCAATGAAAACTCATTTGAGATAAGTAGATATAGGCCAGACAGAGGGGCCTTATTCAATGGGGTGGGTTGGACAACCATGACAGCTTTTCAGATCTTTCCTTGAGCTTTCACTTTGTGGTCCCACTTCTGAAATTTGGATTTTCCATCTGTGCCTGCCCTGGAGGCTGAAGAGGTTAGTTACCGTTCGTCCTGTTTTTTAGCCATAGTCATCCTGATCTTTATGCTTCAGCTTTAGCTTTTTCCACAATCATTATGTCTTAGTTATTATATTAAACTTGCTTTTTCTGTAATATGTGGAAAAATCTGCTTTTATAAAGAAAATCAAAATAAACTAGTAGGCATTTATAAGGAGTACCAAGGGCTGGGCGTGGTGGCTCATGCCTGTAATCCCAGCACTTTGGGAGGCTGAGGTGGGCAGATCACTTGAGGCCAGGAGTTCGAGACCAGCCTGGCCAACATGGTGAAGCCCTGTCTGTACAAAAAATACAAAATTAGCCTGGCATGGTGGTGGGCACCTGTAGTCCTAGCTACTCAGGAGGCCAAGGCAGGGGAATTGCTTGAACTCAGGCGGTGGATGTTGCATTGAGCTGAGATCACACTGCTACACTCTAGTCTGGGTGACAGACAGAGACTCTGTCTCAAAAGATGCCAAATGAGATAAGGATACTTCAGACACTTAGCAGAGTGCCTGACATGTAGGACAGGCTCAGTGTTTTGACTAGTAAAATCCATTGCCCCTAAAATTGGGGGCAAGGGAATCCCTGCAAAAAAGGTAAACCCCAAATGTCCAGAGAGGGAGATGGTTGGAATTCCAAAGAAAGAAGCACTCCAAAGCATCTATAAGGGGAATTTACATCCAGAATTCTGTAGCAGTTCTCACAACAGATAGGGGAATAAAGAATTGTTCTACCTAGGTGAACCCTCAATAAAGGGGTTGGGTTATGCAGTTTATATGGGAGGTTAAGGAATTTGGCTCAGGACTGGGGCTAGTTTCTACATGTTTAGCAACAGGGTTAATCCCTCCGTGTTTTCTAGAAGCAACATAAGCAGCTTCATCAGTGCCTGGGAATGTCCAAAGTCCCAACTAGAGCTCAAGCCTGCTGGGGAAAACAAGGCAGCTGGCCAGGTCACAGAGCAGTCAAGGTGACTCTGGGTTTCTCAGTCAGAACATAAAAAGAAAGTTGGGTGAACTGGGAGATGTACACTCAGTGAATATTGATTCCTTCCTTTTTTTCTATACTATATTTTATGTATAGAAGTATATATTATATAAGCATATATTAAATTCTATGATTATTTTAGCATAGTTACTATTATTATTCCCATTTGATAAACTAAATACTTGAGTTTCAGTAAGTAACTTGCCCAACAGTGCATAGAAAAACATATTAGCACTAGGATTTAAACCTAGATCTAGCTAATTCTAAGCCCCATATAATTTTCATATATCCATTTTGCCTACACAGATAAAACTTAATGAAAGACTCATGCTTCACAGAATATGGTTTCTACTTTAGATGTCACTTACATGTCAGCTTCTGGTAACTCTTAAGAAGTAATAGAGGAAAAATTCCAGCCACTAGCTAGATAAAAATAAAGTTTGAATGTATGAAAAAGGGGTAGCAATTTGTATTATGTTACTGATAACAGTTCATAAAAGCTTTTTAAAATAAGCTTTGTCAATTTATAGATACTTTCTGTATTTTTCCTGGCTTTAAAATGTTGTACACATATGATAGATTTTTCTACCTTGAGAGATATTTTAATTCAGGTAATAACAACTGCTATAACAGTTACTAAACAAAAGTGAAGTTCATTTTTCAATCATTTTAGTCCAAACAGTGGTTGTGATAGGTAGGCAGTCTTCTTTGGACATGTGATTTAAAGACCCTAACTCCTTCCATCTTGTGTTATTTTCATATAGAAAATGTGAATTCCAATGTTGCCTTACTCTTGTGCATGAAGCCAACAGAGTGGGAAAAGCCAAGAGGCTGACCTGTTGGAGGGCTTTAGGGTCTTGTCTGAATGTAGAGTGCATTATTTCTGCCCCATAAGCTATGTCAGTCACATTGTGATACCTGCCTGCTTAGGATGCCAAAAAGTGTAGCCCAGCTATGGGTGCAGAAAAAGAGAGAAAGCAGAATTGATGATCAGAAAGTATCATCTCTGAAAGAAAGGGTAATACCATTTTACTGGAATCAAGAATGTTCTAAATTCAGACACTTGAGAGGTAATGACAACCTGAAAAAACATAATTATGCACAACTTTGGGTCCTGCATTATAGGTGACAATAAAGGTAAAAGAAAGGTAAAGTTTATTGGCAATTTATAGAAATGTTACTGCAAACAGTGTTTCTTGTTACACTAATATGCTAAATTAATAACAAGTATAATAAAAATAATGACAGGCATCATGCCATTTTCTAATATTGTTATGGCTTTTACTCCACTTAGCTCTCAATAATTTATGAGATAGTTTCTAATGAATTCAGTGTTTAGTCAAAGAAACTGAGACAAACCGTTATTCAAATTATACTGTAATATGATAGACATTGATTTGAATCCAAGTATTCTAACTTTATTGTTATGCTCCTAACCACTAGACTATAGATAATTTCCTTCTATAGTATAGCATTTTAAAATAATGCATATATTTTTACTTTAATTTTTCAACTATCACAGCTAATAAAATCAGAATAATTTCCTGTTGACACCAAATATGGAAAACTAGAAGCCATGTGTATTCTTTAAAGAATAGTTTTAAAAAACACAACAACGAAAAAGGGACAATCAGAATGCATTCTGGGTGCAATCTCAGTTTCCTATTATTTCCATGTGTATATACCTGCAAAGCCTACTTGAAAAAGTATGAGGTAGCTATGTAAAACCATACTAGTTTCTTTAGCCGGGAACCAGTTTCCAATGAAATACTTCAATAAAATGCTGAGGACAAGGGTATGAAATGGAGAGGAAATGGAGCACATACCTGATGAAAAGTTATTTTTGTGTAATTATCTGGAAAGTCAAAGAGTTCTTTGCCTAAGAACTCGGCTATCTGCTCTTCTGCCCCAGCTGTCAACCAAACTACTCTTGTTCTTTCAGCTCAGCTCTTCCAAGCCAGGCTTCTGCCTAATGGATATTTTCAGACATTGTTTTCACTTTTCAATGAGCTTCCAAAGAGCATGGCATCTTGGTTCACATTTGTATGGCGTGTTCTCACTCCCTTACTGTAGCACAGTGTTTGACTTCTTCCTGAGAGTCTGAAAAATGTCAGCGCACTTTGAAAAGGAATTGCATTTGCTTAGAATTGCCTCTTAGATGTAAACAAACAGGGTTAGATAATGTCAATTTCAGTTTGATAACATTCTACTATTTCTCAATCAACTTAATTGACTGTGATCTTTTTTTCCCTTTAATTTAACATTGTCTCCTTGACATATTGCATAATGAAACTTACAAACACAAGTCACACCACAGATTAACACGTTTTTTTCTTTGAAAATATCATATGTTTATGATAATAACAAGGAGGCTAATTGAGATTAATGGTTGGATTTACACATACATTTTCTACAAGTTTGGAGGGTTCATATGAATTAAAGCATACTATTTAAATCACTAAGGTTAAAGTTACTGGACTTTAAAACAAACAAGTACATACTAATAGAGTGATAGTTTTTTTTATTTTTTTTCTTTACCATATGTCCCTGGTGAAAATAAAGAATGTGCATGCTTGAAAGAACCGCTTGCCTTTTTTCTTTAATATAAGATGCAAATTTAAAAAATCAGTTTGGATATGTTAAGCCAGTAGTGTTCCCTCTCCCTAGGAGCTGTGAAACCTTGTGTAACAATGCAAAGAGCAGAGGAAAATAACAAAAATCAGCTTCCTTTAAGTAATTCACTTACATGTAATACAGTGTCTGACTCTATCTTTTGATGTTTGACTGCTGATAGCTTTTAAGGCTTACTTCTCCCTCTTTCCCTTCTATCTCCCATCTGAGTATGCTAATAAGAAGGCCTGGATGCCACTCCAAAGGCACTGGCAGGAGGTCCGAACCACACAAGGTCCTGCCCATGTGTGCAAATGCTCAGTCCTGATCTCCCTCCTAAACAACATAAAAACCTTAACCTGTGCTGTGGTCTAAATGTTTTTGTCCACTCAAAATGCATGTATTGAAACCTAACCCCCAAGATAATGGTGTTAAGAACTGAGACCTTTGGAAGGTGATTAGATTGTGAGAACAGTCTTCATGTATGGTATCTGTGCCCTGATAAAAGAGATCATAGAAACGTTGCTCCTTTCACCAAATGGCAACACAGTGAGACAGCTCCATCTAAGAGAGATTGGACCTTCAGCAGACAGTGAATAAATCTGCAGGTTCTTTAATCTTGTACTTCCCAGCCTCTAGAACTGTGTGAAATAAATATCTGTTGTTGATAACCAACCAGTCTGGTATTTTGTTATAGCAGCTCAAGTAAGACAGGCAATCTCCTGGCAATGCATATTCAGACCAGTTTTGAAACATGCCCTGCACTTTCCAAAAAGCCCCATTATTTGAGTAAGAAACCTTTTCATACTCTCGGTGTGTGTGTGATAGTAGGGCAGGGGCCATCGGTCTCAACAATACAAGCAAATTTTGAGTGAGGTCTATCCCATTTATATGGTTTTGCTACAACATTACATAAGGTACTCTTGAAAAATTAATTGAAAGACTTAATTACTCCTCATGAACCTTTCAGATAGAGTTAAGAAGACTAAAAGTCAATTACTAAAGAATATGACACCTAAGACATCTGACTGTTAGCTTGAATTTAAATTAACAAAATTACGTAGACTAAAATGAGATATTTCCTTTTAATTCACTTAAAAAAGAAATGATATTGATTGATTAGAATATGGGAGGGCATACAAAATATTTTGAAATGAGAGTCTAGAACACACTCTAATGGAGTGCACATTAAAACGTCACAAAATTCCATTATCCATGAAGTATGATGCAAATTATAGTACAAATTATAACTTATTATCATGCAAGTGTTCCATTGATTTAACTTTTCAAGTACATTTTCTTAAAGATTTAATATTTCAAAAATTCTTTCTTTACAACTCCTATCAGAACCATCTGTAGGCTAAGTATCTCTTATCTGAAATGCTTGGGACTAGAAGTGTTTTGGATTTTGAATTCCTTCAGATTTTAGAATATTTGCATACCAGTTGAACACTCCAAATCTGAATATCCCAAATTCAGAATGCTCCAATGAGCAGTTTCTTTGGGCATCATGTTAGTATAAACAAGTTTTGGATTTTTGAGTATTTCAGATTTTTGATTTTTGATTAGAAATATTCAACCTGCATTACCACAGGTATCAATTTCAGATGCATATGTATCAATTTGAGATGTTGCTGTAGAACAATTAAGTTTGAATAGGCTTAAATTATGGATTTCAATTACTAAAACTACTAAAATTAATTTGAAATTTGAAAGTGACTTGGGTATTAGATACAACTGAATTGGCAATTTTTCTAGATGGGTTAATAACTGTGATTAAATTAGAGAGGGTCCTAATTCTTTTCAGATACACAGTTAACAGTTTAAGAATGAAGAGTTATGATTTCTGAAACTTACTTTGAAAGTGTTCAGCAAATCATTACATAGATAATAGAAAAATAGGTAGATGTGGAAAATATGATAAAATGTTAATTGTTAAATCTAAGTTCTGAGCATACGATTCCTAGCTTGTATATTTGAAAATTTTAGTAATAAAATGTTGACAATTTTTAAAAATTGTAAATCAGAAATAAATTACATGATTGTCATGTGCAAATTTTTATGGTTTGAGGGTGTTTATTTTCTTAAGTATCCTTGCAAAAATAGCAGTAAGATAGCTGAAGGACTATTCTATTTACTCATCATCAGCAAGATACCCACCTACAGGACTTATTAATCTTATTAATACTAATACTAATTACTAATTTCATTAGTAATACTAATATCGTTCTAATTTTATTAATGTCATCCACCTTGGTTCACCACTTGTATGCAGTTGCAAATGTTATAGTTACTGTAAATAATTTTAAATTCTCAGTGATATCAATACATGTGGGAATCAATGAACTTTAAGTACACTCTAGAAGTGATTGTACAAATGAGTAATTGACATTAGTCATTCACTCATCTTTTGAAAGAACTTAAGTATTTATTAGGAATATGCATTCCCAAGGTGGCTACAGCAAGTCTTTCAACATATTACCAGATAAACAGAAACTAGCTTAAGAGACAGCAAAAGTAATATTTCTTGAATTGAGTGGCATTCAAATTATGTAGTTGACTAGAAATAAGGACTAAGGGTTGTTGTTTCTGTTTGAACCATGAATAGAAAAAAATGGATTTAAATGGTCCAGCAGTCTGTAATCTTTTGTGAGGTACCCTAAATTTACATCTCCATTCAATGATGTGTCATTTCACTTAGGGGAGGTTTGCATAGATTGCTCTGATGAAAAGATTAGTTGATCTATCCAGGAGAACAGTGTTAACTTGTCTTGAGAATTAAGATGATCTTAGCCAACATCTATGACAGCAGCTATGGCGACATGGCTTACCCCTCCTCCTTTTTGTTGCCAAAAATCTCAGAAATCTTTCCCTGATAACATAAGACTATAAATCAATAAATAACATTAATAGTTGCTTCAAAACATTCCTACAAATCAATTTATTACTGACAATCTGTTCATTTGGGCAAAAGTATCACTTAACAAACAAGTTACTTATCAAATTTTGCTCTAAGATCCTCACTTCTCAGTATCCACCAGTCCTCAACTATTATGTCACAAACCAAACTTTGCCCAGCTGCAATCAGTTCTATACCTTGAGAGAGCTGCCTCAAAAAAACTTGAAACCAGACCACAAGATGCTATAAGCCCCTTACTTCCAACTTCCTTCTTCTAAGTTCCTTCTAAGACACTCCCAAGGTGGTGGTTTCACTTCCTTAACTGGTTGCTAATTAGTTTCATTTTGTTTATTAATTTTTTTACAAGGATATTTGATGTATTCAACAGTCTCAGAATAAACTTTTGACACATGAAATTTGTCAGACTGCCTAAAAGGACAGAGTTCAAGACTTAGCAAAAAGAAAAAAAAAAAAGAGAGAGAGAGAGAATTTTTTGTGTCTGTTTGCTAATTTATGTTTGATATGGCAGAATTGGGTCTGACAATGACTTTCAGTTAGAACATAACACCTGGTAATGAGTGTGGGCATTGCGGAGTAACCTATAGCAATCCTTTACCTCTAATTGTTGCAGACCAACTATATTTACTAAAAGTTCAGGGAAACTGGGAATGATCAAACTGGCATAGTTTATTGCAAAAACAATGCAAAGTGCATAGGTGGGGACATCCTACGTTACACATGCTATTATGTAAAAATATTACTGATGCATAAAATCATGACAAAGAACATCATTGCATACATATTCTCTGGTGTGTTTTCCCTGTAGGAAAAAAATAAATTATTATTTTAGTAAGGAAAAAAAAAGTTAATGAAATGACTTAGTTAAAAATCAGCAGCCAGAGAACAAGATTAAAATAACATTTGTAATATTATACTGCAAAAAGTTGTTGTGCTATCAAGGAAACTATCTGCATGCATTTTTTCTTATATATGACCACTCAAATATGGCTACATGAGCTAAACTGAACATAAGTTTGCTTAAAAATAAAAATTTAAAGAATAATTTTGGACTACCTCAGAACCTCTAAAATCTCATAGAAGGCCAGATTTTAATAGGACATAATAGATAATCAATTAGCATAACATTTGCAAGAATTGCCACATTCCTGTAGCCTTTGTAAAATATTATAAAGTAGCTGAAGCTTGTAGAATTACTCTCCTCTCTTTTTGGTGTTCTCAAGATCTTAGTTCATGTAGAAGTGAGTTTTGGATATTTATTTATCTAAAGTATGAGTGATGAAAATCAATTTCTAATGTATTGTTTATTTCAACTACTTAATAAAAAACATTTACAACATGCAAAAATATTATGCTAGATTTAAGTAGATGTGTGTAGGAGATGTGTATCTATAACATCAAATACATAAAGCACTCGAGATCTATGGAGTGAGATCTAGGTAGCAGTTCTGGTTCAGCCTTTTATTTTCTGTTTTATAATGGAAAGTACCTTAATCTCCCAGAGCCTTTGTTGTCTTATGCCTTAAAATTGGGTTACTAATATTTACCTCTTAAATTGTTTGAGTATTAAGTGAAATAACCTATGGAAAACATTTTATATTGTGTTATATACTCTACTCTCAACGTGGCACAATCTAACTTGTGAGACAGAAATAAGAATAGCTCTAGAGCAATCAGAAATAATGCAGTGGTATTGTACATTACTGTGGCATGCAGTGGGTGGACTTGATTTTTCATGTAGTTATGGATACTTGTCTTATTGGCATGTGATAGTTTCAGTGTTTCTGATTATCTAAAATCATACCAGCAAGGTAGTCACTTTTATTGCTTCTGTTGTCAATAGGTTCTGCATCACGCCATTGTGAACACCTTACATATAGGAATATTATCTTGTCTCTCACTAAGTAAGAAATGAATTCTTTTTATATTGTGGAATTAGATTGCCCACTGAAATAAAAAATAAGTAATACACCATGAGTGAGAAGATGTAATTATCATAACTGCTTTTCTCTTCACCTTGTCCCTTGAAGTGTAAATCTTGAGATAAAGACTTGAAGTAGAAAGTAGCTCTGTAGGTTTTGTTTTTAATATGAAGGAAGACTAAGGTAAGCTGAACACACTGACTTCATCTAGAGTTGAGGGGTGGATGCTGTATTTTTTTTTTCCAAGGATGCTCTGGTTCTGTAATGCTTGAGCAGTCCCGTGACTGCACTAATTCATTTTGCAGCTCCTGCTGCTAATTTTAATGATGTCAGTATGCCACTTACTATCTACTTTTACATCCTTTATTTGAAATACAGTAGAGTATAAGAAAAAGCTGTTTCTTTTTTTTTTTTTTTCCATAGTTGGTATAATTTCTGGAGGAGAAAAATTTGTAGGATACTCTCCCCTCTGAAAGAAAATCGTTGAAACAGAAATTTGGTAAATGAAACTTTGTTAACTCAAAAAGGCAATATTCAGTTTGGAAATTATATATACAAATTTATTCCTTAATACTTCAGTTAAATAAAGTAAAATCCTATCATGATATGAGTCATTATTACAAAGTCAAATCACACTCCTTATAACAAGCCTTCTTTTGCTCGTTTAATTATAGTTATGCATCACATAACAACGGTGATACCTAAGAAATGTATTGTTAGGTGATTTCATCATTGTGTGAAAATAATAGAATGTACTTACACAAACCTAGATGGTGTGATCCACTTTACACCTAGACTATGTGGTGTATCCCATTGCTCCTAGGCTACAAACTGGTATAACATTTTATTGTTCTGAATATTGTAGTCAATTGCAACATAATGGTATTTGTGTATCTAAACATATCTAAAT
Source organism: Mandrillus leucophaeus (assembly GCF_000951045.1). Lineage (NCBI taxonomy): Eukaryota > Metazoa > Chordata > Mammalia > Primates > Cercopithecidae > Mandrillus > Mandrillus leucophaeus. The sequence goes on along the minus strand of NW_012107875.1, from coordinate 523,571 downwards.
ATGAAAAAGGCACAGTAAAAATACATTATTATAATCCATAATCCATGGGATCAAAGTCATAGATGTGGTTCGTCATTGTGATGTCGTCATGCGATGAATAACTCTACCTCCTTTCTCCCTATCCCTAAGTGGCTTTCTCCCTTATTTTAACATATGCAAATTATTCTCATTCTTAATCAAGGAACCTCTCTTGATTTCTGAAGTCCATATTTATTTAATACTTCACCTTTTAGTGCCCTTAGCACATTTTCAGGTTCCAAATTGACTAATATTTATCAAATAGCTAATATTTGTCAAGTATGTTTTAAAAATAAGAATGTGTTATTTGAGTTCAACATCTAGCTCAGTCCATGTGACTTAAAATATAGCTTTGTCATTTAAAAAATCAGAATGAAATAGTATTTATCACAAGGGTTTATTGTAAAGATTAAATAATTCATATCTAGGATTTATCCAAGTGGCTGGCATGTAATAAACATTTAGGAATTATATTATTATAGTGATTAATGTTTACTATTGTTATAATGCAATCTTTGTCACTAACAGGTATTTTGACACTTAAATAACATACTGTCCTGTATTATTATGTGGATGATACCCTTGAATTTGCATTTTTTTTAAATTAAAGTATGAATCACTCAAAGGTAGTGACAATGTCATCATTTATTTTATGTCACCTCACCCTATCCAATGCTGTACTTTATCAAGAATTAGATATATAATTGTAACTTACTGAAAATCACATCAAATTATTTCAAATAGTTATTAATGTAATAAAGATTTATTAAGTCATTCTCATCTGCAAAGAACTGTGGTAGATACAGACCTTCTTTCTGGTAAACTTGCAGTTTAGTGAAAAACATAAATCACAAAGAGAAAGAGGAATCCAACAGAAAAGGGGCATTGCTTGTGAAATGAGTGCTGCCCAATAAATTAATGGCATTCAAAATACACACATTTGTTTCGTGCACACAACAAACTTTTCTGTAAAGGGTCAGACAGAAAATATTTGAGGCTCTGCAAGCCACAGAGTTTCTGTTGCGATGATTCTCATCCTGGTATGAAAACTGCCAGACAATACATAAACAAATGTATGTGGATGTGTTCTAATAAAACCTTATTTATGATATGAAATCAAATTTTATATAGTTATTCATGACACAAAATATGATTTTTAAATTTTTCTCAACCATTAAAAAAACATTACAAACCATTCTTAGCTCACAGGCTAAAATGAAAGCAAGATAGTCGGCCAGATATGACCAACAAGCCCCAGTTTGCTGCTCTCTGGTATATATTATGGCATCCTATCAGTCTTTAAGTGTCTTGTCTCTTTTTATGCTAATCCAAAAAGCCTACAATGATAAACCTCAAAAGAAGATTGAGATGAGATATTTAGGAAATTAAAGAAAGGCTTCATGGAGAGTAAGATTTGCACTGGCTCCAAGTCTCCTACCAGTGGGGAGCAATTAGTTTCATTCTCTTCCACGACTGGAAGGCATAGGCATAGCACAGGTCAGTCGGCTTACAAAGTGCATACTATATGGCATACCGAAACTTAAATGAAAATCTCCCTGACTGCTATGTATGCACTTATTTATTTGGCTCAGTCAATATCATTATCATAATCTCAACCAGACCTTTTCTGTCCAGTCGTCTTGGCAATTGTATGCTGAATTTCTTAGAGTCTTTGACTACACTTCACAAGCTAAGAGATCATCTTTTCCTCTCTCCCATCTCTCATCATTTTCATCTGGGAAATTACTGAGACTCAGTGAATCTAGTTTACAGTTCTTTGTTGCTCAAGGCATGTCCCAGGCTTTCAGTCACTGTCACCCCAATTTGGAAATTTTTCTATGCTTAAATCTGACCCTTTCCAGCCTTGCCCCCAAGTCTTAAACTTGCACAAAAGCCAGAGTGACCCTTTATATCACAAAGTTGTAGCCTCCTTTCAATAAATACCCCGGCACTACCTTTGGAAAATATTTCCTGGGGTCTGTTTATTAAAAAAATTCTGTGAGGTGTAATACTTTTCTGCAGTAATTGAAATATGCCTATAGTCAGAGTTAATGCCTAAAATCTTGAAATGTGTGACTCTTACTTGTTAACCTGTGATTTTTGTTCTCTCAAGTGTTCTGTGGCTATGGCCACATTCATTTCATAAGCAATATCTTTTTTCCACTAAGATCCTTCTCTCTTACTGGGTTTAAAGAAAGATTTATTTTTACTCCCACTGTTAGTCTGGCTTCCCTGACTTCTCCATTCTTTTGTTGTTTCTTTGAGCTTGTCCCTTGGTGCTATGGATATTTTATACAGGTCAGGCACTATATAGGTATTATCTCTGGCTGAGTCCTTTTGTCTCCTTCAAATGTCAAATAGACAGCCTGATTATTTTCTAAAATATTCAGTGCTTTTCAGCTGATATATCCCTGTATGGAGTTTTAAAAATGATTTCTTCTTGAAATTATTATTTTTTTCCTCTCCCACTAGAACATTTATGTTAGATAAGTTTCAAATTTATAAGTTTTCTTTTCAGCCCAACAAAGACATTCAATAACATATATCCAAAAATAATATGTCATATATATTATATTTATATAATATATATGCATAACATATGGCTTCATGGTCAGAAAAAAGAATATTAAATATGGGATTAGAAGAATTGAATTCAAATTTTTAATCTTTGTATCATCCAATTAAGTCATTTCACTTTTCTGAGGCTTGTTTTTCTTATCTATAAATTTGGGACTCAAGGACAATAATATCCACCTCTAAGGTAGTTGAATTAAATGTTTTTTAAATGGCACTTATGACACAAAACATCTTGAAAGATTGCTCCTTCCCATGGAATTACAGGAATTATCTCTCCTCAAAGTAACTACTCATACAAACATTAATAAGGAATAAATGTTTAAATATTTTTCTAGGTGAGGCAGGGGAAAGGATGCATCACATATTACATGCCAAACAGGAATAATTCCCTTTATACATACAGTTTCTTTTTATTTTTGGAAAGTTTCTTCTCTTGGCAGCTACCAAGTCATATCTTTTGTCCTGCATAGCTGCTCAGGTCCCTTATTGTTCCTGAGATTTCATTTTTGGTCATTAGTATTTATTTCCACTTCACCTATTGAATGTGGTCAACATTCAGTGGATCCTCTCTCCCTAGGAAGGTATTTCAGCCATCATCACTTCTATTTTCAAACCGGCCCCGTAGTGGTCTTGCTATACCCTTACCCTCCAGACCAAACAAAAATATTCAGTCTAGAAAACTTAACCTCGTCTATATGCAAATCAGCTGCTTTTTATCTTATATCTCATGGTAGAAGTGATATGAGCTATAAATTGACAAAACTTTATGGGAGATAATAGAGTATAAGATCAGCAAGGTCACAACTTGGCATGAATTTGACATTATACATCATTATTCCATCAATTCCAATGTGATAAACTCTATTACTCTGTACCTTCTTTAGACTAAAATTTTGCCTAGGCATACCTCCATTTGTACACGGTCACTGATATTCACATACAATGTAAAAGCTTTCCTATTGGGAAAAGGATACTTAACCTGTGGCACCCTTATCTTTTCCCTTATATCCATTTTTATTGCGCACCACTCCAAAAGACTACCTGGATCACTTCTTTTAAACTTGGCATCACAATGCACTTCTGACATTCACCTGGCCTAGTAGTTAGTTTCCTTGACTACATTCTCTTCTTTCCAAAATAATAGCTTTATAGACAACAGTGCTGATAGATTAGTTGTTGATTGATTTGTCCTCTCAAGTAAATTCATGTATATATTTTTGGATATGTATAAAATCTTGGGATCTTAACAGAAAATGTTAGGCAATGTGTGGTAAATGTTTCAGGTCAAATTATCAATTTGTGAGAACTTGACACATAGGTAGCCTATTTTGAAAAAAAATGTGAAATGTTCCATTTAATTGGGTTAATTTCATTTAATGTGAAATCTTCCTTCTTACTCTGAGAGCAGCTATTTGGAGGCTGGAGAAGTTTAGAATAATATGTAACTCAGTTAAACTGAAGACTTGGCATATGTTTTGTCATTGTAAGTAGTTTAAATGCATTCTTTTATTATTAAGAAATTGTTCCAGCCGGGTGCGGTGACTCATGCCTGTAATCCCAGCACTTTGGGAGGCCGAGGTGTGTGGATCACAAGGTCAAACGATCGAGACCATCCTGGCCAACATGGTGAAACCCCATCTCTACTAAAAAAAAAAAAATTAGCCAGGCATGGTGGCGGGAGCCTGTAGTCCCAGCTACTTGGGAAGCTGAGGCAGCAGAATCACTTGAACCCAGCAGGCAGAGGTTCCAGTGAGCCAAGATTGCGCCACTGCACTCCAGCCTGGTGACAGAGCAAGACTCTGTCTCAAAAAAAAAAAAACCCAGAAATTGTTCCAAAAATCAGAACACTGTTGCTGCATTTAAGAAGTCCTTAATCCCTTAATCTGTGCCCAAAAGTGGAAGTTTAAGGTGTTTCTTTCTTCTATTTCAATCCAAATTTAAATATCCCTCATTTAAGACATTTGTACTACAGTGATACTTCAAAGTCAAACAGTTTCCAAAGAATGCCAACAAATTGCCAAAGAAATAGTAAATAATAAAAGTAATAGCAAGGGTAACAAGTGCTCACTCATTTTTGAATCACTGCTCTAAACCCATTAGATATATTAATTCAGTTAATCCTTACAGTCCTATGCATTTGACACTGTTACTGTTTTACAGAGGAGAAAACTGAGGCAGAGAGATTAATTTGTTCAGGGTTACACAAAAAGATGTAAGTGGTAAAACTGTAAAATATCACTTGTTTTTAAATCTCCCAGTTCCTAAACTGACTTCTAAAGCCACAAGGAATTCTACAAAAGCAGTTGGCAGAAACTTTTGCCAGGATCAAGAGAATATCACATTTCTTTTTCCACATTTTGAAAACATGGAAAGCTTTAGAAGTAGACATGTATGTGTACGCGTATTTGGCCTACTATTGGATCCTCAAAGTTTTAATTGTTTTTTTTTTCCTCATTTTCATTTCATTTGTAGTTTCTGAAGCTATGTTTACATGTACCCTTTTACTATGCTCACATATCACTAGTTCTGTAAAGTGACAATAGGTTTCATAGTCAGCTAAGTTTGTTTTTATCTATTAATGGACTTCTTGGATTCTGTACTATGTTAATATATATCATACCTCAAGAGGAAGATTATACTTTAAAGATTTTCTCACACTTACCTGTCCCCACAGAAAAATCCTTTCTTTTGGCATATGTGTATATCTTAAAGGATTGGTATTTTCTGAAAATCATCCTGGGAAGAAATAAACTGAATAATAATTATTATAATATTTGAGATGACTAATATATATGTTGACTCTGAATATTAAAACATATAGCTTTGAGTAATACATCAAAATGGGAGATTAAACAACATTTTAAATATACAGAAGGATTTAAGAAGGAAAAATGTACAGTCTTCTGAGAATCCATATTAGTTTTTGGTTTATCCTAGTAAAGTAATTTTTCTGATTCCGTTGCTCCTTGCCTTCTGCTGATACATGAAGGAATACACTAGCAAATCCTGAGCAACTCTCCATTTTTGTAATTTCATGTGCATTAACTTTTCCTCATTGTCATTGTTTTCAAATAACCATCCAAAATTTGTAACCATAATTTGAAAATATGAATTGAAGTTCTAAGGACCAATTCCCTTAAACCAAAATTGTATCCAAGCAATGAAAATACAATTATCAATTGCTTTTTAATGGGATTAAGGGCAAATAATGTGTAGCTGCCTTTAATCTATTAAAGTATTTTTTCTTTCATGTTTTATTTATATTTAAATATTATTCTAACTAGCATGTTTTTAAAAGAAATCTTATGTTCACAAAATGCATCAACTTTTTTGATAATTTAATGCATCTTGAATTACTGTTTTGTATTAAATATATGTTCCTGAAGGAAGAAATCAGTGTATGGAGATGAGGTAGAAAATACAAAGATGAATGTGCTAGATAAAACAGGAAGTCATTTGCATTATTTTAATTAAAACCCATTACAATCTTACACTGATTGTTGTCAATTCCAATATATCTAAGTCAAATGCTTTAGTGCCTTTATTTTATATTTACATGCAATAATACATGGAAAAGATGGTACATAATCTGTTTTTATTTTTTCCCCTTTACAAGCTTAACATTGCCTCTTCTTCCAAAAATATTATTAGCTTTGTACTTTTGTTTTTTTAATTAACCAAAATGGCTAACTATTCTTCAAGGGAAAAATATGGTATTCTTTTAACTGAATGAAGTCTCCTAACAATGCTAAAAAATGAAATTTCCTAGTTTGTTTTTAATTCATGACTGTTAACTATTTCTAACACTAAAACCTAGGGTTATATGAGGACTTGATTAGTTTACCATATTTTACATCAGTCTTAAATCTCGGTAGGTTTTAATATATAAATTCCAATAGACTTTGATAGTTTGCCTTAGGGAATGAGTCTCCCTTCTGAACCAGTCTGTTTTACCAAGGATGAGATTCCATCACTTGACCCCTAACTTGTGCACATTTCAATTCTATTGGCTGTTTCCCTCAGAGACTCTGGAGGACTTTGTTTCTGAAGAATGTAAAGATGTAAAGAAAGGAAAACAGGAGTGTTTGTGGTTAATGATCTCTGCTAACTGCTCTTAAAATGCAGTCAAGTTTTTGCTTCACTGAATTAAATGGAATGAAGAGAGGGGAATGTTTGTGTCAGTGTGAGGCTTATTTGTCTGGGGTGTTACTCATGCCACCAAGCATCAAAAGATCTCTTTCCTCAGAAGTTTTAAACAAGATGTTATATTTGTTGGATGTTGCCCAACTAGTATCTTGAAGAAATGCAGTCATGGGTCTTGTTAGGTTCAAGAAAAAAATTCCAAAACTCACAATGAATATACGATTTCATATCGTTTGCATGTCTGAAGCCAATGTTTTGGATTGCCTTTTTTCTCAACAATATTCTTCATGTTTTTATAAAGGAGGGTGCTCCTTGTTTTTTCTGTGAAAGCAAATTTCATTTCACTTTGTCCAGCTAGTCTTTAAATGACACTTTTGTGAAATAATTATTTGGCTAGTAATTTTTTAATATTTCTGAATTTGTCCTTTATAGTTCATCTCTAGAACTTTGTATAAGTTAGTTTTTGTTGGTTAACAAACCATCCCCAACATTTACTTGTTTAAAGCAACAGCCAATTACTATTTCTCATGAGTCTGCGGGGTAGCTAGGTGATTCTGCTTATCTGGACCAGCTTCAGCTGCAAGTATTGTTAAAATGTGGAAATAATAGAAACAAAACCAATAAATCAGTTAGATAAATGAAGATGGTTCATCTGATTAATAATATGCAGTCATTGGAAATTGTTTTAAAATAATATAAATACAGGCAAATATTTCTAATATTCTAAGTGAAAAATTAAGATATAAAATTGTATATATAATAAGATTTAATAGTTAAAACACATATATACATATGAAAATATAAAATTTATAGAATAGCCTTGCCAAAATGTTAGTAATACTTCCCTTTAGATGGTAAAATACAGAAAATGTTTATTTTGTTCTTTTCTGTTGATACGGGTTGGCTTTGTGTCCTCACCCAAATCTCATCTCAAATTGTAATCTCCACTTGTTGAGGAAAGGACCTGGTGGCAGGTGATTAGATCATGGGGGTCATTTTCCCCATGCCATTCTCATGATAGTGAGGGGTTCTCCTGAAAGCTGATAGCTTTAAAGTATGGCACCTCCTCACATTCTCTCCCTCTCTTGCTTCGCCATGGTAAGATGTGCCTTACTTTGCCATTCTTCTTCCACAACGATTGTAAGTTTCTTGAGGCCTCCCCACTGTGTGGAACTGTGAGTCAACTTAACCTCTTTTGTTTATAAATTATCTAGTCTCCAGTAGTATCTTATAGCAGTGTGAGAACTAATACACTGTATTTCCTAAATTTTACAATCAATATGCAATTTTTCTATAATCTGAAAATAATGTAAAAGAAACATTGTATAACTAGTAGCCTGTAGTAGGAAGGATCCTAATATGGCTTCCAAGATTCCCTGTCCCTGGTAGATATACCCTGTATAATCACTTCCCCTTGAGTATAGGAAAGACTGTGAATATTACAGATTTTATTATCGTGATTAGACTGTTACATTAAAAATTTGAGGGATTTTGAATTAGTAATTAAGATCCCAAATTAGTTGACTTTGAATTAATCAAAAGGGATAAGCTGGGCTTCTTGGCTCGTGCCTCCCAGCGCTTTGGGAGGCTGAGGTGGCTGGATCACTTGAGGTCAGGAGTTTGAGACCAGCCTGGCCAACATGGTGAAACCACGTCTCTACTAAAAATACAAAAATTAGCTGATCATGGTGGCAAGTGCCTATAGTCCCAGCTACTTGGGAAGCTGAGGCATGAGAATCGCTTGAACTCAGGAGGCAGAGGTTGCAGTGAGTCTAGATTGCATCACTGCACTCCAGCCTGGGCGAGAGAGTAAGATTCCATCTACAATAAAAAGGGCAATTTTTCTGGTGAAGTCTGAGCAAGTTAGATTAGCCCTCAAAAGGGATTGAACCCTATCTGGAGGAAGTGACACAACACATGAGAGAGATTCCCCTGCTGATTTGAACAAGTAAGAGGCCATAATGTAAGAGATCCATGTGGCTAGAACCTGAGGACATCCTTAGGAGCAGAGTGATACACTTGTCACACTGAACAATAAAATGAGGACATTAGTCCTACACCTGCAAGAAATGGGATTCTACTAACAACCGGTGTCCCCAAGTTGTAGATGAGATTGCAGCACTGGATGATGTTTGGATTTTAGCCAACTAAATTGTACTGACTCCTGGCCCACAGAAACTGTGAGATAATAAATGCATTTTATTTTAAGATGCTAAATTTGTGGTAATTTGTTAGGCAGTTATGCATTTGTTAATATAAACTTAATAGCCCTTTAAAGCCAATTTCCTTTCACTTTTTCATTTCCCAGATTTTCTAGATATTTGTTGCAAGTAATAGTACATAATTCAAAGTCATGCCACCGTTGTTGATGCAGTTGATTAGAATTATTGTGCACATCCATTCTTACAACCTTTCAACCTGACAATGTGGCATCAGGTATTTGTCAAATGAGAGTCACTGAATTTAAGTTTGTGATACAGAGACAACCACACAGAAAATTAACTGGAATAGTAGACTCTTGGAATTAACAGGTTATCAACTATCATAGATAAATGGAAAAATTTATGGAGTGGATCAATCAATATTCAATTAAGCCATATGTCATGAAGAATGTTTTCATGGTCATAATTAGTAGCATAAACTTCCAGGCAATTTAGAGCCACATAATCATTTTTTCATGTGGACGATGTGAAAAACCATCACAAATGTCGATAACAACCCAGAATTGGCAATGTATAATACTTGGTGTCCTTTCTTTTTATTACTGCTGGCAGATTCTCTTTTCCTCTAAACCCCTGTTTAGAATCAAAATAATTTTCAAAACATCATTCTGTGAAACCATTTCCAATCCATCTGGTTTGGCCTGAGAAATAAAATCAATTTTTCATTGAGAAAATAACATTTACTCCATGATTTAAACAGCTCAACTTTGGTAATGCATTTCAGTAATTGAAGACTAACTAGACAAAATTTGTTTCACCCATTTTCATTACAACTTTAAAAAGAACTAGTATTTTGTGTAATAAGGTAAAAAGTGAGTAAGCATTATGAGAAAATGGCATCAAATATGATATATTGATTTCTTTTTCTGATGGTTTACTTTGTCCAAAAATGGCTGGATACCATTTTAGCTATAACACTGAACTAGGCCACAGCTATGCTATTAAAGCAAGACTGACTTTATATAACTTCTTCAAACAAGTCTCAGTGGTCCTCCCTTCCAATATCATTTGCTGTTCAACGTGGGACAATCCCCTGTCTAGGCCTTCGTTTGTTCCCTTATGATATGAGTGGTTTAGACTTGCAGTAGTGATTCCCAAAGCATGGCTTACATCAACTCACTGAGCATTACCTCAGAACTCGTTAGAAATGCATATTCGCTGTTATCACCTGAGACTTAATGAAGGAGAGGTTCTGGGGGTAGGAGCTGAACAGTAATGGGTATTTTAGTCAACATGTCCTCAGGTAGACTGGATTATCTGTAAGAAACATTGTAGATCTGAATGATGCCCCTTCAAGTGATTTTAGGTTGCAGCAGACCCTTTTTTTTACAGTTTAGTTGATCAGGGTTGCAGTATGAATTTTCCTTCCAAAGCTTAGCTAAGCATAAAGATATTTAGTTTAGAGAGGGGCCAAAGCCATTTCTCTATAGGGATGATGTCAGGTCTTCAGTATCATTTTTTAAATCAAGGGATTGCTTTCCTTTGCCCCCAGTTTGTTTCCTTCTTTACTCCATCTCCTGAAGATCCTAGCCACCTACCTCCCATTTTGCTATGCCTGCCTCTAGGAAGCTACATTCCCAAGAGGAGGGTTTTGGTTTGGATATAAAATGAAGGCAGTCTCCACATTCAGATAGATTTAATTTGTATGTCAGGGACTCAAAAATTCATTGCTTATTGTCGCAATAAAGAAAGCATATGGGAGAAGAGGGTTTAGCTTTTTGGATTTAGAGACAGCTAGGATTGAATTCTGACTCTTGCTGAAAATTGTGTGATATCTTGTAAGTTACTTATTGTTTTTGTCTCTCTTCTTTTATAATCTGTAAAAATAGAAATACTGACAGCATAATAAGAAATAGAAATAAGACAACATAAATGAAATTACGTTGCATGTAACAGGTGCTGAATAAATTGTAGTTTTATTCTATTTCCCAGATAACTTCATTTCCCAAAACCACTTGCTACCTGAGCCAGCTGGGCAATATTCATTAACACTTATGTTCCAGCCAGTTAACTATCACTTCACTTTTGTCTACTTTCCATCTGCCTATTCTTTTTTCCCAAGAATGGCTTCTGGTTGGGGATAAACTATCTAATAGGGAAGTATCCTGATTAGTAATGATGATGATAATTTTAAATAATTATGAATAATAATGAGTAAGAATGTAAATAAAATCCTTGGGAATTTCTGTGGAAAGTTAAAAAATAGATACTTTAAATTTTTTTTTTTTTTTTTTTTTTTTTTTTGAGATGGAGTCTCGCTCTGTTGCCCAAGCTGGAGTTCAGTGGTGCAATCTCAGCTCACTGCAGCCTCCACCTTCTGGGTTTAAGCGATTCTCCTGCCTTAGCCTCCTGAGTATTTGGGATTACAGTTGCACACCACCACACCCGGATAATTTTTTTACATTTTTTGGTAGAGATGGGGTTTCACCATGTTGACCAGGCTGGTCTCAAACTCCTGACATCAAGAGATCAGCCCACCTTCGCCTCCCAAAGTTCTGGGATTACAAGCATGAGCTACCACACCTGGCTAAATAAAATATTCTTAAAAGTCAGAATCACATATAAAGCACTTATGATATAATCATAATCAAAAGGAATCACTACACTGGGGAAATTAAAATTCAGCTTATATTACCATCCCCTTTGTCTTGCCTCATGTACAGATGCCTCAACTTGTTTGTAAACATCCAATATAGTTAAGTCAAATCCTGGGGGGTGTGTGTGTGTGTGTGTGTGTGTGTGTGTATGTACCTGTATGCACATGTCTGTGTGTTTAGAAATAAATGCTTTTAAAATTATAGAAATCATACAGACATTTTGTGGATTTAAAAAACAAATCGTTAAGGATTATTTGAGCATATCAAGTTCTAAAACACATAGTACGGTGCAAACATACCTCTGGTTATGGCCATTAATTACTTACTAGTACCATTATATCTGAATAATGATGTCAAAGAAGAGGTGGATTTGCTTATATCTGATCTGTTTCCAATGCTGGGATCACTTTTCTCTTTAGCTCTAGCAAAGATTGGTCTAATACTCATTATATCATGAATGGAAAGTTCAGTCTTCCAAAGGTATTAAAATTATTTGGAGTGCCTTTCAGAGGGTGGAGGGTGGGAGAAAGGAAAGGATCAGGAGGAATAACTAATGCATGCTAGGCTTAATACCTGGGTGATGAAATAATCTGTTCAACAGACTCCCATGACACAAATTTACCTATGTAACAAATGTGTACTTGTACCTCTAAACTTAAAAGTTAAAAAAAAATTTCCAGGAGTAAGGGACGAGAGATAACATTCATATAGCCTTTGTGTCTCAGTTCCTATTCCAAGAAATTATATCAAGAATTGTTTTAGTTTCTTCCAGCCAGGTAGGTATAGAATTCTTCCCTTCAAATTCTACAAAAAGTAATTCAACTTCTCTGCCTAACACACACAGGGCATTCCATTTATTCTTTCAACAAATATTAATGAAAGCTACAATATGGGCCCTGTACTGTCTTGGAGCAGGGATACAAACAAGAGAGACAAGATCTCTTATGTCATAAATCTAATGCATCACAAACAACAGACTTTTTAAAAAATATAGTGGTACATAGACTTAAAAATAAAGTGGTATGCATTGGTGGGTATGAGGTGGGGAAAAGGAATCCATTTTACTTTATGTAAAGTTGTCAGAGGAGGCCTCTTCAAGGAAATTATCTTTACACAATTTGACTCATATTTTTTGAAAGATTATTCAGGCTGCTGAGTAGAGAATGTATTATATGGGAATAGTAGAGAGATCAGTTAGAAGGCGATTGCCTAGGTGAGAGATGGTGGCCTGGGCTAGGATGGTGGCAAGAAAAATAATGAGAACCACCAATTTAGATTATTCTTTAGGGAAGCCATTCTCCAAACATGGTCCCCAAACCAGCAGCTTTGGGTCATACTCTAGATTATTGTATTGAAAATGCTGGGGATGTATCCTAGCATGCTTTTAAAAGTGTCCCAGTGAATTCTGATGAATGATAAAATTGGAACGCCATTGCTTAGACAAAGTGTTGACAAGCCATGAGGTTGGCATTAGAAAATAATTCAAAATGACTGACTCCTAGAATTGCCTGTTTGTTTCCTTGTTTTTAAAGGAGTATACCAAGCTTTCCATAAAATTAAAGATGAAGACATTTTCTCTTTGTGACTAAACAACTTCAAAATAAATACTGGATAGCTAACTAAAAGTTCCTCAGCCATTTCTGCCACTAAAGCATTGGTGCATCACTGCATTACTTGACTCTTCTCTCTAGACCTTTTTTTCTCTTTTCTTTTTTTTTTCTTTTCTTTTCTTTTCATCCTCACCTCTTTGCTCTCCTTACTTTCACTTTCTGTTCAAATGTAATGCAGAATAATTTTCCTGCTGCTTGACTCATCCAGTCCCATGAACTAAAAACTAAATATCTAACTTTCATCCCTTCAATATAATTTTCTAAGTAAATGCAGTTCCTGCTCAATGAAAAATTCTGGTATCAGCTATTAAGATAATACATTGTCACATCCACTATATAGAGAAATAAATTTTGATTTGAAAAGATTTAAAAGTGTAAAATATTTTATAATTTTTTTTAATAAAAAATGGATTGTCAAAAATAATTGGATTGTTAAAAATAATTTAAGTTTTTGAATTGGTACTTAAATTTTGCCAACAACATTGATTAAGAATTTTTAAATTGTTAATATCTTTGGTGGTTTTTCATGTACATTTGTTGTGAACTTCAAATAAAGAGTATGATTTTTAATCCAGAACCATGTTGTTCAAATACATTTTATAAATATTCTCTCAAAGTCTTATATAAAATCAAAAGATGGAACTCCATTTTTCATGAATTATTTTTTAAATTGTGGCAATTATTGCTGTTATACTATACAATCTGATATAGAATTGAGTTAAAGCATAATTCAAGGAAATGTATTCATTTTCTATTCAGTTATTTTTCTACAACAATATCTGCACTTCTTTTCAATATTGATGTTATATCAATGTATAACAAAATTCTTTTCTTTTAGAACTGCTCTTCTTGTATAAGAATGCTGCTCTATTAATCATAACTGTGGCAGCTCAAAGCTTGAATTGCAGCATAAAATGTAATTTATTAAAATCTTTTCCAGGCAAGTCTGAGACAGGGAATTTAGTATTTATTAATGCTTTCTCCATTTTAAGCTTAGGGAAAGCTGAATTAAATGCAGTAAAACTTGTGATACTGTCTTCACACTCAATTTTTTTGTGGCACAAAAAGAAGTCTCTATCATTTAAAAATAGACTATGAAATAAAAAACAACTTCTGAAAGTTTTTGACATTTTTATGCTTTTTTACATTTTGGGAGATTTCCCTTATGATTTGGTGTTAAGCCAAAGCTTGTCTTTAGAACAGTGAAATGGTCCTATACAACTTTGGTTCTGAACGGGAATGGTCCAGACTGGGTGACCATCCTGAATCAGGCTAACTAATAAGACCACCTTCCCTGGGTGTTTCTTACTATTAAGTAAGAGCAGATATTGTAATTTCTGGGACTCTTACACTAATGCAAATTACCACTAGTTGTATCTAAAATAAACTTACTACTAGTTATATGAAAAATATACTTTCCATTTAATTCAACACTTGAATTATTACTACTAGTTCAAGTGCTGAATTAAATGGAAAGTATATTTTTCATATAACTAGTAGTAAGTTTCTTGAGGAAAGATATGATTATGGAAAGATAGATTCAATGATATAGAGATTGTTTATTTCAAAAATTAGGGTCAGTCTCAAAATAATAAAATGAGGGATGATTAATTTCTGGTCTAGAAACTGGGGGAAATGCTCACTTTCTGAGAATACTGAGTTCAGCATTATAGGTTCACTAAAGTCAAGTGTTTCAGGATTCTGTGCTATCTAAGAATTTCTGAATACTTTTCGTTAGTGCTTTCTCTCCTAATATGTCAAATTGTTTCCATACTTTTCTATATCTTCATAGTCCACTGCCTAAGAAAAATAGTTGGAAGTTGTTTCTAGAAAAAAATGATTTTGCTTATACAAATATACAGAATAATCAGCATATCTTTATGCTTACTCATTACCATGTTTGTTTTAATTTTTACATGGGAAATTAATATTTTGCATTTGAAAATATTGACTATATGCTCTTTTGTCAAGATCTTTAGGGTACAGTTCATATTACCTCTTTGTATTTCTCTCCATGTAGCATTTGTCACAGAGACTTGTGTCCAAGACTTTACCCTACTTCTGTGCTAAGAAGTTACTCTACCACAGTTTCATAGATTCAAGCAGGAGGCCCAAGACCTCTGAGACAGAGACAAAGGCTCTTACTGCTCATGACACAGAAGGTGGCATGAGCTTCCTGTTTGCGTCAATTGCTTTTGCTCCCCAAAACTCATGGGGGTCATCTGGAATGACCAAGGTAGATGTAGTGGTCTGAATCACAGGTGTGCAATTCTGAATTGACGTTTTCTCCAGTATTATTATGGAGGCTGTAACAAACCTACTCTACTTTTGCCCCAGGAAGATACTATCTATATAATCCTGGTCAGGAAAGAAGTCTGCCTACTGACTTGCAGGGAGATACTATCTTCATCGTCCCAGACTGCTTACTATACAAACATCCTTTAAATCATAGTCCAGGATAGAACTGTCACCATAGAGGATTGTCCCCCCACAGAATGATCTGATGGAAAATAGTAGCTATTTCCTAAACTCAACAGAATGCCATTTTGAATTTTTTATATTTAAAGTATAGGTATGTGTTTTAGTTCAGGCGGCTGTAACAAAGTACCATTGATGAGGTGGCTTATAAACAACATTTCTCACATTTGTTTCTCACATTTCTGAAGCCTGGAAATCTGAGATCAAGGTACTGGCATGGTTGGGTTCTTGTGTGGGCCCTTTACTGGGTTACAAACTGCTAACTTCTCGTGGTATCTTCACATATGTGAAAGAGGGTGAGAGTGCTCTCTGGAATCCTTTCATAAGGGCACTATCCCTTCATGAGGGCTTCACATTCAATCATGATGATGGAGCCCTCAAGAAGGGATAGTGCTCTTAGAAAAGGATTCCACCTCCTGATATCATTGCATGGAGGTTAGGATTTCAACATATGAATTTTGAGGGGACACAAATATTCAGTCCGTTGCAATATGTTCTTAGAATACAATTTTTGTTTTCTCTAGATTTCATTGCCAAATATTTGTAGTTTAGAACTAAACTGGCTCATAATTAGGTGTCATTGAATCTGGCACCTTATCCTGCTTTAAAAGCATTGTGCAAATCACATACTGTTAATCTCCATGGCGATAGCTAAACTACCAATCACCTTTTAAATTCATACACACACACACACACACACACACACACACACACACATACACATGATCAGTAGGCTTTGTGAAAGAATTTGGAGCATTTGGTAGTATTCAAAAAGATTCATTCAACTGAATGGCCCTGTAATACTGAGTGGAAATAGACATACCGTTGATATATATTTTAATCCTGTATGTAAAAGTTTAAGTTTCTTTGCAGCAATATGAATCAGACAGAAAGACAATTCTTTATTTCTTCTTCTTTCTCTACCTTTTTTCCTTTATTTCCTCCAAGCTACCCCCCTAAATTCTACTTCAATATTTAAATCGTGTTGAAGGTTGAGTGCCTGAATATTTCATTTTCATTCCATCTTTAAGGTTCATCAATTTTGAATATGGATTATAAATCTATAGTAAGTTTTTCCTGGGAGAAATGGTGACCAAAATAGCTTACTTGAGGCATATAACCAATTTCATTCTTTTTCAGTGCTAAATTTTATAACCAGGGTATTCCAAAGGGATAAAAGAAATATATCTTAAGTAGTAAGTGGTTTGAGTACTGAACTATTATAAATGGCTGTTAGCTAGCCATTAGAAATGAAGGCTAGTATTGAAAAGCACATATCTAGGAAAACCAAATCATGGAAAATATTTAAATACATGAAAATACAACACGTAATTGCCAGCAATTTGACCTGAGTTTCCATTTATTTTAATATGGACCTATATAGAAAACATCATCTAATTTCACATTCTTACAGGAAATTTGTGTGTGAAGGGAAAAAGGGAAAAAATAGAGCTTTAAACAAAATACTATCTGACTGTATTCCATAAACATGTATATATACATATAGGGCATATATGAAAGCCTTCATTTTATGTATATTAAAATGGATTCAGAGAAAGTTTATGTGGTTTTCTCAAGGTTACAGAGCTATTAAATCACAGTATTTTTACTAAAGCTCAGCATTTCTTGGCCAGGCTTGTTTTCACTATATTATAAACTTACCTTCATTAATAAAAACATCTGTTGTTTATTAATGATTCACTATATATTTGGCACTATGTCAGGAGTTTTACTTGGGCTATCTAATTTAATTCTACAACAGAGAAAGGGTCAATTGTTATCTTCATATCAATAGGTAGTAATTTTACAAGATCACAGAAAGAATAAAAGCTTGAACCTAATATCAAACCTAAGTATTTCAGAGCCAGAACTTTGAATGGAAATGCAACCCTAAACATGAAATATATTCAGCAATTTACCAATTACACATATTCATATCACAAAGTGGGAATTTTGAAGCACTTCTCTGTCAGCAATAAGATATATTTTTAAGATTCTATGAACCACTTAAGCTTCAATAGAAACTCAGTAAGATATAAATTCAAACATGTTCTTTTAGCCAAAGATTGAACCTTAGAGAAAATACCAACCAAAAAATCCTGTCGATAAAGAACAATTCCTGTAATTCATAGTGAGTAAAGTATCATCAACTAATGCAAGACATCTCTTTGGAAGATCATTTGAAATATGCTAGTAGGTGAAATATTTTCATTTCAACTGCAGAGACTTAATGTTACATTTGCTTTCTATGACATCCAGTGCTCATTTCCTCTGGATGATGATTCAGAGGCAGGAGCTAAGCCTAGGTTCTATTTAATATTCTCTGCAAATTTCATATTACTCTGTGATGCTCTGGAAACAAAACAATTATTATTCATCTCCCACAGGGAAAGCCAAACTGTATTTAAAGTTGTAGCCAATCTACTCCAGTTCTATAGCAGTGTTTTTTTAAGAGGCAGAATATCCTTGGAATTTTATTAAGGAAATAAAAATAATCATAATGCATTCAAGTTAAAAACCTTGAAATATATCCCACCTACAAATCTAGAATGTCTTGAAATCACATTTTAAAGCAGTGAGCATTAAGAAGAAACTAGTCTTATGTGTCCTCCAGTCCCCACATAATACACAAAAGAGTCTTTGCATTGGCCTTGCTTCTTCAGAAATGGGTAAGATATAATACAATATTTACATAGAACTGCCTCACAAAGAATGAGAAATTAGATCAAATTTAAAGATGAAAGAAAATTTATTTTTCTAGTTTTATATTTGAATTCTAAATTTGGCTCACTGAAATAATTTCCATTTCTTTCTTTGAGAAAGCATACATCTATGTTTCCGTTTTAGCATAGAAAGATAACAGACCTCTGTTCTAATAGTGATTATGACTTCTCAATTATACTTGCAATAATCTCATGCATTTTCATGGTGTTAAAACATTTTGCATCTCATTTCAAAAGGAAAAGAACAACTTCAATCTGCATCCAAAGAATAAACTTGGATTGGAATGCAGATTTTTTTTCCGGGGGCGGGGGTGGGTGCTATGTCGATCCACTAAACAAACCGATATTATTTGTGTAACATTATAAGTATCTTTACTGTGTAAATCATTTTGAGGTATGTTTCTACTAGTTGCAGCTAAAAGTTGAATGCACATATCATTAAAAGTGGTGATATTTTTGCCTTTAAGTTTTCTAAATTCTTCATATTCCGTACCCCTCCTAAAGAAAACATAAATGTCATAAAGAAAAAAGACAATTACTTTAGATAAGGTGAATATATGCCTGAGTTTACTTGGGCAATTCTAATTCATGCCTATTTTCCCAGCATAATTATTGACAGTGGTGCATTTCATTCTCAAACCATTTATTTAAACAAACTATCTCCAAACTTAATGATTTATAATAACAATTTCTTACCTTTTATGAATATGATATCAGTTGAATTGGTCTGTTGATTGAACCAATTTGAATGATCTTGGGTAGACTTTCTTATGCTTCTGTGTTCAACTAGCAGGTTGTCTGTAGCTGGCTGATCTATTAGGTGAGTTCAAAAGTAATTGCAGTTTTTGCATTGCTGGAATTTACCATTTATTGAAATACGTTCTTAAATAAATGTGGTTATGTTATACATCATTTTAATGGGCATTTTTCACTTATTTTTGCTAATGATTTATTATCTGCCATTTATTTTATGTTTATTTTAGACTATGGAAATGATGTTAGACAAAAAGGAAATTCTAGTGATTTTCTTATTCGAGTTTAAAATAGGTCGTAAAGCAGTGGAGAAAACTTGCAACGTCAACAATGCATTTGGCCCAGGAACTGCTAATGAACATATATACAGTGGTCTTTCAAGTTTTGCAAAGGAGATGAGAGCCTTGCGAATGAGGAAGATAGGGTCTGGCCATTGGAAGTTGACAACATCCAATTAAGAGCAATCATTGAAGTTGATCTCTTACACCTACACAAGAAGTTGCCGAAGAACTCAGTGTTGACCCTTCTACAGTCATTGGTCATTTGAAGCAAACTGGAAAGGTGAAAAAGCTCAATAAATGGGTACCTCATGAGCTGGGCAAAAATTTAAAAATCGTAGTTTTGAAGTGTCATTTTCTCTTATTCTACCCAACAATGACCCATTTCTTGATTCGATTATGACACGTGATGAAAAGTGGAATTTATATGACAACCAGAGACGTTCAGCCCAGTGGTTAGACTGAAAGAAGCTCCAAAGTAATTTCCAAAGCCAAACATGCATCAAAAAGATGGTCATGGTCACTGTTGGGTTGTCTGCTGCAGGTCTGATCCACTGCAGCATTCTGAATCCCAGCAAAACCATTACATCTGAGAAGTATGTTCAGCAAACTGATGAGACGTACCAAAAACTGCAACATCTGCTGCCGGCGTTAGTCATCAGAAAGGGCCCAAGTCTTCTCTAAGACAGTGCTTGACCACATGTCACACAGCCAGTGCTTCCAAAGTTGAATTAATTAGGCTATGAAATTTGGCTTCATCTGCCATATTCACCTGACCTCTCACCAACCAACTAGCACTTATTCAAGCTTCTCAACAACTTTTTGCAGGGAAAACACTTCCACAGCCAGTAAGATACAGAAAATGCTTTCCAAGTGTTCCTAGAACCCTGAAGCATTAATTTTTATACTACAGAAATAAACAAACTTATTTCCTGCCGGCAAAAATGTTTCAGTTGTAATGGTTCCTGTTTTGATAAAGGTTTGCTTGCGTCTAGTTATAATGATTTAATATTCATGGTCTGAAATTGCAATTACTTTTGCACCAACCTAATAGAATATCTTCAGATGAGATGACTTGTCTCTGTTCCACTTGGTCTTTATTCTTCCAGCAGTCCAACCTTGGGCTTGTTCTCATGGATTCAGAGTTTTAAGAGACTAAATGGGCCGGTGCAATGGCTTACGCCTGTAATCCCAACACTTTGGGAGGTCGAGGTGGGCAGATCATGAGGTCAGGAGATCAAGACCATCCTGGCTAACATGGTGAAACCCCATCTCGACTAAAAATACAAAAAAAATAGCCGGGCATGGTGACGGGTGCCTGTAGTCCCAGCTACTCAAGAGGCTGAGGCAGGAGAATGGCATGAACTCAGGAGGCAGAGCTTGCAGTGAGCTGAGATTGCACCACTGCACTCCAGCCTGGGTGACAGAGTGAGGCTCCATTTCAAAAAAAAAAAAAAAAAAATAGAGACTAAATGGAAGGGTGCAAGCTCAAAAGTAGCATGACATTACTTTCACACTAGCACACTAGCATATTCTGTTGGCTAAACCAAGCCATAAAGCCAGCCCAGAACCAATGAGGGAGAGGGCTGAAAGGGAGAACCTTAGGAGTAAAGGCTGTTAGATATGGTAAACACATTATTTGGATATACCAGTGCAATTAACCAATGACTCAATATAAATATAAAGTATATTTCCACTTAATTAAGCCCTCTCATTTTTATTTAGTCAACTACATATGCCAACTACCTATGCCTGCCACCACACGGGGCTAATTTTTGTACTTTTAGTAGAGATGAGGGTTCACCATGTTGACCAGGCTGGTCTCAAACTCCTGACTGCATGTGATCCACCTGCCTTGGCCTTCCAAAGTGCTGGGATTACAGGTGGGAGCCACCGTGCCCAGCCCTAAAATGTGTTTAATACTCTGGTGTGTCTACATAGTACTTATAATAATCACGTGATAAACTCCCTTTATAATATTAATTTCCTTTACATTCTTTTCCAAGATATATTTTCATGAAACTTTCCAAATTCCCTTACACTTGTTTACATTTGATAAAGACAGAATTATACTTAGATTTTTGTCTGCTTCTTCTTAAGATGTGTTATTACTTCCTTTATAGGTAAGCCTGCTGCAAACATATCAGACACATTCATCTAACAAAACTTGCTAGAGAGATAATTTGTATTTCAAAATTAAAATGATTATTATAATACAATAAGCATTTCATTGAAACCTACCATATTCCCTTGATTGCAAAGAATAAGAATATTCAGGAGAGTCATGTATTGATTTGCATCCTTTTAACAATCGAAACAGTGTTTTATTCACTACCTAGCTGTATTCACAACACTGTTCTTCAGCATCATTTTTCTCCATAATTTCATAGTATTTAATACCTCTCATTTGAAAACTAAAATAGTACTTAAGGAACTTGAAATATGTTCAATATTAAAACTCTACTAAATAAGATGGTCCAGTACAATATTTATTTATAATGTAATCTGTTGCTGTATTATCTCTTTCTCAGAAAACTTCTACTTATTTTTTTCCCAAAGCATCTTTTTGCTTTAAACATAGATTTCTCCTTTGTTTCTTATTTTATAGATGCTGGTGTAGCCTCAGAGACACAAAGTCTCTTATGTATATAGACGAAGAATTCTAAAATAATATTCCTTTTTATTCAGAAAATTGGAAATGAGCACAGAATCACATGAATTGTCCGTTGAAACTGGAATGTTACTATCTCCTTGATCAATGGAAGAATCTTGCTTAGTGCATTTTGAGATCAAGGGAACATCATGAACCAGCAATCTCCATGTAGAAAGAGTTGTGAATACACCAACATGGCATTTAAAAAATTGTCTTGATGAAATGTAATTGTGTCACTTTCCCAAAGCAAATACAGAGGAAAATATATGCATTGTCCTTAGTTTCCTTCCAGCTTTAACAGGCACTGTCACATTAGAAGAGTATCATTATTTTCTTCAATTTTGAATATTAATAATTTTCTCAAGAGATTTTGTTTTAGAGTAAATAATCCACTAAGCCATTTTATAGTTTTGAAAATTCATAAAACACACATACACATACCCCACATAAACATCCACTTTGTGTGTATCAGTGATCCTTAAGTATAGTTAATGGATAAACAGAATAAACATGAACTTGTTTTTATTAAGTGATTCTCACAAGAGAATGCCTATACTATCTGTGAATTCTTCTCTAACGAAGCCATCTGTTCTAAAAAACAAAAAGCTGAGTTAAAATTACTGGCTCATTGCTAATGCTCTAGTCATCCAAGCTATATCACAAAAATGTGTCTGATAGAAGTTAATGTTCAAGTGGCATTATGAAATTTTTAATATAAGAAATTTGATATTTCCTAAAAATATGATATATTTCATAACAAGTACAGTTTATCTCTCATAGAGCAAAGATTACCTACTAAGTACTATTGACATTCTACACTGAGATTCCAGTTACATAACTTATTTTTGTCTCTTGAAAACCTAATTAACTGAACTGCAAAATATTTTGCTGATGTAATTGATTCCAGAAGCAAGCTATTTGGTTGTGATATTCAATTGAGAAAAACATGTAGATAAATAAATGGAAAAATACCTAAAATCAAAATACGATAGTTTATAAATATATACAATTATATGAACTTTTCTAGAATGGCTAGCATGCTGCAACGCTTTGGAATTAATATTTCAAAATTATAATAATTTCATTCTCCATGATCTTCGGAAAGACAACCATGGTGATGTTTAAAATATTTTTAATTTTGTATTTTACTCATTTTGTGTGTATTTCTTCTGTTGTGTGGAAATGAATGATTAGAAATGAACTATTAGACACTTTGAGATTATTAGAATCTAAGTTTTTATATTTCTTTATGATTCTATATGGAATTTAAATTATCTGTTACACCCTAAATGTAAATTCCAGTTGCTAATTTGGCAGTTAGTCTGAATACCTTGAGTCTTCTCTGTTTCAACCCCTGGTTCACACGTTCCTATAATTCTTCTCCTAGTCTTAGATTATCTGTCTGGTTTCGGCTTTTATTGAAATAATGTCTTTTTCAGCAATGCTATGGCTTAGTAATATCAAACTTTTCAGCAGAATATCCACTGAGCTGAGTTCAGGCAAAATTAAAGGATAATTAGCAAATAAATTGTTGTATTTTTAAGCCCCCAAGTTTTAAAATGGTTAGACAAACTACGATGCTGACACACCCGGACCTGAAATATATGAATTCAATTGTCTGCGGTAGGTATTTTATAACTCTTCAGATGATTTTAATATGGAGTTGGTTTTGAGAGCAATAGCCTTAGAAAATTGAGACACTGGAATATTTGTCTAACGAAATTCTAAATAAAAGTATTTGAACCGAGAGAAGAGAAAGGAAGAAACAGGTCAGGTAGGCAGTTATTGTAGGTCCTCAGTAAAACTCCTTCAAACAAAGAACAACCTGAAAATCAAACCGCAGGCCGCAGATAAGAACGAGCCCACGTCATGGAATGGAAACGCTACTCTGTGTACCCAAATGAGCAAATTCCATTCCTTTTTGGACACATTTCTCTCTCTTTGGCACACCTTAGTCTCTTATGTTTCACCTATTGGTCTCTCACTTTTCACTTATTTTACATATGCCTGCCTTTCTGTAATTGACCCTGGGCTAAGTCTTCATTTACATAGGGTGGGCCATGGCTTCAGTTGTTGATTGGTCCCGGGCCAACTTCACCTCTACCTCCAGTTGATTCCTTACACTATCATACCTTTAACTGGTGCTTTCTCCAAAATGGTCTACAGACCAGTCAGCACATTCTTCCGCCTCCAGTCTATAAAAACCCTGGACTCAGCCTCAAAGCTGGCAACCTTCTTTCAGGCCCCCTCTCAGGTCGTTGGGAGCTTCCCTCTTTTTCTTATTTTGCCTACAGTCCAACATCACCCTTGGTGTCATACTTCTTCATTTTCTTGGTCATGAGACAAATAACTCTGGGTAACATTTCAGACAATGAGGCTGCTTCAGAGCCAGTTAAGTTTTTAATATTGGAACATGCGGAGATTAATATATAATCAATGGCTTTGAGGCATTGCTGTACACATGACTTTATATTAAATATAGGTTTTTGAACATAAAAAATAGCAATGTAACTGATAGGTGAACAATTTTTAGAAAAGGATGTAGTGAGTTTACTAAAAACAGTCTTGTGATGGTTAATTTCATGTGTTGTCTTGTCTGGGCTAAGAGATACTCAGATAGCTAGTAAGACATAATTTCTGGGTGAAGGTGTTCAGAAGAGATTATCATTTGAATCAGGAAGCTGAGTAAAGAAAGTTGCCCTCACCAAAGTGGATGGGCGTCATCTAACCCACTGAAGGCCTCAATAAAACAAAGAGGAGGAGAAAGGATGAAGTTGCTGTCTGCTTTAGCTGGGATATCCATCTTTTCTTGTCCTTGGACATCAGTGCTCCAGTTGCATACCTTTAGACTCTGACTGGGACTTAGACCATTTGTATCCACTTGTTCTCGGATTTTCATGGTTGCACTGAAACTATACCTCCAGCTTGCAGATGGCAAATCGTGGGACTTTTCATCCTCTATAACTGCATGAACCAATCTCTCATAATAAATTGATTTTCATAAGCTTCTATATATCATATTGCTTCTGTTTCTCTGGAGAACCCTAACACTAAGCTTGATTATAATTAAGTGTTTACGTTTATGTTATACATAATAATTATTAAATACATACACTTTTATTTCATAATAGACACATAAATGTTTATTTGATGTTTTTGTTAAATTAGGTAAGGGGATTTGGGATAAGTAGTTTGTCTTTCTTTAATAAACGATTTTCCTAAAGTCACTTAGTCCATCTCAGTCCAGTTGAGAAGATTTAGAAAAATAGGTTAAGTTGTAAAATTTGAAGGGCTTGTAGTTAGCTTGATGACTTATTGCCAATTCAGACATCTTACAAAGTTTTATCTTTGGTCTCTTCCTATTTAAAATGTTTATTAAGGACTATGTTAAAGATAAGTAAAAGCTTATTAAATTTTTATAATACTGACACAGAGATCATAGATATGCTAAGTAAAAAAATCCAAATTCAAATATTTACTTGTTGAATAAAGGCCAAAAGTTTCCTCATTGAATAAAGTTTTTTGTTTTTTGTTTTTTTTTTTTAAGAAATCTATGATGGCCTTTCACTCTGCCCTTAATTCATACAGTGGAGCTAGTTTTTCCATTGCCAGATGAAACCTCAAGCTGGTTCTATGAATTCTGTTCTCTCTCTCTTAGAAAACAAATCTATAATTCTTTCAAGCCACAACATTAATCTCACCTAGTAAACTGAAATGTTCAATCTTACGTCATAATCAAAATTCTAAAATTGACTTAAAGCTGAGTCTTTTGCAACCCATGGCTTCAGCCTGCTGTAGGTAAGAAGCAGCAGTTCAATGATGAGAGCTGATCGCCTTCTATTTTTTTCCCTCATTTAAGGTCCTTCTGCACTCTCACACCTCAGCCTTCGTAACTTCTCTTTGTGACCCCTTCTTGTCTGGAAACTTGGGAAGGAAAGAGAGAAAGGAGAGAATAAAGGAGACAAACACTTACTTGACAGGTACAGAGTGATCCAGCATTGTCTTGACAGGAGTTTGGCATTCATTCATTACCCTAAGAATTATTTTCCTTACAGAGAGTTTTGAAGGACTCCCCTGCAACTACCCAATCAAGGAGGATGTCTCATCCACTATTCACTAAATAAGAGTTGAGTTTCTATTTTATTTGTTATTGCCTCTATTGTCCTAGTATTTTGGTGATAACTCTGCCTTTTTCTATTAAGTCTTATGCCTCCCCATAAAATCTCCTTTGACAAGGCTTGGGAAACATACTTGTCTCTAATATGAATGGTCACTTCAAGTCTATGGGAAACATTCATAAGCCCTTGTGCAAAATATTTTCAAGTTCAGGGCCCCCAAAAGAGCTACTGTTCTTTTGATCCATGGTAAGAACAGCTAGTCCAACTGCTTTTTATTAACTAGTCCTACCATATGGAAGTAAAACCTCAGTTTTTTATGTTAGTCCAGAGGATACACATAAACTCTCTAAGGATCTCATTAAATTAGACATTGTCCTTAGGATTGAAGCGAGTGATAGATATGGCCCCCTGATCCTCCCCTGAGTCAACTCTTTAATAATCTTGATGTTGCTGAGTGGTTAAGAATAGCATAGCTGGCTTTCTAAAACCTGTGTATGTGCTACAATGTGGTCTAGAACCTATTTTGGAATGCAACTCACTAGTCTCTTTTTCCAGTTCCTTTCATCTCCTGGATCTCAAAGTATCACTATGGCTCAGGACTCAGTTCATAAGTACTTACTAGGTGATTTCATGCAGTCTCACAGCTATATGCTGAGAACTCCTAACATTTATATCCACTCTCAGTGTTAAGCTCATATATACACACGTGAAATCAATTTTTTAATTGAATGTTTAATAGGCATCTCAAAACTAAAATAAGACTAATCCCAAACTTCTGACCTTGTTCATCCTCTTCCTAGTCTTTATTTTCTTTGT
This sequence comes from Mandrillus leucophaeus, assembly GCF_000951045.1. Taxonomy (NCBI): domain Eukaryota; kingdom Metazoa; phylum Chordata; class Mammalia; order Primates; family Cercopithecidae; genus Mandrillus; species Mandrillus leucophaeus. The sequence goes on along the minus strand of NW_012107875.1, from coordinate 496,585 downwards.
AAAGGGCAATTCCACTATTTTGATAGCTTGGTGTAGTACGTGGGCATCATCTTTAGCTTTTCTCTCTCTGTTTTTACTACATAGCTATAGCATCCTATTAGATCTACCTTAAATGTTGTTGCAGATTTATATCACTTTTCCTTACCTCCACTGCTCCCCAATGGTCTAAACTATCATCATTTCCTTCCAAGATGATGGCCCCATTTCACATCCCTGCCAGCTACTTTCCATACCTTTTTGTGCTATATTTTTTCTGTATAACATATTTTCTATTATCTTCTTGCCACTAGGATGTATGCTCCATAATGGCAGGTACTTAATTTTGTTCATTTCACAAACATCACCTAGCTAATAGTGCCTGGCACATAGTTGGTTTTCAGTAACTATTTATCAAATGAATAACTGAACCAAGTTTAATTATCAATAAGTAGTCATTACTTTCTTAGTCATTTTGATTAGCTTTTCAATTTGGTCAACTCTGGATAATACAAATGGCATCCATTGAAACAAGATAAACTTTGAGGATATTCTATTACTTTAATGAAATACATTACCAATGAGTATTTATAATTAGTTATTGCTAAATGGTACCTAATAACCTGAAGGGGCAATATTGCTATTGTGTGACATATTCCTTTATATTTGTAATCTGTAGTAATTTCTATACTTGCTAATTATTTTTGTTATTTTTGCATATTTTTACTCTGCTGTAGCACAATTTATTCCCTTCTGTGCTAGCTATCTTATAAATCCCTTAACGTTATTAAATCTGTTACTAAGATAGTGGTATTGCCATATTAAGATGTCCTTCTGACAGCCCAGTCATTGTATTTTTCTTGTGGATCCATTAATTTCTTAGCAAAGCGATTGTGTTTCATGTTAGAGTATTTATTTTTTCACAAGTGCTGGTTGAGGACAAAGGTTGGACCATGAAGCAGGGTTGATTAGAAAGTTGTTATCCTTGGGCTATAGTTTCAATTTTGGATAAATATTTAGAGAAACAAAAAGTAGAATATGAGACTGTTTCTGAAAAAGAATCACTAATGATAAAAAAAAGTCACACTAAACACAACAGTGAAACACCTGTGTTTATTGGTTTACTTAGCTTATCATAGCAGTTTGTGTATCTGCCTATAACACCATTTATCAGGGAGTCTGACTCTCTCATCACCTCGTGAAATTCACATTTACAAACAAACATAATCTTCTTTGTATCCCTATTAAAAAGAAGAGTGTCTGATGCACAGTAGTCATTACATTAAAATTTGCTCATGCTGATTAATTTTTTTCTTTTTTTCCCGAGAAGGAGTCTTGTCCTGTCACTCAGGCTGGAGGGCAGTGGTACAACCTTGGGTCACTGCAACCATCACCTCCCGGGTTTAAGCAATTCTCCTTCCTCAGACTCCAGAGTAGCTTGAATTAAAGGTGTGCACCACCACACCCAGCTAATTTTTTTTTTTTTTT
>NW_012107875.1:454977-495071 GCF_000951045.1 Mandrillus leucophaeus | reverse complement strand
GTCACACTAAACACAACAGTGAAACACCTGTGTTTATTGGTTTACTTAGCTTATCATAGCAGTTTGTGTATCTGCCTATAACACCATTTATCAGGGAGTCTGACTCTCTCATCACCTTGTGAAATTCACATTTACAAACAAACATAATCTTCTTTGTATCCCTATTAAAAAGAAGAGTGTCTGATGCACAGTAGTCATTACATTAAAATTTGCTCATGCTGATTAATTTTTTTCTTTTTTTCCCGAGAAGGAGTCTTGTTCTGTCACTCAGGCTGGAGGGCAGTGGTACAACCTTGGGTCACTGCAACCATCACCTCCCGGGTTTAAGCAATTCTCCTTCCTCAGACTCCAGAGTAGCTTGAATTAAAGGTGTGCACCACCACACCCAGCTAATTTTTTTTTTTTTTTCTTTTGAGTAAAGGTGGGGTTTCACCATGTTGGCCAAGCTGGTCTTGAACTCCTGACCTCGTGATCCTCACACCTTGGCCTCCCTAAGTGCTGGGATTACAGGCATGAGCCACTGCACCTGGCCGATGCTGATTAAATTTAATTGTCATATTCTTATGCATGATTTATACTATTTAAATTTTGCCATGATGATTTCGAAAAATCCTTTGAAGGATTTTCTGACTTGGAAATTGTCTTGTAAAAGATTTTGTTGCCTAAAAAAGGAGTTATTTTTATTGTATTTTATGCTTTTTATGTTTTTGTTGATAACAGGTGTGAGTTACTTCTGTAATTCAAATGCAAACTTAAGAAAATCTAAAAATCATTCTTATTATTTCATTTTCATACTTAATGTTTGTTCCTGAATGGTATTACACAGCATTTATTGAGTACCAAGTATATGCAAAGTCCTGTAATACGCAATCTGAGAAATACTAAGATAAACAGAAAATAGATGTTCTTTGTCACAGAACATCTGCAGACATGATGAAATCTTCCTGAAAGCATGTTTGTGTGAGTGTGTGTGTGTGTGTGTGCATGTGTGGAGCGTGGTGGTTGGGTGGGAGTAAAGAAGTGCTGTTCAGGCTCTTTTTATAACTTTTCTCATGGTAGATATAGTGGTCCAGTAGTGAACTTCTATTACCCTTGTTATGTTGATGAATAAGTCATTTCCTATAATAATAAAATAGAAGCAAACAAAAAGACAGTATGATTCTTTGACAAAAGGATTTATGGAAGGAATTTATAAATAGTGCTTTAGATGTATGATGGATTCAAGAACTGGCAGATATCTTGGCATACTTCACTTGAGAACAATACGTTCTCGTCACAGTCAGTTCATCCCATCTGTTGCCCATGAGAGGAAAATTTATTAAGTGTAATGATCAGAATTATCAGATTACATATTGGGGATTTTCCAATGTTTTCTCATAATTTCAAGAAATATAAAATGATTTTTCTAAAAGAGGATGTGCCTAATTAGAACTAATGTAGTGGGCAGTCAATTCTGGAATTTTTTTCGTTATTTATTTTATTTATTTGAGACAGAGTCTGGCTTTGTCACGCAGGCTTGAGTGTAGTGGCTGCAATCTGACTGACTGAAACTTCTCCCTTAAGTGATGCTCGTGCATCAGTCTCCCTAATTGCTGGGATTACAGGCCTGCACCACCATGCATGGCTAATTATTTTGGTAGAGATGGGGTTCCCCACCTTTGTCAGGTTGGTCTCAAACTGGCCTTGAGTGATCTGCCGACCAGGGTCTCCCAAAGTGCTGGGGTTACAGGTGTGAACCACCATACCTGGCCGAATTCTGAGATTAAAATTAAAAAAAAAAAAATTATGTTTTTATGGATGGGCTATCCAGGGCATCTTATGCTAAGCAGGGAAAGACTACCATGAACCATTGAGTGTTATGAGCAAGGCTGAAATTTAGTTAACAATTTAGATAATAGAAACACCCAACAAAGTTAATGATTTTTCGCCCAATAGTTTGAATTAATAGCAGAAAAAAATAATAATTTTTCCGAGGAGGAAATAGTTACAAGATGTCAATGAGTAAGATTAGCAAAATTTAGTCTGAATATTTGGGGACCTAGAAGAGGCAGTAAATCTTAGAGATATCAATAAAGAAGGGACTAATTATTGGTGTTCTACATTGACTAAAACTCATGTCAGATTAAGGCAGTTAATTCTTACATCATGCCTGTGAAACTGGCTGCCTATAAAAACGTGCACCATTTTAAACAGCACATCTGTGAAGGGTTTTTGAGAAGAGACTGTTTGAATCACTTCTGTTCTCTATTCTGCAAGTTTTTCTCTGCTCGCTGATGTTGCTACTTCTTCAGAAAGCTATCATTTCTTTGTGCCCACAATAAGTCAGTGTAAACTATTTCACTCATGTTTTTCATCTGAAAACAACACTTTTTCCCCTGGCACTCCCAAACATACATTTATTTCCCCTGATTCTAAAGGTTATAGGATTTAAAGTGCAACAAATTAAGAACTTACATTTAAATTCCACTATAATACACTATTGTTTTAATAGAAATAGGAATTTTCCGAAGTCGAGTGATTTCTGTAGTTTTATTAATGTTTTTTTCCCCTTTTGGTTACTGTATTAGATCTAAACATACATGCATATGTGAGTGTGTGTGTAAAAATGGCTCTGATATTTAAAAGCATTCCCCCGAAGAATCTTTTTTATTTAACTTAGTCTTTCATTTTTACTTTTAAAATTAGATCATTTTTATTAGGCAGAAAAATTGGTCAATTGTATAATTATATAGCATTCTCTATTTTAATATAAATGTTAATATATTGTGGGATCACACTGTTATGTTTTATATAATATTAAATTTCACACTGTGTAAATTAAATAAGTTCAATTTTATTATAAACCTTTAAAATAGAAAAAAAGAATTCTTGCAGTGTTAAAGCATAACAGATTGCCATTAGTCACTTTATTTTGTTTATTATATTCAATCACTTTCAACTATTGTAATTATTAAAAAGTAATCATTAGCACATTTATAATAATTTTCCTAGTCTCTACATATTCTCATGGTGATTAATTACATTCCTTCTTATTTTACTTTCTTAATTTATTTTAAAGTATTAGAGAATTTATTAGTTCACACTAATTTGGTAAGAGAAAATTATGGATTGAAGAAATTCAATTGAGGAAAGACTTGGCAATGTGTTGTTCTCCATTTTTATGTAATTGTTATGTCAGCCTAGAAGAAACAATACACAGATGATTTAACTTCAGGAGTTGACCATGCTCCCAGTGGAGGGATGTGAAGAACCTTGTTCTATAAATAAAATGAAAAAGATGTAGCAAATGAGTATTCCAGAGTTCCTCTTACATTCAGGTGTACATGTCAGCAAACTGGAAAGGATAGACTTCTCATCTTAAGCACTGTTTTAGTACATTTTTGTAAGCAAGAAATGTGATATTTTCTATAGCCTCTTAACTCAGTTTTAAAGTTGCCTCCAATTATTCTAGCCTTCATAACTAAAAATGAGTTTGAAAATAAATGTAGGTATTTTGGAGGTATTCTTTACCAAAATTTTGCCAAGTGTGGAGAACAACAAATTTACATAGAAAGCTTAGTGAATACTGCAATTTTGTATAGTACATTTAACCTTTGGTTTTATGAAGAAAAACAGAATCTAGATAATTTTCTTCATGGCTGTTTCTTTTAGCACCAACACAAAGACTGGCAAACTGTAGGTCTTTAAACAGAGTCTCTTAAATGGGTAAATTAACAAATGTTGTTTATTCATGATAATACAAAAATTTCAGATGAACAAAATATTTAAATGAATGAGAAATAACACCTATTAAATATGTGATTGAACCTTTAACACTTAAACCAATAGTAATTGCAGGTTTTGTGGCCATTGCATTAGTGTTCAATTGTTGCTGTAACAAATTACTACAAATTTAGCAGCTGAAAACAACACTAATTTGTTTTAAAGCTCTGGAGTTCAGAATTCCTGAATGAGTCATATTAGGCTAATATCAAGATATTGGCAGTCTGTTTCTTCTGAAGACCACATAGGGAAGTCAGTTTATTAACTTTTCCAGTTTTTAGAGATTACCTGCCTTCCTTGGCTCTTGGCCCCATTCCAGAATTGCATGATTCCAATCTCTGCTCCTACGTCACATCTCTTTCTCTTACTCTGACCCTCTTGTCTTCTTCTTATAAGAACCCTTGTGATTACATTGGGTCCACCGGGATAATCCAGTACAATCTTTTCATCTCAATACCTTTAACTAAAATACATGTACAAAGCCCTTTTTACCATGTAAGGTAATATTCATAAGTTTTGGGGATTTGAATATGGGCCTCTTTGGGATTTCATCATGCCATGTTAGATATCTATTCGAAGATTTAGTAACCAAATAGCTTCTAGGCTCAGGTTTTGCAAAACTAACTTTAGAATGACTATCCATCTCACCTTCTCTAATTAACTACATTTTGGCTTCTAATCTCTGGGGAGTGGCCAGTAACCTAGATAGTCTTGTTCTATCATTCTTTTGGTTATTGACTTTGTATATGTTTGGGGCCATAATAGCTAATCTGGAAGCAAGATACAAAACACCATCACAAAACAGTGAATCTGTACATAGGTGTAAAAATATACATTTGAAAGTATAGTTATGACTCTACTCAATGCTGTAAGCCAAAGAGACTACAGAGCGGACAAAAAAGTTATTGGTGTCCATGTGATCATTGACTTACTCAGTGTTCTGATTCAGTTTCCCTCACAGCATGAATCTATATCTATATATTTAGTCCCCTTTATTATTATTGACATGTAGGAGTCTGTAGCAGATTTGTATAAATAAAACTACCTTCACTGGCATAACTTAGAAAAAACATCCATGAGTTTATACTGTCTGAAATTATGTTTACCCACCATCACTTTTGTAACAAAATATGTTTGAGCTGTTCTGCAGATGTTACTAATGTGATTCCTTCTTACAGAATGAACCCTACCAGACAGTGAAGGAAAATGGTAAAAGCTTTTGACAATTTATGTCCAAAGTACACATTGATGAAAAGTACAACACCTACTTCTTTTAGTTATTTTTACATTGCCAAAAAGTCCATAGTTGCAAAGGATGCCTTACAAAAGCTCCAAAAAGATAAGAGCTCAAACCTTATAAAGTTATGCAGTTCATATACCTTCTTCTGGAACAATTAAAAGTAGCTGCCTTAACTAACAATTTTATAGGGTATGTCCACAGGAAGATATAATTTGAGGATGACTAAAGTCTATACACTATGGGGGAAGGAGATATCATTACAAAAGAAGAAACAAAATACTTTTGCAAATTTCACAAAAACATATAATCATGTTAAATATAATAGAGCCTTTCCCAAAAGGATTTTACAGAAAATAAGATACTGTGAAGCTTCTATGCCATTAGTTTGACACCAATTTACCTCTCTGTGTTTATCTCCTTTTTATGTAAACTTAGCCCCTTGCTTGTTCATTATGTAGCCGAGGTTAATAAATGTTTACTGAACACTTCTCATTGTCTTCCTTACTTATCCTCTTTTTCCAAACAATCCATCCATTGCAGAAGTATCCCTCAGTCCCTGAGGGTGATATTTCTTTATATGGCTACCAGAAATACAAGCAGTTTCTTCACTGCTCTCATCCCCTAAAAGATAGAGTCCAAGATAATCATCAGCACCTAACCCCTGAGAAATAAAGAGTCACTTCCTTCTGCCCTAAGATAGCCAGTATTCACTGACACTGGAGCTAAATATTAGCCTCCCCTGCTACATGAAGCCTACCATACAATTTCAGGTGGTCCTCAGAGGCAGTTACTGATTGGAAAGCCTTTCAGTTTCTGGGGTTCTGGAATGACTGACTACTCTGCTTCCACAGCAACCTTCTCAAGAATGGGCCATAAGTAATGATCAGACTAGGTTTAAAATGACATTAATATGTTAATGCAAAATGTTTTGAAGCAACCAATTTATTATATATTCTTAATTATATAAATGAAGAAACTATTATATCACCCATCTTTTACAGATTAGTTTCCTGTGTATTTTAATTAACCTTTGTTACTATAAACTACCTAAAATATTTGAATAAAATGCAACAAACATAATTTCAAATATGTATTGTGGTGAGATGCTAGAAAAAAATTTTAAGGGCCACAAGAAAAAAAAATGTAAATCAAACCAAACACAAAAATCATGCATTCTTTTCATAGTTGAATGGGTTTCTATACTTAAAATGACAAAGGTAAGTTTAAAATTAAATGCAGTTGTGAAAGGAGTTGTAGTTTTAGGAATAGAGAAACTTTTTTCCTAAATTTTGTTCATAATTTAAGAAAAAGATTTCTAATTTCTTTTCTGTTTTAATTCCTTGTCTTTTATCTTTCCACCTTACAATTCTAAAGATCTTTAAATATAGAAATGTTTATGGTCATTTCTTGATCGTACTCCTGTGATTATTTTGTGAAAGTGGAAGTCTCATTGGGGGATAGACGAAAGTACCTACATTTTGTAGGAAAAAAAGTTTCTTATGCAGCTCTCTACCTAAATGTTACAGAAGCTTGCAGGAGCAAACAATCATGATGATAAAATTGAGTATGTATGATGTATGGGGATATAGGATGAGGGATGGGGATATAATTAAACTTTAAAAATTATCATTGGCTTATCTGCAAAGTAGTGATAAACATGTTTACATTGCCTAGCTCCTAAAATTGTATTTGAACTTTTTGAATCAAGAAATAAAACCATATTGTGGTAACTATAGTTAATAACAATAAAAATGAACGAATAGCTTGATTTAGTCATTCAACAATATATACATATATTACAACACCAAGTTGTACACCATAAATATATACAATCTTATTTGTCTATTAAGACATCAAAATGTGTGCACTTGTAAAAACTTCAACAAGCTATAAAATCACTATAGTTGTTGATAGGAAGCCACATGTAACTCTGCCAATGTTTTCCCAATTCTGACATTTCACTGTAGAAAGGAAAAAAATTTTCATTTATGCTCTTAAATTATGTAAACAAAACCCTGCATATTAAACTGATGAACTGGAGAAAAGGTTATTATCTATCTGTATGAAAATCTTCATAAAAAAGAAGTGAACATCCACAAAATAAGTTAGACATTGGGACTTACGTATCATTTAACAAAGAGCAATAAATTGTGGAGGAGTCACAAGACAAAAGGGACTGGCCTTCTGGGGATGGTAAATTATGGAAAGGTAAATATATGGGGGAAACAAATGAAAAATAAGTTATTTTAGTAAAGTTTGTTATGCAGATTCAGTCTCATGTAGTCGCCAGGATGATAAGAGGGTCTTCAACGATGAATAACTGTTATCTTCCTGATCTTCTTGGGCAAAGGTGAATTGGGGTGGAAATCTTCACAAAGGGAAAGTAATACCCTGCCTTTAGGTAGAATAGGGGCAGGTAGAGAGATTTTGCTGTATCTGGTGTTTCTCAAAGGCCTGCAGTTCAGAATGATTGTGTGCAAAAGTAACATGTTTTGGATTGGCATAGTGTGATCCCCTTTATTACCCTAAAGTAGTAGCACTTTTTTATTTTCTTTGTACTGTCACAGATCTACTATCTGTAATGCAAAAAGACATACTACTTTAGAAAAAGAATATTTTTAAAATATGTCCTTGGACTTATATTTTACATCTCAGAAACACATTTGCATTTAGAAGAAATGTTTTTATTAAAAAGCATATCTTTGGTGATTTTTCCAACTTAGTTGCCAAAAATTCACCTGGAATATCAGATTCAAATGCCTGTCTTCCAAGTAATTCTAATTCGGGGTGAGACCAAAAAATAACAATTTTAGGAATTACTCCATGTGATTCTAATTCTCCATGTGATCTGTGGGGCATGTTTTGAGTAACATTCTGATAGGAAGAAAGTCTTAGTTAAAATTAATTTGGTCTTCTTATAAAGACATGTAGATATGTGTTGGAGTTGGCTTTCTCATCTTCCACAAGGGTATACTCTGCTTGTTCTTATGTGTTTCCAAAAAAGTATATGCATAAGAGACTGAAACTTTGTTTTTTGAAGACTGTAGTAGGACAATGGGACTTGAGAGAGAGAGAGAGAGAAGGAAAGAAGACAAAAGTGAAAAAGATACTAATGGAATAATCACCTTTGGGATATGGGGGCTATGCAAGTGATTCTGTTCATCAGATAATATTCTGAACATTTACAAGTGTATACTTATGAAAGAAAATATATGTTAGTAATAAAATGTTCCTATTGATTAACAAGGCACAAAACTGTTGTCTACTTATTTTATTAAAAAAATAGCACTTAGGGCTCTGGCCTGCCTGCATCATAATTCTATCTCAAAATCAGGGTGAAATGTGAAGTTGCAGGAATGTATCCTAGAGTCACTGGGGGCACCTTTAGAATCTATTAGAAAAATCAACATGCCACCAGTGAAGTGACTGAAAAAAGTGTTTACTATTTTATTAGCTTTAATTAATGCAATCTTAAATTAGCAACAACTAGAAATTTAGCAACAACTGGATTTATAATATTTGAATAAAATTATAATGGTAGTTTCTAGAAGTTCTGTATGTATTGTATGCAATTAAATAGAAGTATACTAATCACCTAATATAAGTAAACCATACAACTTTACATTTTAATTATTTCTTATCAGCGGGAAACAAAGCAAACACATTGAAAGATTATAATAGGATGTGAATAGGATATCTTGTTTATATGTATTTTCTACCCCCTATAATTTAGGTTTAGTTAAAACTTGATTTATTTCAGGTCCTAAAAGGTTAGGTAGTGTAAATGTAGATACGTTGTTTTGTTTCAGATGTCTTTATAAATTGGACGTTAGCACTTTACCACATTAAAGTTGTGTGCATGATTTCTCATGATTGTCTGTCAATTGATTTAAACAAAGTTGGGATGAGTAATAATAAAAAAAAAAATAGCGGTTGTTTTGTGATCCATCCTTCCTAACCAGATAATTAATTAAAGAAGTAAGATAGTTGGAAAAGTATCAACCTCATTATTAACAGGCCATTTAAACTATTACATAGAATTGACCAATAGAAAGATAATGGGGAGTCCTGATCTACGGAATACTTTTAGTAGAATACATATTTTCAGTCAGGACTGCTGATAGTTAACGAATTAGAACTTTAAGTGGCACATGATCCACTGAAAAATGTAGCATCAGCTTTTTAATTATAACAATATAATAATCACTACTGTGGAAGTGATTCATTTTCTCTTTATATTGCTTAGAGAGTCCATCTGTAAAATTTAGACCAGAGTGTGTCCTAACATGGCAAGGAAAAACTTGAAGAGCTTCACTGGCATTCTCAGATTTCTTAATGTTTTGTTTGATAATCCAAGAGTTTTAATTGAGTCTTTTTTTACCATAAATTTTTTTCTTAAAGATTCACGGGATACATATGCAGGTTTGTTACATGGATATATTGTGTAATGTTGTGATTTGGGCTTCTAGTGAACTCATTACCCAAATAGTAAATACAGTACCCAGCAAGTAGTTTTTAAATCCTCACCGCCCCCACCCCCACTATCCCTCCCCACTCTAGCAGTCCCCAATGTCTATCTTTTCTATCTTTATCATGTACCCATTGATTAACTCCCACTTATAAGTGAGAATATGCTGTATTTGGTTTTCCGTTTATATATTAATTAACTAAGAACAATGGCCTCTAGCTGTATCCATGTTGCTATGAAGGACACTATTTCATTTTTTTTCTTTGCAGTGAGCATTCCGTGGTGTGTATATAATGCATTTTCTTAATCCAGTCCACCTTGATGGAGACCTAGGTTGATTCCATGACTTTGATACTGCAAATACTGCTGAAATATACAAGGGCAGGTGTCTCTTTCATATAATGATTGCTTTTTCCTTTGAATATATACCTAGTAGTGAGATTGCTGGGTTGAATGGTAGTTCTATAGTTAGTTCTTGAAAAATCTCCATATTGTTTTTCTTAGGGATTTGTGTTAGTCCATTCTCACATTGCTATAAAGAACTGCCTGAGACTGGGTAATTTAAAAAGGAAACAAGTTTAATTAACTCACAGTTCTGCAGCTTAACAGAAAGTATGACTGGAAGGCCTCAGGAAACCTACAATCGTGGCAAAAAATGAAGGGGAAGCAATTATGTCTTACTACAGATCAGGAGAGAGAGAGAGAGAGAGAAGGGGGAGGTGTCACACACTTTTAAACAATCAGATCTCATGAGACTCACTAACAAGAGAACAGCAAGGGGGAAATCAGCCCCTATGCTCCAATAACTTCCCACCAGGATCCTCCACTGACATGTGATGATTACAATTTGAGGTGGATTTGGGTGGGGAGATAGAGCCAAACCGTATCAGCTCCTTTAATGCGTTGTGTGTTAAGGATTTTTATTATGAAAGATTTGGGATTTTATCAAATGCTTTTCTGCATCTGTTAAAATGGACAATTTAAAAGGATGAAAAAAGGTATATTGCGCAAACATTAATGCAAGGAAAGCAAGAGTGCCTGTATGTATATCAGGTAAAGCAAAGAAAATTACCAGAAACAGATTATATACTGATCAAAGGTTTAATCCATGAAGAGGACAGCAATTTTTAAAGTGTATTCACCAACCAACAGAGCTTCAAAATATGTGATGTGAAAACTGCCAGAACTAAGGCGGGTCGGAGCACAGCGGAACTGTGCTGCCTCAGGATGTAAAGTGTAGTAAGGGGGCCGGGGGGATTGGGGGGCAGCAGCATGGAGCTGTGAGGCCTGGGGGGTGCCCGCGTTCCCCAGCTCCCCCCTCAGCTGGCTCTGCAGTGGTCCGCTCCGCTTGGTTGCCCGGTGCGGATTCGGGTTCCAGACCCCAGGCCGCGTGTTCTCCACCGCTTGTTGTGGCCAGTGTTACTGCGGTGACCCCAGAGCAGCCTGGGCGCTATGGAGGAGCCCGGCGCTACCCCTCAGCCCTGTTTGGGGCTAGTCCTGGAGGAGCTACGCAGGGTTGTAGCAGCACTGCCTGAAAGTAGGAGACCAGATTCGAATCCTTCTGGTTTCCCTTGGGAACTGGTGGTATGTGCAGCTATTCTTGGATTTTTTGCTGTTCTCCTTTTTTTGTGGAGAAGTTTTAGATCGGTTAGAAGTCGGCTTTATGTGGGAAGAGAAAAAATACTTGCTGCAACGCTTTCTGGACTAATTGAAGAAAAATGTAAACTACTTGAAAAATTTAGCCTTTTTCAAAAAGAGTACGAAGCCTATGAGGCAGAGTCATCTTTAGAGAATGCCAGCTTTGAGAAGGCGGCAGCAGAAGCACGAAGTTTGGAGGCAACCTGTGAAAAGCTGAACAGGTCCAATTCTGAACTTGAGGATGAAATCCTCTGTCTAGAAAAAGAGTTCAAAGAAGAGAAATCTAAACATTCTCAACAAGATGAATTGATGGCGGATATTTCAAAAAGGATACGATCTCTAGAAGATGAGTCAAAATCCTTCAAATCACAAATAGCTGAAGCCAAAATCATCTGCAAGATATTTAACATCAATGAAGAACGACGGGAGATAGCAATAAAAGATGCTTTGAATGAAAATTCTCAACTTCAGGAAAGCCAGAAGCAGCTTTTGCAAGAAGCTGAAGTATGGAAAGAACAAGTGAGTGAACTTAATAAACAGAAAATAACATTTGAAGACTACAAAGTACAGGCAGAACAAGTTCTAAGTGATAAAGAAAATCACATCAACACTCTGACTGGATGCTTGCTAAAGATGAAAGATTGGGCTGCTGTGCTTGGAGAGGACATAACGGATGATGATAACTTGGAATTAGAAGTGAATGGTGAATCGGAAAATGCTGCTTACTTAGATGATCCTCCAAAAGGAACTTTGAAGAAACTGATTCATGCTGCTGAGTTAAATGTTTCTTTAAAAACCTTAGAAGGAGAAAGAAACCACATTATTATTCAGTTATCTGAAGCTGATAAAACAAAGGAAGAGCATACAGAGCATATTAAAAATCTTCAGACTGAACAAGCATGTTTGCAGTCAGAAAACATGTGTTTTGAAAGTGAGAATCAGAAGCTTCAACAGAAACTTAAAATAATGACTGAATTATATCAAGAAAATGAAATGAAACTCCACAGGAAATTGACAGTAGAGGAAAATTACCGGATAGAGGAAGAAGAGAAACTTTCTAAAGTGGAAAAAAAGATCAGCCATACGACTGAAGGGCTAGAGACCTGTAGAAAGCTAGCCAAAGATCTTGAAGAAGAATTGGAGAGAACTATTAGTTTTTATCAAAGGCAGGTTATTTCCTACGAGAAAAAAGGACATGATAATTGGTTGGCAGCTCAGACTGCTGAAAGAAACCTCAATGATTTAAGGAAAGAAAATGCTCACAACAGACAAAGATTAACTGAAGCAGAGTTTAAATTTGAACTTTTAGAAAAAGATCCTTGTGCACCTGATGTTTCAAATACAGCATTTGGCAGAGAGCATTCCCCATATGGTCCCTCACCATTGGGTCGGCCTTCATCTGAAATGAGAGCTTTACTCTCTCCTCAAACTTTGTTGGAGGGTCCACTCAGACTCTCACCTGTGCTTCCGAGGGGAGGAGGAAGAGGCCCAAGAGGCCCAGGGAATCCTCTGGACCATCAGATTACCAATGAAAGAGGAGAACCAGGCTGTGATATGGTAACCAATCCTCACAGGGGTCCTTCTGACACTGGGTCTCTGTCATCTCTGTGGGAACAGGACCGTAGGATGATGTTTCCTTCACGAGGACAATCATATCCTGATTCCGCTCTTCCTCCACAAAGGGGAGAGAGATTTTATTCTAATTCTGATAAACTGTCTGGGTCAGCAGAACTCAGAAGTTTTAATAGGCCTTCTTTGGATAAAATGGATGGGTCAATGCCTTCAGAAATGGAATCCAGGAGAAATGATGCCAAAGATGATCCTGGTAATTTAAATGTACCTGATTCATCTCTCCCTGCTACAAATGAAGCAACTGACACCGACTTTGTTCCTCCACCTCTAGCTCCAATCAGAGGCCCATTGTTTCCAGTGAATACAAGGGGACCGTTCAGAAGAAGAGGACCTCCTTTCCCCCCACCTCCTCCAGGAACCATGTTTGGTGCTTCTCGAGGTTATTACTATCCACCAAGGAATTTCCCAGGTCCACCACATGCTCCATTTGCAATGAGAAACGTCTATCCACCGAGGGGTTTTCCTCCTTACCTTCACCCAAGACCTGGATTTTACCCCAACCCCACATTCTGAAGGTAGAAGCGAGTCCCCTTCAGGGTTGATTCCGCCTTCAAAGGAGCCTGCTACTGAACATCTAGAGCCACAGCAGGAAACCTGACAATATTTTTGCTCTCTTCAAAAGTAATTTAGACTGATCTCATTTTCAGTTTAAGTAACGGCTGTTACTTAAGTGATTACACTTTTCTCAAATTGAAGTTTAATGCAATTATAGTTCTTAGTATAGTATTGTGCAAATAAAGATGATTTAAATACAAATAAAAAGATCGTAAAGTTTTTGTTTTTAATTTTCTTTCACATTTATTGATTTGCATATGTAGAACCATCATTGCATCCCAGGGATAAAACCCACTTGATTGTGATAAATTATCTTTTTGATGTTCTCCTGGATTTGGTTTGCTAATCTTTGCTAATCATTTTTTTTTTTTTTTGAAGATCTTCATTTCCATCATTAGGATTATTGGCCTAGAGTTTTCTTTTTTTGTTGTTTCCTTGCCAAATTTTGGTATCAGGATAATACTCGTTTTATAGAATGAGTTAGGGAGTAGTCTTGCCTCCTTGAGTTCTTGAAATAGTTTCAGTAAGGTTGGAAGAAGCTCTTCTTTGTATGTCTGGTATAATACAGCCAGGAATCTGTCTCATCTAGGGCTTTTTTGATTTGTAGGTTTTGTATTACTTATTCAATTTCATAACTCACTATTGAGCAGTTTAGAATTTCAATTTCTTCTTCATTCAATCTTGGGATTTTGTATGTTTTCAGGAACATATCAATTTCTTCTATGTTTTCTGGTTTGTACATATATAGATACTCATACTCATGAATATGACTGTTATAGATGTTCTAGTTTGTATGCATATAGATGTTCATAGTCAAAATATCTCTAAGGATATTTTATATTTCTGTGGTATCAATTGTTATATCATCTTTGTCATTTCTGACTGTACTTGAGTCTTACCTCTTTTTTCATAGTCTATCAGTCTTGTTAATACTCTCAAATAACCAGCTTTTCATTGCTTCGATACTTTCTACAATGTTTTTGGTCTCAACCTCATTTAGCTCTGCTTTGATCTTTGTTATTTCTTTTCTTCTGAAAGCTTTGGGTTTGTTCCTCTTTGTCTTGATTTCTAATTTTATTCCTCTGAGATCCGACATGAAGCTGGATATAATTTCAATCCACTGCAACCACATTTCCTTTCTCTTAAGGGGACTCTGTTGAGTTATGCTACACCCCAATTACGGACAGCCCACGCCAAGGATTTTATATACAGGGCTTCTGCAGCTCCCCAGGGACCTGCCAGTCCGCTGTGCTTGCCAAAGTCAGAATGGTTTGTAGTGTACGTTTGTAGGGGATTCAGTGGTGCTGTGACTCAAGGACTGAGGTTCCCCTGGCAGGACAGTGGCCCACCATAAGTGCATGACCAGTATGGCACCTGCTGTCTCAGTTCAGGCCTGAGGGGAGTGTGGGTTCACCTGCATGAGCTGGCCACCTAATTCCCTGTCCCCAGGACTTTCCCAAATCTCTACCAACATCCTTGTCCTGAATCAGGAGAGCAGAGGGACTCAGCAGTTTGACAGTCAGCAGATTGTCACAGCAATAAAGGGAGCAGGAAAGCACTTCCATCTATCCTTTCTGCAAGGTTCCAAGTTCCTTGCGGTTCCATCTCTGCCAGACCAACTGCTTCCCTTTTCTGTGCTCTAGCTTCTTCCTGTGGGCACTCCAACAGGTCCTGGGTCTCCTCCTTCAGCCATTCAGATGACTATTTCTCAGTAATATCTCTTTTTTTTTTTTTTTTTCCCCAGGGGAATTGGCATGCAATGTCCCTAGTCAGCCACCTTGAAAGAAAAAAACCTAAATTGAGTCTTTTTTATTCCCTATTGAATATTCTCCTTTGCCTGTTTTGAAATTATTTTATTTACCTGAAAATTTTAACTCTGCCCTGATATTTCACCATGAAGAAAAAGAACATATTTAAGATGTAATGCATCTGCTTTTCTTTCTCTCAATAAATATCTCTATATTAGTTTATATTTCATTTTTCTCATCCAACTACAATGTTTATACATCAATTCAACAAAAAATTTACATCAAATACTGTGCTGGGAGTTGGGGATATAATGGCAAAACATACAGATTCTTTGTCTGAAAGCATGGAATTATAGTTCAGCAGGAAAGGCAGATATTAATATATAAAACTTTTAAGGTATCTATAATTTGCTAACTTCTAACCTAGTGCAAAAAGTTAGAAAAATTTTTCTTGTTGTGTCACGTAAGGCAAGAACTGGATAGAAGAGGAAAGGAAGATGAGGAGGATGGTTACCAGCATAGAGAACAGCATGAGTGAAGACCCTGAGGACATTTAAGAACTCAAGAAAGATCACACAGATGAAGTTCAGGACATGATAGACTGAAGTGTATAGCCAGGCTGGAACTAGATAATGGAGGGCCCTGCAGGGTTTGTTTAAAGACTCTGAACTTTAACATAAGACAGACAGAACACCCAAGAAGAGGGTATACTTCATTTTAGATGGCTTCACTCTCTTCTTTTTCAGATTCAAAACTTCACCTGTGTTTTTGTCCTAATTCCTTCCCCCTCCATCCAACAGCTTATCGTCTGTCACCTTCTCCTTCACTCTTACCTTCAACCCTTCTTGTCTATCAGTACTTTTTTCTCCTGAATACCTCCGGTCGCACCTGGACCAAATAATTGTTTTTCTTCAACCTATACATATTCTTTTGCCCTACATTATCTAATGCCTCCAAATAATAACATACCTTTTGCTACAGGGCATTTTTGTAATAATTACATCAAAAAAATCCATGAGTAGACTTCGGTCCAAATCACTCTGTTAGTTTATTTACAAAACGCTTGCAGAGTCCCAGTATTATAACAGGCATTGAAAGTATTATCAGAATGTCCTCTGTGAGGAAAGGTTTAGTTTATTTGTAAATGAGCCATTCCACAGTATTATTCACAGTTATTGTAAATGACCCATTCCACAGTATTATCAAGATCAAACTATGTGATTTTCCCCTCAATAAATATGTATCGTGCAACTGCTTGGTGTAGAGGATGAGAATATCGACAAAGTAAAATACAAGGTTTTCGCCCCTCCAGAAACACAGAAGGGATAGTGTTGCAGCTAAAGGACAAAGAATACAGATAAGAAACAAGTAAATAAATATATATGTTACTTTCAAATAATATATTCTGCAAAAGCAAATTTAAACTATATAGTATTCTTAATTAATTCACTCATTTATTCAACAAATATCTGTATGGCATCTGCTCTGTGAATTTGCTGTGTTGAGTAAGCAAATGTCAGCAAAAGAAGGTGTCCTTCCCTTAAAGAGCTCAAATTCTCAGAGGGCTAGTGTATGACCTGATAAACTGCTTTACAATGAGGTGGCTGAGAGAACAAAGGTAGTAGCAAGCCACTGGAGGAGAGACTCAATTTACTTAAGAGAGTAGAGGTAAGATTTCAGAGAGGAAATAAAATCTAGGGCATTGAATTTTAAAGGATGAATAAAAGATTATTAAAAATGGATTGTGGTGTTCCAAGCTAAATGATTAGTAGGAGTAAATGAGTAAATAAGGTGAAGAGTCTGGTATGTGATCAGGTCAGACAGGCTCAATGATTGGAAAAAAGAACATATGAGTGATGAGGAGATAGAGGGCTGGCAGACATAGAAGAAATACTTATGAGCTCACTTAGCCCTTTGTTCCAAATTAATGTTATTTATTATTAAATTTCATCAGAATTAAGATATTAGCCTTAAGTCAGCTATTCAACTCAGGTAGATTATCAAATAAATTAACTAGATAAATTTATAGTACAATTAACTACTTATCCCATTTACCTTTCTTAGTGAAATCAAGCCTACAATTCAACAATTAATTAAATAGGGTTGTTCTTTTCAGGGGAGACGTAACTATTATTCTTTCTCCTTGGAATTAATGAAACTTTCCATTCAACAATGTGTATTTCATCACCAACCTCTCAAATTCCCACTGGGCAGCAAGATATTAGTATTTGAATATTTATGATGGTGCTGAAGTATAGTCAGTGATTGCATTTTCTGTGATAAAAGTAACAGTAAGAACAACTATTTCTTATATATGATAAGTTTGTTGCCTACTACTAGGACCCTTAGGGGAAAATTCCATTAAAACAAGTCAAATTAATAAGCATGCATATCTCCACATGATCAGCATTCATCATTTTCAAATTATTATATCATTCACCTTCTATGGGAGAAATGCAGTTATTGTTACAGATCATCATCACAAGATCAATGTTTCTAGTTTCAAAAATAGATGTCTCTCTTGGTTTCGAATTAATCTGCTAGCAGGAGTCTGATATTACTTCAGTATATTAGTATGAAAATATGTCCATGAATATTCATTCGTGAGCGTGGACTTCTTAATTTAGACAGTTAGCTTTTTAGTATAGTTTCTTTCATTTAGTTGGCCAGCCACTATCCATTATTACTTTGCATTTACGCAGCAGCTTTCCTCTAAGGAGCCTAAAGTACTGTAGTTTAATTGTCCAAAAGAAATGGTGTCAAGCTAGAGAGAAGGGAGGTAGAAAAATGGGTTTCCTGATTGTCTTAGGGAATTGGGAGATACTTAATTCTAATTCTGGCTTTAAGCCCAGACAGTGAGGCTGTGTCTATACAAGTGAGGTTATATGTGACTTTGAAATTTTGCTTCCATGATAACATGTACAAGGAGTCCCATTTCAAGAAATTCATGATGTTATTCTAAGCCAGTATTTCTCAACATGGGACAATTTTCTCCTTTCCATCTGCCCCTGCCTTAGGTAGATGTGACACTATCGAGAAATATTGTAGGGGTAGAAGGTTGTACTATTGTATCTTGTGCATACAGGTTGAGGATGCTGCTAAAAATCCCGAAATGTATAGGATAACTCCTTACAAAAAGAATGATCAGTTCTAAATGTCAGTATTGCTGAGGTTAAAAGACTAATCTAAGGCTTAATACTGCATAAACACTCAATTTCTTTGGCATTTACAGAAAAAGTCTAGTGCCAGATAATAGTGGTAGGTGCCAGGTAAAAATGTGATTCTAGTGAAACTTCATTTGCAATCAGGAGAATTCTCAGATATGATATAACTTGTACCTTTAATACTTTAACCTAATCTACTAAGAAGATATTCTCAGAAATAAAATCAATCTGGACCCTACATTCCTGCCATGAATCTAAAGTAATAAAGGAATCTTTTAATTCTCATTTTATCTGGAGTGTCTTATGTCCTCTCCATCTTTTTTCTGGAGTCCAATTTCTAACGTTCCCAGAGCTAACCCATGGAAATGAGCAGTGAGCAACACTGATTTTTGTCCAGTGAACAATACTGACTCCAATTATTTTCATACTCCCCCTCCCGCAGATAAATATGGTGCCTTCCTTAACAGATCCAAATACAGAAACACGCTAGAACTGAAATTTCTGTAGGAAACCGTATTAGCTCAGATATGTACATAAAGTAATCATGCAACTACAGAAATTTCTGTTTTACCATTGTCATTTTTAGCAGAAGTTACTAATCATCCAGTTACATGGCTGAGAGTGCCTTACATGTTTTAGTACGTAAACTACAGTACAATACAATATTTCATGCAGTAATTTAATAAAGTACAATTTAATTTAACCCACTCTATCCTTACCTTTCAAGGCACTGCTCCAGATTCCAAACTTTTCTATTCACATGATTAGTTAAAAATAATTTTAAGCAGAATGGGAGAGACTGAAAACTGCAATGGAGTATATTAATAAGTACCCTGTCAATTAAGTATAATGAGAACTGTCTCTGACAAAGTGTGACATTTGGTTATGCCAACTACAGATGTCTGAAATTATTTACCACTGGCATCTGTTATTTTATTTCTCCTCCTCTGAGATCACAACTGCTGATATCAGAATTTGCTAAAATATGCTGGCCCTTGTGCTGAGAACAATTTCCACTGTCACCGGATATTATTAGAAATTATACCAGGTACTCACCTTTTCCAAAGTTATCATGGTTTTCTCTATTTTCTCTGGATGACCACTGATTCCTACCATATACTGGGCATTGCCATCCCATTACAGATATTCTGGAATCCTCTTGAAGCTAAAGCTATAGAGCCGAGTGTTAAGAAATGGGAAGGAATGCCTATTTTCTAATTATTTGTAACACTTGGATAGAGTAAATAAGTGCTGCTTTTGTTTCAGTACCTACAGATTTTTTTGGTGAAATATGCCATATACTGCAAACATATGTTCATAAATGGCTAGTAGGATAGATAATTCTGATTGAAATATGCTTCCTCTAAAAAGATAAGAGCTTTTCTTTTCACTGATTAAGCTTATGATCCGTGACTTCTCTTAGAATGTGTTTTCTCCCAAGAGACTCCTTAGATCCTTATGTAAATAGGATTCCTGTGAACTCATCCCACCAATCGGTGAACATGTCTAGACAGGTTGACATCCCAGAGGTTCACACAGATAAGAATTAATCTAGGATTTATTACTCTATTAGGACTAAAAATATATATCATTTTTTATAAGCAAAAGTGAAAATAAACAGTTTGCCAGCAAATGTTAATCATCTGTAAGTAAAATGTCTCGTTCCAAAAGTGGCTAATTTTTGTTTTTCTATGTATTTAGATCTTATTCACATGCATGCTTCTCCAGTCAGCTCTTCTTTTATGTCAATTTCTTGAGACAATAAAAATAAGACTATTTATATTTTTTTGGTTATTTTGAATATTCATGTCTTATGGACTAAATTGTATCCACCCCTCAATTTATATGTTGAAGCCCTAACTCCCAATGTGACTGTATTTGGAGACAGGGAGTAATTACTTAAATGTGGTCATCAGAGTGGTGTCCTAATTCAATAGGACTAGTGTCTTTATAAGAAAAGAAAGAGGTTCCACGGGTATGCACACACAGAGAAAAGATCATGCGAGGACACAGCGAGGAAGAGTCTGTCTGCAAGTGAGGAGAAGACTCCTCACCAGAAACCAACCCTACTGGCATATGATCTTGAGATTCTAGCATTCAGAAATGTGCAAAAGTAGGTTTTTGTTGTTTAAGCCACCCAAGTCTGTGGTATTCTGTTACAGGAGTCTGGGCAGACTAATACACCATGGCAAGCGTTTACTACTCTCTGTTTTCGATTATGTCCTAGACAAAAGATGTAGCCTATTTCCCTGTATCACCTAGGACAACATTGAAATATAATGGTATCAAGAGTATATTCTTCTTTTAAATACTAATAGGTAATCACCTAATGATGATGATTACCTATTAGTAATCACATGATGACGATTAGGTGATTACCTATTAATATTTAAAAGAATAATACACTCTTGAATGTAAATGACTCACTGCTACATTATTTTCACCATCCTTTTGCCATGGTTTTATTTATTTATTATTTTTATTGTATTTATAATTATACTTTAAGTTCTAGGGTACATGTGCACAACGTGCAGGTTTGTTACATATGTATACATGCGCCATGTTGGTGTGCTGCACCTATTAACTCATCATTTATATTAGGTATATCTCCTAATGCTATCCCTCCCCCCTCCCCCGACCCCATGACATGCCCTGGTGTGTGATGTTCCCCTTCCTGTGACCAAGTGTTCTCATTGTTCAATTCCCACCTATGAGTGAGAACAGGCGGTGTTCTGTTTTTTGTCCTTGCGATAGTTTACTGAGAATGATGGTTTCCAGCTTCATCCATGTACCTACAACGGACATGAACTCATCTTTTTTTATGGCTGCATAGTATTCCATGGGGTATATGTGCCACATTTTTTTAAATCCAGTCTATCATTGATGGACTCTTCCCTAACTCATTTTATGAGGCCAGCATCATCCTCATACCAAAGCCTGGCAGAGACACAACAAAAAAAGAGAATTGTAGGCCAATATCCCTGATGAACATTGATGCAAAAATCCTCAATAAAATACTGGAAAACCAAATCCAGCAGCACATCAAAAAGCTTATACACCATGATCAAGTCAGTTTCATCCCTGGGATGCAAGGCTGGTTTAACATATGCAAATCAATAAAGGTAATCCATCACATAAACAGAACCAAAGACAAAAAACAGATAATTATCTCAGTAGATGCAGAAAAGACCTTTGACAAAATTCAATAGTTCTTCATGCTAAAAACTCGCAATAAATTAGGTATTGATGGGACGTATCTCAAAATAATACAAGCTATTTATGACAAACCCATCAGCCAATATCATACTGAATGGGCAAAAACTGGAAGCATTCCCTTTGAAAACTGGCACAAGACAGGGATGCCCTCTGTCACCACTCCTATTCAACATAGTGTTGGAAGTTCTGCCCATGGTTTTAAAATAGCAAGTTAACTTAAAATCTAGAATATGTCATATATTTTCCAATAGTATAGCATTATTTATCTGATGCATTTATTTAAATTGGCTTGCTCAATCAACTTTTTATATACTTTGTAACAATTATAGATTTTAAAATAGTTTTAGATGATTAACATTTTTCCAAAACTTACTGGCTTCTAACAGAAATGTCTGCACTGACAATGATATCTGTCCCACTCCTTACATTTCTAATTACATATTCTTTGGAGTATACAGGTAGATCAGTGCTTAAAATCTAATTTATTCATCTAATTATTTCTTTTTAAAAAGGAATGCTCTACTGGGAAACTTCATAGCATACGCATTAGATCTCCATTATCTTTTTCCAGGTATAACATTTCTCACTAATGAGTGAATTAAACTTAAGCATTTGGAATGTAGCACTATCTTGCTATATGATAACGCCAATTCACTTCCCTGTGAGAACAAAGAGGGAGAGGACTCTCATCAAATTGTTTAAGAGTAAAGCAAATGCTGTCTTTTATGCAGGTCATGAAAGAGCAAAAGAGAGGATGAAGTAAAGGCAAGAATGAAAATTAATCTCTGTTAGTGTGATGCCTATAGCAACTGATGAGACAGTATTGCTAATGAGCTCCTTAGAGGTGGCACAGCTGAACCATATCAAAAATCATCAGAAGCAAACTAAGCTTATGTCTCTGGCTAGAATGTTATTAAATCTTTATGGACAAGAGGTTACAAATGTGCCTCCATTTGTTGTTGTGTAGACTTTAACTTCCACAAGGTTGGGCATCAGCAAGAGTAATGGAGTGGAGAATTTGTACAACAATGATTATAATGGCAACCATTAATTAAATGCCTCCTAGATGCCAGTTACTGTACTGGGCATTTTATAGCATTGTTTCATGAAAGGTTTTCACCACCCCTAAAAATAGGAATTATACCTCTTTCTTAAAGGTAAAGAAACAATGGCAAAAAGGGAAATTAGTTGCAGAGGTAAACTTAGGTGGAAACACCAGAATTTGAACTCACATTTATCTGAAGTGCTGTCCAATTAGAAAGTTACTTTAAATAGGTCAGTGAACACATATTAAGCAACAATTATAATTGAAATTATAATAGTTCAATTGTGGAAAAGTTAAAGTCCTTGGTTTCCAAAAGCAACTTTCTAGAGCAACATTTATTACTCCAGAACCAAGCAAGCTATATTTTAAGGAAGAAAAAAGCTTGTGGTCCTCCCAGAGCGATGAAAAACTTGAAGAATCATCTGTATCTGAAAACATATACATCATTGACTCTATCAAGGATGCTGTTGAAATACCAGTCACTTATTTATCAAGAGTGACTCATCATCTGTCTGTGTCATACCTGATCTATTGGATTTTTAGTTCTAGAGCTGGCCTTCTCATGGGTAACTCACAAAAGGGAAAACAATGTTGGCTGTTAAAATGGATTGAGGTTAAAATCTATTCATGTCATGTAAGGCCCTTCATAATCTGTTTACTATTTTACTATCTAATCTTATTTCCACTCATTCTCCCTTAGACACCCTTTTATTACTGCAGAACTAAACTGCTTGGAGCTCATCAAATGTGACATGTCCTTTATTACTTCATGACTTACTCCATCTGCTCCCTTGTTCTGGCAGAATCAATCAAACAAACAAACAAAAACAACTCCTACACATTAGACTAGATACATCTCCTGCCTGATATAAAGATTTACCTCCTGTACAACACGTTTTCTGGCTCTTATACCTACGTTGTGCCATTTTTGTTTAATTCCCCTTCTTTGTATTCCTGCAGTGCTCCATACATATCTCCATTATAGAATAGACGGGCTATTGATATCATTAATTCCTGTCTCCCCTTCATCTGACTATCACATCTTTAAGGTTAGCTGTTATCACAGTAAGACTTAAAAAAACAAAAAACAAACAAACAAAAAAACAAAAAAAAACCTATCCCCCAGTCGGGTGTGGTGGCTCACACCTGTAATCCCAGGACTTTGGGAGGCTGAGGCGGGCAGATCACGAGGTCAAGAGATCAAGACCATACTGGCCAACATGGTGAAACCCCGTCTCCACTAAAATACAAAAATTAACTAGGTGTGGTGGTGCACACCTGTTGTCCCAGCTACTTGGGAGGCTGAGGCAGAAGAATTGCTTTAACCCAGGAGATGGATGTTGCAGTGAGCCAAGATCATGCCATTGTTCTCCAGCCTGGCTACCGAATGAGACTCCATTAAAAACAAACAAAAAACAAAACTATCCTTAAACTCAGGAGAATTCAGTAACATTCATTCTCCTGCCCAGGGTTGTAGGTTGGTTGTGTTTTAGTTTATTTATGACAATCTTAGCTGGGCAGTGTAAATGCAGGCACTAATTTGGTGCTCCAGGGTCCTGGATGTGTTTTGGATTTAGTTCTTTTAAATATGTATGATGATTAAGGTTGAAAGAGAGGGGGCTATCTGGGTTACGTTCTTCTCTTGAGTATTACCAGAGTGTAAAAGGCAATCCAAACTGTACAAGAACATTCAGCAAGAACCTGCTAATGGTGTGACATGACCCAAAAGCACAGAGTTCCCATTAGCCAAAGAAAACCTTGGGCAGGCCTCCTATCAATGCCAGACCCATAAGTCACTGGTTCATAGAAATTCTGGAATTCCTCTGGGCAAATGTTACAACCTAACATGAGAGAGGGAGAGTTGACTGATTAAGCCAGTTTTCTGGAATAACTCCCCATTCTATTATTCTAAACAGTTGGTTGCTTTGTTCTCTGGAAGAGCCTGACCTGACAACATCCTCGGCCACTTCTGAAGAAGGATACTTGTTCCGGTGAAGGGGACACATATGAAAATACTAAACATAACTAAACATACTCATCGTATATTGTTGCTGGGTATTTAAAATAATATATTAATTTGAGAAACTGTTTGCCAATGTCTATAAAGTTTAACATATTCTCATCTTATAACCCAGCAATTCCACTCCTAAGTACATGCCTAAGAGAAATAAAAGCATATGTCCATAAAATCACTTCTAAAATATTTGCAGCAGCTTAATTCATAATAGCCAAAAAGAAAAAGAGCCACCTAAAAGAATTTTTTTTTACAAATCATGGTATAATAATAAAATGAAATACTATTTGGCAATTACAAAGAACAAACTACTAGTATATACAGCAATATAAAAGACTATCAAGGTAAGTATTAAAGAAAGGAAGAAAAAAAGAGTAGATATTGTAAGATTTTATTGTCTATTTCTCCTGGCCTATATGCCTCCAAGATATATGTCTAAGTGTCTAGGACTGGATATAGTAGATAAGAAATATGAATGTCTCCAATTTGAAGAAAAGAAAAGAGTGATAAACCGATGTATTTTCCTACTAAGAGTTTATAAAATGTCCCATTGTTTGGCATTCAGCCAACAACTAATAGTAGGAAATTTTAGAAACTCTTCCTTATTTGGAAGAGGTAAAGAAATTCTTAATTGCAGTTTTGCTTCAAATAATCTATTCCACTTTTATTCATAATAATAATCATTATTGTAATTGTTTTTTATTTTTATTTATTTTCATTTGTTTATTTTAGTTGACAGACAAAATTGTATGCTTTTACCACATACAACATGATGTTTTGAAGCACATATACTATTGGAAAGTGACCAAATCTTGGTAATCAACATAAGAATCACTTTACATAGTCATCATTTTTGTGGTGAAAATTCTTTACATCTGCTCTCCCAACATTTCTCAAGAACATTATTAACCATTGTCATCATGTTGTACAGCAGATCTCTTGAACTTATTCCTGTATCTAACCGAAATTTTGTATCCTTTAACCAACATATGTTCAACCCCTAGCCCATCCACCCTTTTATCATAATTAAACGCTGAATTCTACAAGCATCCATTCTCTGAATTTATTAGGTAATTAATTGATTTTCATTAAAAGAGGAAAACCCAGTAACCAATCTATTTACCATTACAAATTACATTTGTTTATTTTCTAATGTTAAACTAGTTATATTTCTGGGATAAATTTTTATTTATCAGAATACATTTTCTTTATTATTACTATTGTTTCTTGATGTAATGTAACTATGTTTTATTTAGAAATTTTTCATTGTGCTCACAATGACTATTGAGCTTTATTTTTAATTTTTTAGAATTATAGATTTTATTTTTTAAAGCAATTTTAGGTTCATAGAAAATTTGAGCCAAAATTACAGAGTTCCCACATGTTTCTTCCCTACACAAATAGATAGCTCCCCTACCATCAACATCCCATGTCAGAGTACTACATGTGTTACAATTGATGAACCCAAAGTCCCCTAGTTTTTAGTTTACATTAGGGTTTATTCTTGGTTTTGTACTTTTAGGAGTTTTGAAAAATGTATAGTGACAAGTATTCACATTTATAGCATCATATAGGATAGTTTCACTGCTCTAAAATTCTCCTGTGCTCTACCTAGACATTCCTCCTCCTCTGAATTCTCTGGTAACCACCTATAATTTTATTGTTTCCATATTTTTGCCATTTCCAGAATGTCATGTAGTTGAAATCACACATTATGTAGTCTTTTCTGTTTGACTTCTTTCATTTTGTAATTTGCATTTGAGGTTTCTCCATGCCTTTTTAAGAGTTGATAGCTCTTTTTTATACTGCTGAATAATACTTGAGTGTAAATATTTTTCAATTTTAGTGATGAATTATATTTTAGGGTACATGTAATAACAGTTTATCTATTTATCCATTGTAGGACATCTTGGTTGCTTCCAAGTTTTGGCAACTATTAATACTGTTGCTATAACCATTCATGTATAGGATTTGTTTTGTGGACACAGTTTTCAGCTCATTTGGGTAAATACAAAAGAGTGTGATTACTGCATAGCTTGGTATGAGTATGTTTAGTTTTGGAAGAAGTTGCCAAACTACCTTCCAAAGTGGCTATACCATTTTTCATTTCTACCATCAGTGAATGAAAGGATTCCTGTAGTTACATATCCTTGCCAGCATTTGGTATTATATGTTTTAGATGTTAGGCACTAAGTCTGTAGTGGTTTCTTTTTATTTTATTTATTTATTTATTTATTTATTTGTTTGTTTGTTTCTTTTCATTTATTTATTTATTTATTGAGATGGAGTCTTGCTCTGTCGCCCAGGCTGGAGTGCAGTGGAGCGATCTCGGCTCGCTGCAAGCTCTGCCTCCCGGGTTCACGCCATTCTCCTGCCTCAGTCTCCCGAGTAGCTGGGACTACAGGCACCCGCCACCACACCCGGCTAATTTTTTGTATTTTTAGTAGAGACGGGGTTTCACTGTGATAGCCAGGATGGTCTCCATCTCCTGACCTTGTAATCTGCCGGCATCAGCCTCTCAAAGTGCTGGGATTACAGGCGTGAGCCACAGCGTCAGGCCATGGTATCTTACTTTTATTTTAATTTGCATTTAGAGTTTTGGGATATTCATTTTATAGTCCTCATGGGGTTTTGGAGTGCAAATTATACAGATTTCACAAAACATTTTGGACAGTGTTCCCTCTTTTCTATTCTAAAATAGTTTGCAAAAGATTTTAATTATTTTTAGGGGTTTTCCTAAAAATAAAATTTTATTGGATATTTTAAAATACAACCTAAATGTCTTTGCTTTTTAACTAGACGTTAGTTGATTTTCATTAATTTTAATTATCAAGGTAGTTTTATTTATCTCTACTCACTGATTTTATGCTTTTTATTATTCTGCTTTTTTGGCCATATCTTTTATGTACAAACTGTTACCTAAGACTTATGAGTTTTACATTTCTAAATAAATAGAAAAAGTCAAAGTAAAATAAAGTTCATGACATGAGAAACTAACACAAAATTCAAACTTTATTGATGAAGTCATAAGTCCAAAGGTTTTTGAGTGCCACATGTATTTCTGTACTAGGGCATTTTACTTTTATTTTTACTTTAATATTTTCAATACATGCCCATCATGTCTAAACAGGAAAAGTCAAGTTCAAATGTCTTAACATTTAGTCACAGTAGAGAGTGAATTTTTTTTAATCATATCAGAAGTCAGTGTATTCTATTTATTATTAAATGACAATATAGGTGTGCTAAACCAGTAAAATATACATCAACATTATAACAGTAGGCACCCATCAAAATATTGTCAATCCCAAGAAAGCAACAATCATAAATATCTTAAAATTTAAAACAGAATGTCTTATCAAGGCAGAACAAAAAAATGAGGCTGCAACCAAAGTAACTTTCCAAGTGGCTCACTTGTTGATATCATTATTTGGCACCACATATTTGTGTGAACATTTTCAAACATAAAATATGTAAAATCTCATTATAAATCAGCATTAACAGAAGCACGTTTGCAATCAATTTTGATGACAGAGAATACTAACTTTGAACTGTAATTAAATTGTCATCCTCGTCGCCAAATGTTGATTCTTCTCATTAGATCTGTATCACAGAAAAAGTCTTCAATCATTATTATATTTTGAACTACATCAATTATAGAAGTGCATTATTTCTTTTCTTTTATAGGTACCTATACTTTCTTTTGCCTCTTAGACTACAAAGCCTTTAAGGAAAAAATGTGCTGATACCTGTTCAAAGTACATAAACATTTCTTATCCTTTTCAAATTCAGCACTTTCATATTACTATATTCAAGTATTTTAATCCTGTATTTGTTCTTAACCCACAGAATATGTATAGTTGTATTATTGGTTTATGCTTTTAAAAATGTACACATACCCTCATGCTTTCTATTGTCTTTGCGATCATTCCTTCTAAAGCTTCAGGCCAGGCTTTCCATTCTAGATACTTTTCATTCTACCTGAAGTATAACTTTTAGAAAGTTCCTTTTGTCCAGCATTTTTAATCTATTGTCTTTTTGATAATGGCCATCCTAACAGTCCTGGCCTAAAGCAACTCTCCTGTTTCGGCATCACAAATGCCAGAATTATAGGCACAAGCCATCCCACCTGGCCTATTTTATTTTTTTTATTTGTGATTCTATGCAAATTTTATTATTTTTTTTTCTATTTCTATGATCAATAGTATTGCAATTTTGATAAGGATTGTATTAAATATGTATTTTGTTTTGGGTAGTATTGCATATTATATATTGCTATTATATATAATATACATAATATAATACAATATTATTTTGGTTCATGAACATGAGTTCATGAACATGAGTTATCTACACTGCTGGTGGAAATATAGATTGGTATGGTCATTATGGAAATCGGTATGGAGGTTCCTAAAGAAATTAAAAATAGCATTACCATGTGACCCAGCAATCCCTCTTCTGGGTATATACACAAAGGAAACAAAACTACCACCTCACAAAGATACCTGCATTCCCATGTTTATTGCAGCATTATTCATAATATCCAAGATATGGACATAACATAAGTGTCTGTTGCTGAAAGAATGGATAAAGAAAATGTATTATACATTTAGAATGGAATAATATTCAATCTTAAAAAAGGAGATTTGTCATTTGCTACAATGTAGATAGGCCTGGAGGGAATTATGGTAAGTAAAGTAAGCCAGACATAGATAGAAAAATATTAAAGATATGAAGTATCAGATATAAGAATTTCATTTACAAGAGTTTGCTGATATGTAGGATGAATGGGTATAGAGATCTAATGAACAACAGAAAGACTATAGTTAATGCAATTTTATTGTACTGTAAATTTTTGATAAGTAGATTTTCAATTTTAGCTACTTTTGTCACAAAAAGGTAACTGTGAAAAGATTGATATGTATACCATAACATTATGCTGTAAATCTCAAATATACACAACCTAATACATTTAAAAATTCCTTTTGATAGGACTCAAATTTTGTTAGCCTTTATTTTGTCTTTATTCTTAAGAGAAAATTTTGCTGATATATTATAAAGTTATTTTCACCCAGCATGAGGAAATATTTTTCCTTCTGCGTCTGGGCTTCTATCAATTGTTAAAAATTCTTATATCAGTGCTACTTTTCTATGATTCTTAAAATATGAAAAGCACAAAGCTAGAGTGTGTACAATAGCTAATTTAAAAAATAGCCTAATTCTCAGATATATGTATGGGGATATATAAATTACATATTCTCAGCAGTGTTTTTAATATTCTTAAAATCCATCACACTTGTGCCTCTTTTTTTAATTTTGCTGTGTTTTATATCTAAGCTATAGTGAAATTCAAAGTTATAGCAAAGTATTCAAACTAATCAATGTTGCTGAAATAATAATTTTTGTCCTTACTCTGGATAATAATAACATATAGCTATAATGCTTTATATTTCTTAAAAAATAATGTAAGTCATATATAATTATGACTTAAGTTGATTACTGAAATTAAAGTATTATAACACATTTTCAGATATATTGTTTTATTTTATTCTGGCAACAGCCCAGTGTGATAGATAGCCATGGTTGATTGTACGCCCAACATGTTCTTCTTACTCTGTGACTTTGACATTTCTTTCATGTAGTGGGATCCATGTTCCCTCCTCTTGAATTTGAATATGCTTATTATTATGGCAGATATGATATCATGTGATTTCTGAGATTAGACGTAAAAACAATATAGTGTCTCCCTAGTTTTCTTTGGATTCTCATTCTTGGATCTCAACCACCATGCTATGAGGCAGTCGAGAAGTCACATGGAGAGGCTACATGTAGATACTTCTATTGAGAGTCCAATTCAGATGCCATGTGACAGTCAATATCAACTACCAGATACAAGAGGCAGGGAGCCTTCACATGCTTTCAGCCCAAGTCATTGAGTCACAGCCAGCAGTTCATGCTCTGTGAAAGAGACAAGAGCTGTTTCCATTGAACCCTGCCTAAATAGCAAAATTAATATTGATTGTTTCAAGCTACTAAGCTTGAGGTGGTTTGTTATATTGCCATAGATATTTAGAAGAGTCATTATTTTAACAATTTAAACTCCAGTGACCTGAATTTTACAAACATAAATTAATTGAGTTTTCCTAGGTCACAGAGTAACTAAGTAAAGACATAGGACTCAAACTGAGGTTTTATAACTCTATAAGATTTATGTATAGTAAAATTGTTTAATTTCATATAGCACCACAATGTGCTACTATTTTTCCCCAATTCTCTGATGACAAACCTAGGGAACAGAGAAATTGACATAATTGTCCAAGTTCACACAGATAGTTAGTTGCCATGGTCAAGATTCAAAACTGTAGCCTCTCTCTCAAACATGTTCTTTCAACCATTACACAATCTTGGTTGGCAACCTCTCTCTTTTTCTCTTTTTCCACTATCTGTCATCTTCTTGACAACTATAGAATTGTAAGAATTTAGAAGAAATATTGAGTTATATACTCCAAAAAATTGGCTCAGTGGTCTAAAAAAAAGCCACAGGTTTTCTCTGTAGACGAAACCCATATACACATATATATGTGCAGATTTTTCAGAGGATTTATAGACCCCCTTGAAACCAACATATTTAAAGGTAAGTCTTTAGAAACTTTAGAGTCTTTTCTGTACATTATAAGTGGACCTCAACATTTTCAGTGACTATAGGTAACAAGTAAGTTTACGCTTTAATGAACATAAATAAAGAAATTGATGAGCTAGTGTAAGTAAAGTGGCAATAAGATAAAAATCAATTCAGCTTTATTAAGATATATTAGACAGTTCTCCAATCTGTGTAATCATTATAGATTATATTGTTTTATTTAAACAAGTTTATTTGAAGTATGCCCTTTAGTAATGTTCCTAGCACTAATTCCTTCTTTATATTAAAGAATTAGCATCCAGTGTTAATTATGTATCTATTCATCTAGGCCTTGGGTCAAAGATTGATATTCAGTAGAACTTAAGTAATAAACTTCCATCTAAGGTATTTGGATATACCATTAGTATATATACGTGTTCAAAAAAATATTTAATTGTGTTGTGGTTACAAAAACCCATGTTTGTGAGTAAGGCTACCAGGTTTGAATCTTGGCTGTGTCCACTTACTACCTGTGCAAATTTAGAAAATTTGCTTAACACCTCTAGGGTTGTCATTAGTAAATCAGGAATGATAGCATTGCATATTATGTAGGGGTCCAGTATGAAAATAAATCATTTTAATTTACATAAAGTTTCTAGAGTAGAACCTGGCTATCTTAACCCATTTTGGCTGCTGTAACAAAATATCATGAACTGGGTGACTTATGATGAACAGAAATTTATTTTTCACCATCCTGGGGGAAAGTCCAATACTAAGGCAGAGTTTATGCCTGATGAGGGTTTGCTCTTTGGTTCAAAAATGGTGCCTTCTAGCTGTGTCTTCACATAATGGATAGAACTCTGACTTCTTCAGTCCATTATAAGGGCACCAATCCCATTAATGATAGATGCACCCTTATAATCTGTAAGTTCCCAAGGGACCACCTCCTAAACCATCACACTGGAAGTAGCATTTCAACGTATAAATTTGGGGGTGACACAAATATTCAGTCCATAATGCAGGCAAATTAGTTATCAATAAATGATAGCTAAGTCATGTGTTTCTGTATCTTGAAATGGGCTTGTAATATATTTACATAATTGTAACTTCATACTGTTTTTCATTTATAAAAATAAGTTTTAGTTTCATTTTTTAATGGTAGGCTTCAATGCAAACTTTAGTGCAGAATTCCATTCTGCTAACCATGAAAACCCTGCAATTCTTTCCTGTCAGATCCTTTAAGCAAGGAAAAAAGAAATAAAGGTAGATATAAAGGCATCATTCTTGTGAGTACCACAGGTAAAATTTAATGTAGAATGATCATATCAAAACTTGCAAGAAAACTCAATGTTTTCTAGTTATGGATACAACATTTAGACTAACAAATTATAAACTAGCAATAGAAGATCTGCATGGGTATCCTGATAGGCTAAGATGCAAATTGTAGTTCTCTAACATACGTTTAAATCTTATAGTAAATGAAGAATTATTTAGAAACATAAGGATGCGTACATAAACACACGTATATTCAGGAAACATTTTATTTTCAACTACTAATTCAATCTGATATGAGTAGGAATATAATTCTAATACCTCATAAATTGCATTGCACTTCTTTTTCTCAGGAACTAGCTAATTCAATCACAGCACATAGATTTATCATCAGTTTTTAATTTGGTTAATTTCTGCGAGCTGGTGGTTTAGAAAATTTCCCATTTTTCAACCCTAAGACTGTAGGAATAAGACCATGTGTTATTCTTTCTCTATGTCATTTTCATTTCAATATAGATTTTATAGTTCATTACCTGTCAATCAGTTTTAAATGGTGCAGTATTCATTTTATCATGTTCTGTAAAACAGTTTTATGCCTCTTTCAATGTCTTACATTCATTCTAGACTGAGCCCTATTTATTTCTCTAAGAGCTGTAGCCATCTGTAGCTGTGCACATTTGAATGTGTATTTATTTTAGCAAACGCAATATTTTGCTTTACATGGTATATTCATTTGGGATATTTATTCAAGCAAGTGAATCCAGAGGAAGCAGCAGTGTGTAAATGCTTTATCTGTGACAAGCCATTTTATGCCCTATATTTTTATTTATTACTAACCTTGAGGGATACAATTTCAAATACATTTTAAAGTCCTGGCACTATCTGTGGCCCAATTCTTCCTAATCTAATAAAACATCATTACATAATTAACATTCAAAGCACCAAGACAAACATAAATTTTGAGCCTCTAAGTTTTTCATAAACTGACATGTAAACATGTAACAAAAGGAAAGTGATACATTTTTTAAAAATTAGAAGATATATTTTTTGACATAGATTTGTTCCATCTCACTCTTATACATATATTCATTTATACATTTTATTCATTTTATTTTATTCATTTAATGATGCTTTCTCTTTATTAAATACAAATTAGCTTTATTTCTCATTCTTTAAGAAACACTGAAGTCTTTTAGTGTTATCTTAAAAGACTTATATAGATTAATATATTCATAATAATATAATGAATATATTAATATTCATTATTATAATAATATATTCATAATAATAATGATACATTATGAATATGTCCCAAATCAATCCAGAAAAATTAGAAAAATTTTCCTCCAGAAATAGGACATGTATAATTTTTACTTTGATTAGTGCAAAGGTATATGAGTATAATTTTTACTGAGGAAACTATGTTCTGACTTTTGACCTACTAAATAATATAAGAAATAATTTAAGAAGGAGATAGTGATGGCATTTTTTTCTCAAAACATTCCCAAACATATTTTCCATTAGGTTATTTGGAAACTGATTTCAAGTTATAACAATCAGTTGTATTGCATGCTGGTAAACTCACTCCCTACAAAAGCAAATGAAACCTTGACTTGTAGCATTGAGTGATTTCCATCATGTAAATTTAAAAATACTGACATTTAAATGATTAAATCTTTTGTACTGAAAAGCCAGCTCAGCACACCACTGTTTGCTACTATCTAATCAAACTATTTTTTTTTGTTTACATTTAAATTAATTTATTCTCCTTACTGATTTCTCAGGAGCAAAAGAATATTTTTCTCACTACTCTAGTAATCTGCAGCACTTTCTCTTTACCAAATATCTAATGTTTCCCTCCATAATTCACATAACACAGTGTCTCTCATATACCTTTGCACTAGTCAAAGTAAACATATGTGCCATTTTCACTTTGCTTTTTCTCCTGATATATCAAGTTGCCATTATTCCTTTCTAATCCATGGCTTTCTCTACTTTCAGAGTTCATTTATAGGCTTACTACTTTCCTGAAATTGTTCCAAATAGCTACGTTTGTTGTACTTACCAAGTCACTTCAGGAATTCCATTCCTCCTTTCAAAAATTCTTTTAAAATACATAGCACTTTTGAAGCTCAGTGCAACTAGTTTATTTTCAAAGCTTTTTCACATTGTTATATTAACATGTAATAAAAATAGAATTTTGTTTGGGGCACATGTGTATAGAAAGTATGTTACGTGCTTTTATGATATATGCTTGTACCTTTATACTTGTATATGTATTATTTTAATCTGCTTTTGGGTTCCTCCTTTGATTAAAACTCCTAGAGGCAAGTGTTTCTCAGTTAAAACATTTCCAAAAATATAGTCTAATGTTGTGTTCACCAGAGGATTCTAAGTAATTCTCTGACTTTCTCTAAGTGTATATTTTTTCGTTTTCTTTATCAAGCTGAATAACCTATGCTGTTCATAAATCTAATTCCTGTTCATAAGCCCATTAGACTTTATTTTGTTCTCTGTTGTAATATTTATTTAAGTTCCCTAGGAAAATTATAACATTTCCAAAGAAAATATCTGATTTTCTTATTTTAGTTTCTTGAAACTCTGAATTGACTCTGTTTTCATACCTGTTTGTTTTGTATTTTACCTTGATAATAAACAGTAAGAAAACAACACCTCACAAAAGACAAGATTAATACCAACAGAACAACTAAACAGTGTATCACATCTGGTTTAATTCTAAAGCATATGATTAAATAGAATGTATCAAATATATTTTATGCAGTTTTATCCAGACTAGATTTTTATATTTTTACAAATAAAATATTTTCTGTTTCAAGAAAAGCTCTGGTCTGCAAAAGCAGCTTGGAAAACCACTGGCCCAGAATATCTGATTGGTAGTGGAAGCTAAGAGGCTTGTAAAATGCAAATTGGGTAAGCACTAGGAAACATAGTGTTGATTTAGGACAAATGTCAAAATTATTTGGAGGCCCTTAACATCAGGGAAATACTAAACACAACCACAGAAACTGAGACGACTACGTTCTTCACATCTTTGAGATGAGTTATGCCACTGGATCAGTAAGAACCATATAGAGAGATGCGATAGTGGATTTCAGCACGTGACACTGGAAATGAATCAGGCCAAAAGCTGTAGGGGAAGATTCTGATATTCAACAGTACGAAGAGACAACTAAGCTGCCAGTTATTCTCCTCTGAAAGAGACCATAGACCTACAGGGACAAAAGTGTATACAGATCCTGCAGAACTGATTTCAAATTCTGCGTCAACCATTTAGCAACTGCGTGATATAAATAGGAGTGGTAGGTAAAACATAGAACACCCAGTTCAGTTCGAATTTCCAGTAAAAAAATGGAAGATTATTTAATATAAGAATATCCCAAGTACTTTTACATTAAAAAAATGTGCCGGGCCCGGTGGCTGACGCCTGTAATGCCAGCATTTTGGGAGGCCAAGGCAGGCGTATCACGAGGTCAGTAAATTGAGACCATCCTGGCTAACACGGTGAAACCCTCTCTCTACTAAAAATACAAAAAAAATTAGCCGGGCGTGGTGGCGGGCGCCTGTAGTCCCAGCTACTTCGAAGGCTGAGGCAGGAGAACGGCGTGAACCCGGGAGGCGGAGCTTGCAGTGAGCAGAGATGGCGCCACTGCACTCCAGCCTGGGCTACAGAGCGAGACTCCGTCTCAAACAAACAAACAAAGAAACACAAATTCATATCTGAAAGTCAAATTTAGCCAGACATCTTATATTTTTATTTGCTAAATCTGGCAATCCTGGACCTAGGCAAGTTACATAATATCTCTAAGTCTGATTTATCTTATCTATAATAAAGTAGCAATCAATATCAAATGAGACAAAAGTTGTGAGGATGAGTGCATGTAAACATGTAAATACACACAGGTTCAAATGATATATAAAAATATTTGGGTGATACTTGATACAAAGGAGTTCTAATTCTTACTTAAACAAGCACTGTTTAATCATAAAAAGACTTCAATTTTTTTCCCCTTACACCTTGATGTTTATTCTCTGACACTAGTTCTTCACCATACTTTGGCTGATATCTAGGCAAATGCTATTACTGTATGGTCAATTCATGGTAGCATTTCTCCAGGCACTATTAAATATCCAGTTGTCTTAGTAGTCTTGAGGTAGGTCTTGGTTTCACTTTGAAATCCCTCCCTTTCAGCTTGGTTTTTGCCTTAGGTAGAAGCTGGGAATGATGGGCTTTTTTTTTTTTTTTTTTTTTTTTCCTTCATCATCTCTTTGTTTCTAGTCGCTTTCTTTCCGTGTTGCAAAATTGGTGTCTGACAAAACTAAGTGAGGTGAGGGTGGGAGGGAGTTAGAGATGAGAACTAGGACTGTCTGGAAGAAATCAAAGTGGAAGATTTTGAAAGACCTTATTTAACTGATTACTGTCCTATTGTTATGTAGACTATTACTCCTCTTATGAACACTTTCAAAAGCTGTTTTCAACCACTGCAAAAATTTATATGCCCATTCCAGCGTATCTATTACTGTCTCTTCCATCTCTTATTTTATTTACATATATTATTTTAATAATGAGGCTAAGGTCTCACATGTAAAATTTCACATTATTGAGGAAAAAACACTTAATAAATTCAAGATCTGATGACTATTGTTTATTGTGGTATGGTATTATAAAAACATGCATCTTATTTTAAATAACATACTTTTTGCTTTGTTAGTATATCACCAATAAATATCATTTCATTTGTATATAAAAATTCTAAAATAGCACTTATGTTTCTTAAAGACAAATATTTCTGATAGATTTCACCCATGCTTAAAAAGAAAGTAAAATCATAAAGATATGGTTTATTATATAATATTACCTTAATTCAGTGTCAGCTTTCTGACTTTCATTATTCTTAAAGTAGAAAATTCAACTCCTGGCATATTTTGAGGCGTTAAGGTATTGAGTTCTAAATAATAGATGAGTTTAATTCATTTAAACAAAGACTAGTAGAAGATGTCTTTGCTTGGGCTACTATAACAAAATACCATAGACTAGGTGGCTTAAGCAATAGATATTTATTTCTTACAGTTCTGGAGGCTGGGAAACCCAAGATCAAGGCACCTGTGAATCTAACTTCTGGTGAGGGCTTTCTTCCTACCACAGAGGTAGCTGGCTTCTCACGATATCCTCAACATGGTGGAGGGGGAGAAAAATACAGCTTTAGTCTCTCCTTCTCTTATACAGTTGTTAATCTCATCATGGAGGCCTTACCCTCATGACCACATTTAAACCTAATGATCTCCCAAAGAGCTCACCACCAAATACTATCACATTGAGGGGTAAGTCTTCAATATACGAATTTGTGAGAAACATTTAGTTTATAACCAAAGGGATGTTTTACTCAGTGACACAACATGAATAAAGGAATTCTGAATTTTCAGTTTGATCTGTTCTTACAATCCAAGTCACATGGGATATCTGCTAGAAAAGTGAATGGTTTAGAGTTTACCTATTCTTTTACTGCAGGTCTCTTGCAAAAGGAAGAATAATAGGGTTCATTAAATATTTTCTGGCTAATAAAGGCATATAAGCATGAAAATGTGAATGGATGAATAAAAGGATGGATGATTCAGCCGTTTAGGCTTAAAGGTAAATAGAAATAAGTCAACCATAATTGATTTTAAAATAATTATTAAAAGGTTTCTATTTACTTGTAAAAACATTTTAATTAACATTACATAATATTATTTGTGTATGTATATATATTTTTGCCATATCTCTGCAAATATTATCTTTTATTCAGGTGTTTAGGCAGTTTGTTTTTCCTCTAAGGTAAATTAGTTTCCTTTGACCTCAATACTAAAACTTATCTTGTTGACATCCTCCTACACTTTAACTTGTCAGGTTATTAAAATTTTATCCCATTCTCTAAGGTGCCACCAATCTCATCCAAATTAATGTTGTCAGTAATTTAATGAATAAGCTTTCTGCTCTACAATCCCCAAACTCTGAATATATTTCTCACAGCAAACATCTACCTGAATGGCAGTAAAATGACCTCTAATCAATTATTTTAATGACAGTGTGGAGTCAACACCTGTATTTCATATTTCCAGGTTATTTTCTCTAATAGATGAAACAAATATAACTTGGACAGAGCCCAACCTCACTCTAATGCCTCTTATTGTGTGATGTCTCTTGTTTACGACCAATGCATTTTTAGTTAATGCAGAAACAGCATTTGAGACTGTCCCTTATTCACTTAGCTAAGCAGATGTACTGACAGGATGTTTCAGGCACTTAAAGAACAGATACAATCAGCCTTAATTCCAAAGCTGTATTTAAAAATAATATTACAAATAACTTTCATTGCATTAACATATAATCACTCAACCTTAGAAGTATTCCAGAATCACTTTATATATTGAAAGGTAATAAAATTTGTGTACAGATTAGGAAGTAGAGGCTTGATAATGCTTTATTAAGCTTACTCTTCTGAAACTGTAAAATAATTTTGTAAAAACACAGAAGGATAAATTTTGATGCTACAAGACTGATAAAAAGAAAAAAAATACAATTATATAATAAGCTTTCTTTAGAGTCCTTAAAAAACAATATGACACTGAAGATTTTTTAAAGGAAATGTTATTAGACTAATGAACAAGGAAGAATTTGTACTTCTGTAAATTTAAAACATTAAAAAATTATACCATGAATACATGTGCACATGAAAAAAGCCAGTTTATAAGTAATCTTGCATTCATGAGATTAGGATCAGTGACCTCTAATGTTTCAACTAAAGCTAGTATTTGTGATTATTTCAACAGCTTAGATAGTTGAAATAATTACCATAAACATTAAATTGCGAATTGCTGAAAGATTTTTTTAAAATTATTTCTTCCCCATTTCCTACTGGATCTTTGAACGCCGACCAGAAAAGATAGTTTAAAATAATTAAATTTCTAAAAACCTTCCTATTGTAACTTTTATGAGTCTACTTATATTTCTGTTTTGAAAGTCAATCAATCATTCTGCAAATATTCACTATCTGCTTACTTGAGCTTTGCCAGAGTATAATTGGAAACAAACATAACCAGGTACTGCATAATGAGTGGGAAATGGAAAATGATCAAAGTTGCAAAGCCTGATTTATATATTTATGAAGCTTAAAATCAAGTTAATTGAGATAAAATTTTGAAGTAATTATGAAACAATTAGGAGAAGAACTCTAAGACTGTAGTTGATGTGAAGAATAATATCCTGTAGTTAGCTGGATACAGATGGAGTAGGGAAGCTCACTGCCTTGGTTTACCTTCTGGCTTATCTGCTTACTGGCTGTGTGATGATCTTGGATCAATCTACTCAGCTTCTCTGTGACTCAATACATCTTACTAAGTTGTAGAGTACTCAGGCCAGTGATCCACGTCGTGATCTTAAAGTGTTTGTTCCTGTTGTAGGGCATGAAGTCTTACAGTTTGTTTTATAATAGTGGTTTAAACTAAAGATTGGGAGTAAAAATATTCAGTCTCTGAAAAGTTATTTGTAACTCGAGTGAAGCATTTTGTTTAGAATATGAATTTATTTGTTAGAAAAACTGAAATGCTAGATGTATAAGAGAGAAAGAGTGAGAGACTGGCATATAGCTTTCATTATACTGATTTTTTAAATTGTAGTAAGAATGCTAAACATGATATCTAATCTCTTAACACGTTTTTAAGTGTAC